>NW_020944482.1:6221-143127 GCF_900497805.2 Vombatus ursinus | reverse complement strand
GAGAGAGAGAGAGAGAGAGAGAGAGAGAGAGAGAGAGAGAGAGAGAGAGAGAAAGAAGTATTAACAGGGGAAAATAGACTGGAGGAAAATACACAGTTAGTAATCATAACTATGAATGTGAATGGGATGAATTCACCCTAAAGTGGAAGTGGATAGCAGAGTGTATTAAAAACCAGAATCCTCCAATATGTTGTTTACAAGAAACACACTTGAAGCAGAGAGGTACATAGAGTAAAGGTAAGGGGCTGGAGCAGAATCTATTATGCTTCAGCTGAAGTGAAAAAAAAAAGGCAGGGGTAGCAATCCTGATCTCAGACAAAGCAAAAGCAAAAATAGATCTAATTAAAAGAGATGAGCAAGGAAACTACTAATGAAGTAATATTAGTACTAAACATATATGCACCAAATGACATAGCTTTCAAATTCTTAAAAGGAAAAGTTAAATAAGCTGCAGGATGAAATAAACAGTAAAACTATACAAATGGGGACCTCAACCTTTCCCTCTCAGAATTAGATAAATCTAACAAAAAAAAAGCCCAATAAAGTTAAGGAGATGAATACAATTTAGAAAAGTCAAATTGGAGAAGATTGAATGGGAATAGAAAGAAATATACTTTTTCTCAGTAGTACATAGCACCTACACAAAAAAATGACCATATATTAGGGCATAAAAGCCTCACAACCAAATGCAGAACAGCAGAAATATTAAATGCATCCTTTTCAGATAACAATGCAATAAAAATTACATTCAATAAAGGACCATGGAATCATAGATTAAAAATTACTTGGAAACTAAGTAATCTAATCCTAAAGAATAAGTGGGTCTAGGAACAAATCATAAAAACAATCAATAATTTCATTAAAGAGAATGATAACAATGAGGCAGCATATCAAAATTTATGGGATGCAACCAAAGCAGTGCTTAGTGAAAATTTTGTATCTCTGAATGCATACATCACTAAAAGAGAGAAAGAAGAGATCAATGAATTGAACATGCAACTAAAAAAAAAAACTAGAAAAAGAACAAATTAAAAATCCTCAATTAAACACCAAAGTGGAAATCCAGAAAATCAAAGGAGATATTAATATAATTGAGAGTAAGAAAACTATTTAACTAATAAATAAAACTATGAGCTAGTTTTATGAAAAAAAATAGATAAACCATTGGTTAATTTGTTTTTTTAAAAAAAGAGGAAATTAAAGCAATTATTAGGAACTATTTTGCCAAATTACATGCCAATAAATCTAAGTGAAATGGATGAATATTTACAAAAATATAAATTACCCAGATTAATAGGGGAGAAAATAGAATACTTAAATAACCCTATCTTGGAAAAAGAAATTTAACAAACCATCAATGAGATCCCTAAGAAAAATCCCCAGGACCATATAGATTCACAAGTAAATTCTACCAACCATTTAAAGAATAATTATTTCCAATAATATATATATACATGTATAATAATAATATAATTTATACATAATATATTATACATATATGTATACATAATACATATATGCATATATAATTCATACATATATAATATTATACATATATTATATATAATATATCCATATATGTATATATATAAATATATAAATGTTTTTGTACATATAGGTTCTTTCCCCCACTTTTCCTGGAGAATCAACTAAAGAACTAGATGAAATAATTAACAACTTCAGAAAAGTTGCAGGATATAAAATAAACCCACATAAGTCATCAGTGTTTCTATATATTACATATATTATATATAATATTATGTATGTATATGTATATATACCAATATATATTACCAGCGAAGTCCACCAGGAAGAGATAGAAAGAGAAATTCCATCTTAAATAACTGTAGACAGTATAAAGTAGTTAGGAGTCTACTTGCCAGAAAAATCTAGGAACTATATGGACACAATTACAAACACTTTTGAAACAAATAAAGTCAGGTGGAAAAAAATATCAATTACTCATGGGTATGCTGAATCAATATAAAAAAAGTAAAAATTCTACCTAAATTACTTTATTTATTCAGTGCCATGCCAATCAAACTTTCAAAAATTATTTTGTAGAGCTAGGACAAATAATAACAAAATTCATCTAGAGGAACAAAAGGTCAATAATATCAAGAGAATTAATGGGGAAAAAAGTGTGAAGGAAGGTGACCTAGCAGTACCAGATCTCAAACAGTATTACAAAGTGGTAATCATCAAAATAATCTGCTACTGGCTAAGAAATAGAGTGGTGGATCAGTAGAATAGATTAGGTATGTAATAGACAGTAAATGACCGTAGTAATTTAGTGTTTGATAAACCCAAATACCCCAGCTTTTTGGACAAGAGCTCACTATTTGACAAAATTTTTTGGGAAAACTAGAAAGTACTGTGGCAGAAACTAGGGTACAGACCAACATGTCAAACTTTATACCAAGATAAAGTGAAAATGGGTAAATGATTTGGACATAAAGGATAATTTATGATAATAAGCAAATTAGAAGTTTACCTGTCAGATTTACGAATAAGGGAAGAATTTAAAACCAAACAAGAGATAGAGAACATTACAGGATATAAAATAGATAATTTGTATTACATTAAATTAAAACCAATGCAGCCAAGATTAGAAGGAAAGCAGAAAATGGAAGTGGGGTGGGGGAAGGATTTACAGGCCTCATTTCTGTGATAAAGGCCTCATTTCTCAAATATAGAGAGAACTGACTCAAATTTATGAGAACTCGAGTCATTTTCCAATTAAAATAATTGGACAAAGGATATGAACAGGCAGTTTTCAAATGAAGAAATCACTGCTATCTGTAGTCATAAAAAAAAAAACTTTTAATCACTATTGATTAGAGAAATGCACATTAAAACAACTCTCAGGTACCACCTCAAAACTATCAGATTGGATAACCTGACAGAAAAGGAAAATGACAAATGTTAGAGGGGATGTGGGAAAATTTGGACATTAATGCACTGTTGGTGGAATTGTGAACTGATCTAATCATTCAGGAGAGCAACTGGGGACTATGCCCAAAGGACTAAAACACTGCATACCCCTTGACCCAGCAATACCACTTATTAGGTCTGTATCCTAAGGAGATTTAAAAAAAAAGCAGGGGGGGGGGGGGAAGGACCTATATGTACAAAAACATTTATAGCAGCTGTTTTTGTGTTGGCAAAGAATTAAGAAATTGAAGGGATGGCCAATAATTGGGGAATGGCTGAACAAGTTATGATACATGAGTGTGATAGAATACTGTTGTGTTATAAGAAATGATGAGCAGGATGCTTTCAGAAAAACCTGGACTTACATGAACAGCTGCAAAGTGAAGTGAGCAGAACCAAGACAATAGTGTACACATTAAGAGAAAATATGATGATCAACTGTGAATGACTTAGTAATTCTCAGCAGTACAATGATCTAAGAAAACTCTGAAGGACTTATGATGAAAAATGCTGTCAACTTCAAGAGAAAAAACTGATGGAGTCTGAATGCAGATCAAAGTATGTTTTTTTTTTAAAACTTCCTTTACTTTTTCTTGGCTTGCTGGTGTTTTGTTTATTTATTTATTTTGGTCTGTGTTTTCTTTTCCAATATGACTAATATGGAAATATATTTTGCATGACTGTACAGATATAACCTATATCAAATTGCTCACCTTCTCAAGGAGGGAGGAGGAGAGGAAAGGGGGAAGAGAATTTGGAACTCAAGCCTTTTCTAAACTGAATGTTAAAAATTGTTTTTATGTGTAATTGGAAAAATAAAAGATTGAAAAATATCTAAAGGTTAAAAAAATCATTGAATTGCTTGAATAGCATGAACAAAAAAAGAACCTAGACATCATAGTTCTAGAAATTTTTAAAGAGAACTGCCCACATCTATTCAGAACCAGAGGGCAAAGTGGGAATTCAAAAAATTCTCCAATCACTTCCTGAAAGAAAATCTATAATTAAACCTCCTAGGAACATGATAACCAAAATCCAGAGTTTCTGGGTCAAAGAAAAAAAAATACCGCAAGCAGTCAAAAAGAAAGAATTTAAATACATAGAAACCACAGTTAGGATCACACATAATTTAACAACCACCATCATAAAGGAGTAGAGAGTTTGGAATATGATATTGTAGTAGACAAAGCCTTACATCCATGAATAACTTACCCAACAAAACTGAATATAGGCAATTCTGTTATATTGTAATATATGTGTTCCTACAACTCACACTATGCAAAATCATGCAATAAAAAACACAAAGTTTATGGAGAGAATGAGGTTGAGGCAAAACACTTAAATTCATTTACAGGGGAAGACATTGTAACTTCAAAACAAGGAACACCCACTGTGGGATTCAGGTCACCAACAATGAATACCAGCTGTTGCCCTGTGAGGGGTGTATGCGAGACTACCCTGTGACAGAAACAGGAGACCTTTGGCTTGGTCTTTTCCATGAGGTGCCCCAAAAGATACCCCACTGCTTACAATGCTGGACCCATTTCTATAGAGGCAGTGTGCCATGACCATCTCTGGCTGGACTTTTCTCTGGGCAGGTGGTTTGGAGATGGTAGAATTCAAAGAGGTCATTGTTTTATTTGTTCTGTGGTGGGGATGAAGAGCATTGTGGGGGGATCTCCCTGTCTTCCCTTACCTTCCATGACTACCTCTTCTACCTCTTGCTTCCCCTCCAGTAACCATACATCTGCTCTTCCCACAGGCCCCACTGCATGCTGGCAGTGGCCCACTCAATCTGATCATAGAAGTCACTCCCTTGATATACGTTCTGTCACCATTGTGCAGTTTTCCTCAATGATGCAAATGCAAATGCAAAATTTGTGTTATGTTCACACTGATCCCTAATATGTCAACTGCATTAGAAGATTCATACAGGGGAGAATTTAAGTGACATGTCCATGGTTTCACAGATAGCATATGTCAAGGGCCTGGCTTGCTCTAAGCCAAACTGACTCTCAATTGCTCCTTACCTTAGCCAAAATCTGCCACTTTGCACATTATATCCACTACTTCTAGCCTCCACTATACCAGAGCAACAGAGCTATTTTTCCAGATTCAGATGTACTATTTCCAAGGTTTCAAAGATAATAAATTAGACATTAATTTAGTTGGTGCAATGGGAAGAGGAAGAGTCAGGAAGACCCAAGTCCAAATCCTTTTTAAGCCGCAGTTTTCTCACCTGTAAAATGGAGGTAATATAACACTCACTTCCAAGGTTTATTGTAAAGATTAAATGAGATAACACAACATTGAAAAATCTTAAAGTGCTATGTAAATGCTAGCTGTTGTCGTTGTTGTTGTTAGATCTCCACTGTCTACTTGGTCCCATCCCATTACATTTGAAGATAGGAGGCAAAGAAGTACTCCAAACAGGAGTGTGACATGATGATGGACCACTCCTGTGTACTCACCTCTTTCTGCTATTGAAGAAAAGAACCAAATTGCCTTTGGCTGAGGTTTTTTCCTCTGGCACAAAGAGAACTTTGCAAATTCCTTGAGAGGCCACTTTTGTAGTATCCTGGGTGACTATGCAGCCAATAGATGGCATAGAGGGCTTTGGAGACAGCTGAAAAAAAATCAGACCAAGTCTTCAGGCTAAATCTCTGTACCATGTGTATAGTTCCACTCCTGGGCACTTTCCCTCTTCTAGTGTCACACAAACACCAGGCTGGGGTACACTCATGGGGCCTAAGTCTAGTCCAGTCCAACCTGAGGATATTGGGGCAACTTAAGGGTTTCCTCACTGCCTCTCTAATCCCCATCTTATGCCCTGGCCACAGTGGTTGTAGGGGGAGGGAGAGAATTAAACTTGCTCAGAAATGTTCTTCTTCTTCTTCTTCTTCTTTTTTTTTTTTTTTTGCTTTTTAGTGAGGTTATTGGTGTTAAGGAACTTGCCCAGGGTAGCACAGCTAGTAAATATTAAGTGTCTTAGATTGGATTTGAACTCAGGTCCTCCTGACTCCAAGTCCAGAGCGCTATCCACTGTGCCACCTAGCTGCCCCTGAGAGTTCTAACATTCATTCTGATGAAGCTTGGAATGGAGACCCTCCATTGCAGAGTTCCAACCTATGCTACTTTCTTACCATATAATCCAGCACAATTAGCTGGTTTAATTTAGGTGCATTCAGATGTTCCCATATCCCATATTTTCTCTCTCTCTATATATATATGTTTATACATATACACACATACACTGTACATACATACTATATATGTATAAATTTGTTTTATTCTGTATCTTTCATTTTTATTTAGTTAATTTTTGGGGGCCTATGATGAATAAGGGTCTTTGAAAGCATAGAGTCCCTTGAGGAGTAGGGCCAAGGCAGAAGTCTAAGGGCAGGGGCAGCTAGGTGGCACAGTGGATAGAGCTCCAGCCTTGGAGTCAGGAGGACTTGAGTTCAAATCTGGCCTCAGACACTTGACACTTAATAGCTGTGTGAGTAGCACACAGTGACTTACTAGCAAGTCACTTAATCCTGATTACCTCACCAAAAAAAAGCAAAAAAAAAAAAAAGGAAGTCTAAGGGCAGTGCTGGTCCATACCATCAACTAGCTCAGGTACAGGAATAGATGGGTCATCAGTTTACAGAAAGGTTAGGTCTATTTAACTGATAACCAGACTAACATGATATTACAGGGGAAACTGAAGGAAATAACAATACAAATATATACCTATAATGTATTCTTGGAACATAATTCCATATATTTGTTGATGTACATGGTAATTTCTATGTCACACAGCTATTTTCTGTTTGTTTACTTGTGTGCTAATGTTATATATGATATAGCTATATTTCTAATTAATGCATGTATAGTATTGCTATTTATTTGTACATAATGCTTTGTAGGTTTTGTTCTTTTATAGGCCTATTGATATTGTTATTGCTAATGGCATTGCTTTTTGTGATTTATGCTTATTTGCATAAATGGATTTGCATGTACTATTGTGCTATTTATGTATGACATGTCCTGCACATAATTTAGACATTTAGTCATCGAAGTTTCTTTCAGATGATGCCATGTCTATTGCATGCACTGCTGATGTATATTTGCTGTCAATAGCACCATAGTTACCTGAGATGCTATGTTATTCATCTTTGTTATTTTAGATGTTGAAATGGCTTTTGATGCTTGTGATACAGCTTGTGATTTAGATTTTAGGTATGCTTCAGTTGATTTGACAAAGATCGCAAATTTTCTGGCCTTAGAAAGGAATATAGCAGGAGTGTGGCTTTGTCCACAATGTCATTGAAACCAAAGCCTTTGCTGGTGTGGTGATCAGAGGCAGTGACAACTTCTTTTTATCCCTTCTCTCTCTTCCTAGGGAGGAGAAGATTCTCCTGTTGCCAGTAAAGAGTCCTTTGACTTCTTGTTTGTTTCCTTTGCTCTAGATAAGAGGTGAGGAAACAGTTTTGATTTCTGCAACAGTTTTTTCATTCGTGATCTATAATATCTAAAATGCTTATAAAATCTTGATGATCATTAATACTGATTTTGGCCTGGTTCTTGAATTTATAATTTAAAAGAAAGAGACTATCCCCTTCAAAGACAGAAGACAAATGTATTTGTTTGGCCACAAGCTGAGCTGGGTCAAGGCCAAAGAGAAAGAAAAAGTGCCAACATTCTTTTCCATAATCCCTGTGGAGTACATATATGCTCTGGAAAGGTACTAGAGAAATACCCGGCTAAAAATTCCAAATCAGAAAACCTTCAAACTGGAGAGAACAGCTGCTTCTAGTCTGAGAGACTTTGAGTGACTGGTTCCTTTTCACATGCTGCCAAAACTTGAGTGGAAAGATGAAAGCCTAGCCCAGCTGGGAGAATAGGGTGACCTCATTCATAAACTATTGGTTTGAGTTGGAGGATTCAATTACTCATGTGTCAGCTTTAGCAAGTCTGCCAGCTCCTGGAGCAAGAGAACTCTTGATCTTGCATACAAGCACCTTGCAGTGCTTAAATATATTTGTGTCTTATCTCTCTCCTAGAGGGATAAGGATTTTGTTTTACATAAATGTTTTATCTTCTTGTATGCCTAGATAGAACACTTGAGTGTTCTACCTGTAGTAGTCAATCAATGTTTTACTGTTTTAGTTCTCAGGGATGTGGAGCTTACCTGGGGGTCCATCATATTCTTTGTTTCCTTGGAACCACAAAGAACAAAGTATTAACTAGTAACTGAGAAGAGTTTGTTCTTTCTTGCCTCCATAGAAGAGGGTTGTCTGAACATTGTAATAACATGATTTCTATTTTATTAGGGAGTATTGGTGAGAGCTAGAAAGCTAGGTGGTACAGGAGATAAATGTGAGGTATGGAGTCAGGAAGATTCAACTTCCTGAGTTCAAAACTGGCCTCAGACACTTACTAGCTGTGTGACCCTGGGCAAGTATCTTGATGCTATACAAAATGGCATTTTCAGTTTCCTCATCTGTAAAAAAAATTGGAAAAGGAAATGGCAAACTACTATGCTATCTTTGCCAAGAAAACCCCAAATGGAGTCAGAAAGAGTCAGAAACAGCTGAAATGACTGAATAACGACAGCAAAAAGACTTTGCATAATGACCATGTAGTATTCAATTGAGCAATGCTTATTAAAAAATTCATAACAT
This sequence comes from Vombatus ursinus, assembly GCF_900497805.2. Classification (NCBI taxonomy): domain Eukaryota; kingdom Metazoa; phylum Chordata; class Mammalia; order Diprotodontia; family Vombatidae; genus Vombatus; species Vombatus ursinus. The sequence continues at coordinate 134,524 of NW_020944482.1, read as the reverse complement.
GCTGGGCATATTGTTATGCATGAAAGTTATAACCATATTTTAATTGCTTTAGAAAAATAGATCCAAGCCTAATATGTTTATTTTAGTAGGAAGCAGTTAAATAGACTTAGAAATAATATTTCATTTTATTATGAGTCTCAAGATTTATAAAAATTGTCTTCTTTGTATTATAATTCATTACAGAAGGGAAAAAAAACTAACCAATTCACTTTCTCCCACAGAATTATCTCTAGGCATTTTGCATTATTTTTTCCCTAAGAAATTTGAGAACTCGGGTAATAGAGAAGACCAAATACTCCCAGATCCTTTGAGTATGATGTTGACATTAATTCTGCTCTTTTTGTAATCTTGCCTTTGGTTATTACAGTCCAAGCCAATATCATCTTTCCAGCATCAGCTGCAGTAGTAAGTAGAAGTGAAGTTTGAAAATTAGAAGAAAAAGAGTTCGTACTAAAGGAAATGAACTTCAAAGCTCACTCTTGATCCTTCCCATTTTTGTTTTTGTTTAGTAACTTCTATATTAATAAGAATATAGACTATGTTTTTCTGAAATCTGGCTTGCATGAAACCTGATTATGATCTAGAATTGTGCTTGGATTGGTTTCTGTCAACCCAGCCTTGAATTGTTGTCAGGGGGTGAGTACTGAATTTGTCCTCAGGCCCTAATGGATTATTTTTGTTCTTTTTTGTTGGCTGCAGTGTTGTGATTTTGCCTACAGAGACTTGCTTGTTGCTTTTGCTACCCTAGAACTGATCCTGACCAATCCAGGCAACACATACGTTTCTCTGTCTCTCTTCTTGGCTCTCTAATTTCCATAGTAAGTATACATTATTAATATGACAATTTTGTGTAACTGTTTTCCTTTCAAAGAGATCTCATTTTTAGGAATGATGATGACTATAGCTCTCAACAAATCTAAGAGGTAGGAAATACAGGTAAATTAATTTTTATGCTTGTTTTTACAGATGAAAAAACTGAAGCTCAATGAATTTGTGGTTGCATGGGCTAGTAAATGTTAGTAGTGAGAGCCAATTCAGGTCCAAATTCAGTACCTTAGTCCCAGGACAAAACAGCTCTGGGGTCTGATAATCTGTGTACAATCTTGGGGGCTCCTCATTTTTGGTTTGTGTTTATCAAACTGAGGATTTCTTTCGGAAACATTAGAATTTGATGTGTGTCTAGGTCTCTATAACAAAGAGGATAAAAGGCTCTTAAGTTTCCACACATATAGTCAGTCTAGGTTTTAAGGGAGGGCTTGATGCCAGCACCTTGTTTAATTTTTGGATGAAATAAAGCACTCATAAATCACTGAAGTCAACAAAAGTAGGTTTATTTGGCCCTAACATAGCGAGAAGGTACAATAAGGATACAGGGTCACTTAGGTTCTATAGATTTATTTTTATATGGAAATGTCTCATTGGCAGGTCAGGATATAGCAACTCTTAAGTCTTAAGTGAGTCTTAAGATACTCCCCAATTTGGAGGAGTCTTTATGTAGGACTTTTTGTGCCCTTTGTGACCAGGAAGCTGTGTTAAGGGAGGCAGTGGCCAATTAGGTCCAGGGGAACAGCTTTGTTGCCATTTAAGGACAATTATTCCTTGAAGTAAGGGAGGGGGGCAGGAAAGAACCCTGATAATGGTCCTATCATGTGCCACTCCCATGGTCCCAAGGATATTCTAGGGGATCTTCTATCATTTAAATACTTTCAGGGTTCTTATTGGACAATCCCATTATGATTGTAGCCCCTGTCCCAAAGCCCATTGGTGCAGGACTCTCTCCTTATTGATGGAGGTGAAGGCCCTGCTCTGTGTAAGGGACAGGGCAGAATTTGTGAGAGGCAAGAGCTTCAGTTCTCAGCCATTCCCCCATTGGGAATTCTTCAAGTGGGAACCCGTCTTTGAGATTTTCCAAGTGATCTTTGAGTGTAGCATCAAGTTAGCTTCCAGTTTCAAAACAGATATTAGAAGAGGAGGCCAACCCCTTTTTAGGTTACTGAAGAAAAAGACTCTGGGAAGATATGAGAGGAGATGACAGTCTCCATCATATCTCTATCTCTAGCTTGCTACTCCAGATACTCTGGAAGGTTTCTCTTTGGGTGAGATCAAGGACACTCTTCATTGGTTGAGCTGAGTTATCTCACTTTTTTTTTTTAACATTTACAATTTTATTTATTTGTTTTTAGTTTTCAACATTCAATTCTATAAGATTTTGAGTTCTAAATTTTCTACCCCTCGCTCCACTCACCCCTCCCCAAGACAGCATGCAATCAGATATAGGCTATACATGTACAATCATATTAAACATGTTTCCACATTAGACATGTTGTCAAAGAATCAGAAACAAAGGGGAAAATCACAAGAAAGAAAAAAACAAAAAATTAAACAAAAAAAAGAGCAAATGGTATGCTTCTATCTGCATTCAGATTCCATAGTTCTTTCTCTGGATGCGGATAGCATTTTCCATCATGAGTCTTTTGGAATTGTCTTAGATCATTACATTGCTGAAAAGAATTATGTCTATCTAAGTCGGTCATTGCACAATGTTGCTGTTACTGTGTATGATGTTCTCCTGGTTCTGCTCACTTCACTCAACATCAGTTCATATAAGTCTTTCTAGGTTTTTCTAAAGTTCACCTGCTCACCATTTCTTTTGGGACAATAGTATTCCGTTATATTCATATACCACTACTTGTTCAGCCATTCCCCAATTGATGGGCATCCCCTCAATTTCCAATTCTTGGCCACCCCAAAAAGAGCTGCTATAAATATTTTTGTATATGTGGGTCCTTTTCCCATTTTTATGATCTCTTTGGGATACAGACATAGAAGTAGTATTGCTGGGTCAAAGGCCCAGTTTTATAGCCCTTTGGGCATAGTTCCAAATTACTCTCCAGAATGGTTGGATCAGTTTACAACTCCACCAACAATGCATTAATGTTCCAATTTTCCCATATTTTCTCTCACATTTATCATTTTCCTGTATTGTCATGTTAGCCCATCTGATAGGTGAGATGTGTTACCTCAGAGTTGCTTTAATTTGCATTTCTCTAATCAAAAGTGATTTAGAGCATTTTTTCATATGACTATATATTTTTTCATATGACTTTGATTTCTTCATCTAAAAACTGCCTGTTCATATCCTTTGACCATTAATCAGTTAGGGAATGACTTGTATTTTTGTAAATTTGTCTCAGTTCTTTAGATATTTTAGAAGTGAGGCCTTTATCAAAGACACTGGCTTTAAAAATTGTTTCCCAGCTTTCTGCTTTCCTTCTAATCTTGGTTGCATTGGCTTTGTTTGTGCAAAAGCTTTTTAATTTAATGTAATAAAAATCCATTTTGCATTTCATAATGTTTTCTATCTCTTATTTAGTCATAAATTCTTCCAAACTATTCCTTGCTCTCCTAATTTGCTTATAGTCTCACCCTTTATGTCTAAATCATGTACTCATTTTGACCTTTTCTTGGTATATGGTGTAAGATGTTTGTCTATGCCTAGTTTCTGCCATACTATTTTCTGGTTTTCCCAACAGTTTTTGTCAAATTGTGAGTTCTTATCCCAGAAGGTGGAATCTTTGGGTTTATCATACAGTGGATTACTATAGTCATTGACCACTATGTCTTGTCTCTACGTCTGTAACCTATTCCACTAATCCACCACTCTTTTTCTTAGCCAGTACCAGTAGTTCTGATGATTGCTGCTTATTGGGAGAAAGCTCCTTCCCTTTATATTGTCTGGTATATATTCTTCTCTGATTTCTGTTTTCCAATGATTTGGATAGAAGGCTTTTCTTTGCTATTTGTTTTGTGTGTTCATTGTGGAACTGATATTAGGTGGGAAAGAGGTCAAGCCTTGGATATAGAGCTTGGGGTATACTTCCCCCTCCCTGAAATGACAAAGCAATCAAAAGTTAGGTGGAACCTGATGATATCCCCTAGAAAAACTACTTAAGGGAGCAGATAGCTATAATTCTAACCAATACCCCTCTGTCTAAGGAGAGTAGAATGGAGGCCTCAACCTCCTGCTTTCCCTCTTGGCAGGAATGAAAATCACTTTTGGGAAAAGGTGGGGCAGAGAAGAAGCTAGAGCCATGCACAAGGACAGTGTTTTCATTGTCACTGATGGGCTATATGTGGGACTCACTTTTCTTTCATACATAAGCAGTACTAAGGAGAAAAAAAACACTAAAGTTCCATTTCCTCTTCCCCAAAATCAACATTTAGGAAAAGAAAGAAAAAAGGAAAAAATATGGAGGGCAAAAGTCAGCTATCTTAGGCTTTTCCTCCTCCATTGTGAAGGACTCAGTCTCGGATCTCAACGATTTGATCCATGTGAGTGCTGTCACTTCTTTGCCATTCACAATGGACCCCCTAATACAATGTGATGAACTGATCAACAGCATCAGAGATATCAAGGATGATGCCTATATCCAAGTCACAGATTCTTCATCACACATTCTGTAGTAAAGTGGCTAAAAGGTATTCATAAGCCACTTGCATGCAGTCTTAGATCTAAGTAGATACCAAGGTAACCCACTCTTTATTCTTTGGAAAACTTGACTCTTTGAGTTTCCTTCTTATATTTTGGGGAAAAATTTTATTCCAGACCATGTCCAAAATCCTCTGGGTTTCCCAGTATTCCCCAAAATTTGAGTGAATGGGCTGGACTCTGGATTTTCTTAGGGTTAATTTTATACCCCTTGTTCCTCATATAGGCCATCGTGTAGGCCTGGCCTTTGCCACCATGGCCTTTCCTGACACAGACAACATTGTGTCATCAATGTAGTGATGCACATCAATGCCCTTAGGAAGGGTTAAAACTCTTTGAAGCAGCTGGAGTGCTGGGCTTGGAGACAAGAAGATCTGTGCTTAAATCTGGCCTCAGATATTTACTAGCTATAAACACTGGTCAAGTCACTTGACTTGTGTTTGCCTTAGTTTCCTCAACTATAAAATGGGGATAATAATAGCACCTGCCTCACAGGTTTGTTGTAAGGATCAAACAAAATATTTGAAAAGCACTTTACACAGTGCCTGAAATATAGCAGGCGCTATAATAAACTAATAACAAATTAATAAACTCATAAATGCTTGTTTACTTGCCACCCTCACCCCTCTACCCCACCACACACTCTGCCTGCTCCATAACAGCAGGAGGGAGAGTTCAAATAGTGCTGGGGAAGGATAGTGAAAAAATACATTGGTGAAGTCAATAAGCCCATACCACTCACCCTCGGCCTGGGATACCTGGTTTCCAACACTGATGAGGTCAAAAACATCTCTGATGAATGGTATGATTGATTTTTGTTCAGGTTCCTGTAATCTACTATATTCTGCAAGGCACCATATGCCTTCCTCACTGGCAACACAGGGTTGTTGTAATAGCTAATGTAACAAAGTCCTCAAGCTTTGTTCATCTACCTCACTAGAGAGAAAATATCAGTCATCCCACTAAGTGCTTTACTAATATTATCTCATTTAGTGTTGACTATGAAATGTTTTGTTTAATTTTAAAGGTTTCCATTTGACCCTACCCACATATAGACTGCTGAAAGAGCCTTCATAGGCACATATTTTTAAGAGCCCATGATACATAACCCTTCCCTCCAAGGTCTGCCCTCTGTAGGTTCCCCTGAATGATGCAAATTGGGGGACACCCTTTAGAGGACACCCTACTCTAGGGTGGGGCAGAAGGAACCCTAGTGCTCAGTGTTGAATTTTCCTGTACTATTTTCCTAGCATCCCCATGGGTGGTCCGTGAATATCTTTCTTGTCATCCCAGTGTTTTAGGTGCAGCACACAGAGCTCCCTTGTCATATGATGTCATTGCCCTCTGCCCATATACCGGGAGGTCTTTTCTATGATTCTTCCATTCCCATGGCACTCATATATAATATAAAGTTCTGGTATTTGACCACAACTGTCCCAACCTCCTATTCAAATGTCACCAGTTGATCAGTCTACATCTACAGAGGTGTGTGGTTGGGGAGACCCATAGCTAAAGTCTGAAGCCATTCTGGTAAAATTTTACCCTGAAGGGTTCTAACTGCTCCTGAGGCAGGCTGGTAATAAGATATGGTGAGGATTTGGCAAGGGGGGAGATAGATACAATCTATCAAACCCATTTCATTTAAGAACTTTATCCCTTAACTTGAGATCCTCATCAGGCAAGCAAGCTGCAATGGGAATTCATCTTTATATGGTCAGGTGAGAATAACTTCCCCATCTCAGCCAATTAAAAAAAGTATAATAGGAAGAATCCATCTGGAGGCTCTAACTGATTGAGCTGACACTATAATAAGAAGTACTTAGGTAGCTTCCCAAGTCTATGGAACTCAGTTTTGGAGAGTATCCTAGCATTGGCTCCATACAACTCACCCATTTTCTTAGCAATGAAGTCCTGATCACACCTTGCTCACTCAAGGGAGGAATTCACCTTTTTCCAATAAGCAGTAAAGATAAGTCTGTTTTTTTCCTTTAAAAAAAAAGAGACTCCAAATCTCTCCCTCACTTCCACTCTCATTCTCTTGTCTTGTGGCTCCAATCTCTCAGTGTGATGCAGCAGAATCAGAGCCTCAGGAACTGGAACCTCCAAATCAGAGACTAGATATTGGATTCCTGTCTTTGTCCTGTCAGACCCTAAAAGCTGAGATCCTGTCTCTAATTGCTGAATGTGCTGAGCCAGTTCATTTTCACTCATTTTCAGACTATTTGCTAACATTCCTACTTCTATAGCACAGTCAACAAACAGAATGCTGAAGTTGACACCTTTTTTTTTTAAACCTTCCACATGAATATGAGCCTGCTCTCTGCCCTGTTGATAGGATTTCCAGAAGGGCTCTTGCTACTATAGGTGTTCAACTATCCAATCATCCCACTTCTATATTTGCAATGCACTTTTCCTAACTCAACCATGATGTGAACCATAATGTCATTTTGTCCTGAAATTAGAACAGATGTTTAGAGCAAGTCTAACACTAGCTCCATGGACCCATCAAGGTTTACACTGCTAAGTTTGTGTTTGACTTTGTGATGAAATAATGCATTCATAAGTCATTGAAGAATTAACAAAAAGAGGTTTACTTTGCCCTAACATATCAAAGTTATGCAACAAGGTTACAGGGACACTTAACTTCTATAGATCCAGCTTTCATCATTTCCATATAGAAATATAATTAATAGGACAAAGTGAGGTCTTTAGACATCCATCAAATCAAAGGGAACTGACTTCTTTGAATGTAACTTTTATTGCCCTTAGATAACCAGGAAGCTGTGTCAAAGGAGGCAGGAGCCAATCAGATCCTGGGCATAGCTTTGTTGCCTTTTAGAGTAAAGTAACTCCTTTTAGGGGGGAATTCTAGTATATACTAGTTCTTTCACAACTTATTCCACTTAACCTGGCAAAAAATTTGAAGAGTTCACACCTGAGTCTATAAACAATGAAGAGAATAAGTCTCTTTCTCTCTGGTCATCCTCAACTTTCTCCAGTTATGTATATTGACCTCAATCAAGGCCATATAGCCTAAGCCCTTTATTTTATGGATAAGTAACTGTGGCCTTAAAAGTTTAAGGAACTTATTTAAGATCATACAGGTTGGAAGTAGCAAAACTGGGATTTGAACCCAGGTCCCCTGTCTTCAAATCTAGCATGGTTTTGGATTTCTGCTTCTGGGAGCCAAGATGACAGAGTAAAAAGGTAGTTGCTCTCACCCTCTCCTATCAACCTCTGAAAGCCCAGAAAATATTGCCCCAGGAAAAACCCTGGAACAGCTGAACCAGAAGAAAGATGGGGAGCAGCAGTGCAGTAGCCCAGGTACCTTGAGGGATTAACGGGAAAGGCCCTTTTTGCCCTGGGGGAAAGGAAGCAGTACAGAATGGGAGGCACCCAGCCAGCAAGCAGAAAGCCCCACTTTAGCACACCAGGAGGAGATTTTGGTGCCTCGGCATTCTACAGCAAACAGCTCTCCCAGTGCCTCAGCAAAAATAAGGGAAGCAGCACTACAAAGGGCCCCAGGTGGATGAACACCCCGCAACATTCGTCTGAAAGGAGCTGACGAAAGCAAAAGGAAAGGAAAAGCAGGCAACCTAGAACTGTCCAAAAGTTCCACTCTTGCTGATTCCAGCCCAACACCAGGTAAGCTATCAGAACCCTACAGCCTCCAACTGCCAACCAGGAGGAGATCCTGAAACCCAGGTGGTGGAGCACAGGCAAACACCAATACCTGAACCTCCAAGTGCCTCATTGAGGGCGGGGGAACCGGTGGAAACCAGCTCAGAAAACCACCAGGTGCCTGGGCATTCTACAGCAAAGGAGTCTCCCAGTGCCTCAGCAAAACTAAGGGAAGCAGCACTACAAAGGGCCCCAGGCAGATAAACACCCTGCAACACCCATCTAAAAGGGGCTGAAGAAAGCTAAAGGAAAGGAAAAGCAGGAAACCTAGAAGTGTCCAAAAGTTACAGCCTTGCTGATTCCAGCCCAACACCAGGCAAGCTGCCAGAACCCTACAACCTCCAATTTTGAACATTGGAGGCCCCAGCACACAAAGCCAGTGACAAAGACCTAGGCTCCCAACATAAGAAGCTTGGTAAGTGCCCTCTGCTCCCCAGCAGGAGAGCTCAATCTCTTTAAAGGCCAGGGAATAAAGAAACACCATGAGTAAAAAGAAACATACCATAGATTCATATTATGAGAAGAGTGAAGATCAAGACAGAAATTCTGAAGAGGACAACATTGTCAACAAACCCACACCTCAAAAGGGAATATGAACTGGTCTGAAGCCCAAAAAGCCTTCTTAGAAGAGCTCAAGAAGGATTTTAAAAGTCAAATGAGGGAGGTAGAAGAGTCCTTAAAAAATGCAATAGACCAATTGGAAAAAAAGTATACTGAAGAAAACAAGTCCCTAAAAAACAGTTGACCAACTGGAAAAAAAGTACACTGAAGAAAACAAATCCCTTAAAAATACAATTGACCAATTGGGGAAGGAAGTACAAAATCTAACAGAAGAAAATAATTTGTTAAAAATTAGAATCAAGCAAATGGAAACTAATGACTCTATGAGAGAGCAAGACTCAGTCAAACAGAAACAAAAAAATGAAAAAATAGATGAAAACATAAAATACCTCATTGGTAAAACAACTGACCTGGAAAATTGATCCAGGAGAGACAATTTAAAAATTATTGGTCTACCTGAAAATCACAATGAAAAAAAGAGCCTGGATAGTATCTTTCAGGAAATCATAAAAGAAAACTGCCCTGAAGTCCTAGAACCAGAAGGTAAAATAGCCATAGAAAGAATCCACCGCTTACCTACTGAAAGAGATCCCAAATTGAAAACACCAAAGAATATAATAGCCAAATTCCAAAATTACCAAGTCAAAGAGAAAATACTGCAAGCAGCCAGAAAGAAACAATTTAAATATCATGGAACCACAGTCAGGATTGCATAGGACCTTGCAGCTTCTAATTAAAAGATCGTATGACATGGAACATGATATTCTGTAAGGCAAAGGAGCTTGGATTGCAGCCAAGGATCAACTACCCAGTATAAATGAGCATGATCTTTCAGGGAAGGAGATGGATATTCAATGAAATAGGGGACTTCCAAACCTTCCTGATAAAAAGACCAGAGCTCAACAAAAAATTTGATCTTCAAGTACAAGATTCAAGAGAGACATAAAAAGGTAAATGGGACAGAAAGATACAATATGTTGTTAATAAAGGCAAATTGTTTACATCCCTACAAGGGAAGATGACATTTACAACTCTTGAGAACTGTATTGTTATTACACCATGTTAAAGGAGTATACATAAAGGGGGCGGATATAAGTTCACTTTGATGTAATGATAAAAAAAAATCTAATTAAGTGGGTTAGATGGATCCAAGTAAGCAGATTAGTCTGATCTAAGAAAATGTACTAAGAAAGGATGAGGCAGACAAGGGTAAATTACATTACAGGAAAAGACACAAAAACCTATTACAGCAGAGGGAAAGAAGGGAGGGGGATAAGCATTGTTTGAACCTTACTCTCATCAGATTTGGCTCAAGAAGGGAATAACATAATCAATTAGGTATAGAAATCTAACTTGCCCTATAGGCAATAGGAGAGAAAAGGGGAAAGAAAAGGGAGGGGAGATAGAAGGGAGGGAAGAAGCAGTAAGGGTAAAGGGGAAGAAAAGGGAATGGGCTAATAGAAGGGAGGAGGGACTGAAGGAGGCAGTGGTAAAAAGCAAAACACTAGTGAGCAAGGAAAAGGAGAAAGGAGAAAGAAAAGCATAAATGAGGGAAAAAGATGGAGAAAAAGACAGAGATAGTAATCATAACTGTGAATGGGATGAACTCTCCCATGAAATGGAAGTGGATAGCAGAATGGATTAAAAACTATAATCCTACAACATGTTGTTTACAGGAAATACATTTGAAAAAGAGTGACACACACAGGGTAAAGGTAAAAGTCTGGAGCAGAATATATTATGCTTCAGCTGAAATAAAAAAAGCAGGGGTAGCAATCCTGATCTCAGACAAAGCAAAAGCAAAAATAGATCTCATCAAAAGAGAAAAGGAAGGAAATTACATCCTGCTGAAAGACACCATAGACAATGAAGTAATATCATTTCTAAACATATATACACCAAATGGTATAGCATCCAAATTCTTAGAGGAGAAGTTCAGGGAGCTACAGGAAGAAATAGACAGCAAAATGATGCTAGTGGGGGACCTCAACCTCCCCCTCTCTGAACTAGATAAATCTAACCACAAAATAAACAAGAAAGAAGTTAAGGAGGTGAATAGAACATTAAAAAAGTTAGGTGTGATAGACCTCTGAAGAAAACTGTATGGAGATAGAAAGGCATATACTTTTTTCTTGGCAGTACATGGCACATACACAAAAATTTACCGTGTACTAGGGCATAAAAACCTCACAATCCAATGCAGAAAGGCAGAAATATTAAATGCATGCTTTTCAGATCATGATGAAATAAAAATTATATGTAATAAAGGGCCATGGAAAGATAGATTAAAACATAATTGGAAACTAAATAATCTAATCCTGAAAAATGATTGGGTCAAACAACAAATCATAGAAACAATCAATAATTTCATTCAAGAGAATGACAGTAATGAGACAACACACGAAAACTTATGGGATGCAGCGAAAGCAGTTCTTAGAGGAAGTTTTATATCTCTAAATGCTTACATAAATAAAATAGAAAAAGAGGAGATCAATGAATTCGGCATACGACTGAAACAACTAGAAAAAGAACAAATTAAAAATCCTCAATTAAACACCAAATTAAAAATATTGAAAACCAAAGGAAAAATTAACAAAATTGAAATTAAGAAAACTATTGAACTAATAAATAAAACTAAGATCTGATTTTATGAAAAAACCAACAAAATAGATAAACCTTTGGTTAATTTAATTAAAAAAAAGAAAGAAGAAAACCAAATTACTAGTATCAAGAATGAAAAGGGTGAAGCTACCACCAAAGAAGATGAAATTAAAACAATAATTAGGAACTATTTTGCCCAACTGTATGCCAATAAATTTGACAATCTTAGTGAAATGGATACATATTTACAAAAACATAAATTGCCCAGATTAACAGAAGAGGAAGTAAAATACTTAAATAACCCCATCTTAGAAAAAGAAATTGAACAAGCCATTGATGAACTCCCCAGGAAAAAATCTCCAGGGCCAGATGGATTTACATGTGAATTCTATTAAACATTTAAAGAACAATTAATTCCAATACTATGTAGACTATTTGGGAAAATAGGTGAAGAAGGAGTCTTACCAAATTCTTTTTATGATACAAATATGGTGTTGATACCTAAACCAGGAAGAGTCAAAACAGAGAACGAAAATTATAGACCATTTTCTCTAATGAATATAGATGCAAAAATTTTAAACAAAATATTAGCAAATAGATTACAGCAGCTTATCACAAGAATAATAAACTATGACCAGATAGAATTTATACCAGGAATGCAGGGCTGGTTCAATATTAGGAAAACTATCAGTGTAATTGATCCTCTCAACACTAAAACTAACAGAAACCACACGATCATCTCAATAGATGCAGAAAAAGCTTTTGACAAAATACAGCACCCATTCCTGTTAAAAACACTAGAGAGCATAGGAATAAATGAAGTCTTCCTTAAAATAATAAATAGTATCTACCTAAAACCTTCAGCAAGCATATATGTAATAGGGACAAGCTAGAAGCATTTCCAATAAGATCAGGGGTGAAACAAGGATGTCCATTATCACCGCTGTCATTCAATATCGTACTGGAAACATTAGCTTCAGCAAGAAGAGAAGAAAACAAATTGAAGGTATTAGAATAAGCAAAGAAGAAACAAAGATATCACTCTTTGCAGATGATATGATGATATACTTAGAGAATCCTAGAGAATCAAGTAGAAAACTACTTGAAATAATAAGCAACTTTAGCAAAGTTGCAGGCTATAAAATAAACCCACATAAATCATTGGCATTTCTATATATTACCAACAAAGCCCAACAGCAAGAGATAGAAAGAGAAATTCCGTTTAAAGTTACTGTAGACATTATAAAATATTTAGGAGTCTACCTCCTGAAACAAACCCAGGAACTCTATGAACACAATTACAAAACACTTTTCACACAAATAAAGTCAGATCTAAATAATTGGAAAAACATCAGTTGCTTATGGTGTGGGCTGAGCTAATAAAATAAAAATGACACTTCTACCTAAGCTAATTTACTTACTCAGTGTCATACCAATCAAACTACCAAAAATTATTTTATAGAGTTAGAAAAAATAATAAGAAGATTCATTTGGAAGAACAAAAGGTCCAGAATATCAAGGGAACTAATGAAAAGAGATGCAGGAGAAGGTGGCCTAGCTGTTCCAGATCTTAAATTGTATTATAAAGCAGCAATCATCAAAACTGCTTGGTACTGGCTAAGAAATAGAGTGGTGGATCAGTGGAATGGGTTAAATACACAAGACACAGTAGTCAATGACTATGGTAATATTTTATTTGATAAACCCAAGGACCCCAGCTTCTGGGATAAGAACCCACTCTTTGAAAAAAACTGCTGGGAAAACTGGAAAAGAGTATGGCAGAAACTAGGCATAGACCAAAATCTTACACCATATACCAAAATAAAGTCAAAATGAGTTCATGATTCAGATATAAAGGCTTATACTATAAGCAAACTGGGAGAGCAAGGAATAGTTTACCTATCAGATCTATGGAGAACAGAAGAATTCATGACCAAACAAGAGACAGAGAACATTTTGAAAAGCAAAATGGATAACTTTGATTATATTAAATTGAGAAGTTTTTGCACAAACAAAGCCAATGCAACTAAGATTAGAAGGAAGGTAGAAAATTGGGAAAGAATTTTTACAACCAGTCTCTGATAAGGGCCTCATTTCTAAAATATATAGAGAATTAAGTCAAATCTATAAGAATATAAGTCATTCCCCAATTGATAAATGGTTAAAGGATATGAACAGGCAGTTCTCAGATGAAGAAATTAAAGCCATCTATAGTCATATGAAAAAAATGCTCTAAATCACTATTGATTAGAGAAATGCAAATCAAAACAACTCTGAGGTACCACATCACACCTATCAGATTGGCCAATGTGACAAAAAGGAAAATGATAAATGTTGGAGACGATGTGGGAAAATTGGAACACTAATGTATTGTTGGTGTAGTTGTGAAATGATCCATCCATTGTGGAGAGCAATTTGGAACAATGCCCAAAAGGCTATAAAAATGTGCATACCCTTTGACCTAGCAATAGAACTTCTAGGACTATATCCCAAAGAGATCATACAAATGGGAAAATGACCCACATATACAAAAATATTCATAGCAGTTCTTTTTGTGGTGGCAAAGAATTGGAAATTGAGAGGATGCCCATCAACTGGGGAATGGCTGAGCAAGTTGTGGTACATGAATGTAATGGAATACTATTGTGCTATAAGAAATGTTGAACAGGCTGACTTCAGAAAAACCTGGAAAGACTTGTATAGTCTGATGCTCAGTGAAGTGAGCAGAACCAAGAGAACGATGTACACAATAACAGCCATGTTGTGCAATGACTAATACAATACAAGGATCTAAGACATCTCCAAAGGCCTCGTGATGGAAAATTCTGTCCACATCCAAAGGAAGAACTATGGAAGTTGAATTGCTATTTTTTTCTCTTCTGTTGCGTTTTATTTCTTCTTTCTGGTGTACTCCTATTGGTTCTAATTTTTACTTACAACATCACTAATGTGAAAATATGTTTAGTAGGAATGTATATGTATAGCCTATATTAGATTGTGCACTGTCTTGGGGAGGGTGGTGGAGAGGAAGGGGGAGAAAAATTTTAAAATCAAAAGCATATGGACGTGATGGTTAATAAATCAAAATAAATTAATAAAAAAAATCTAGAATGCTTTCCACTGTACCATACCAATTAGGCCCCAAAATCTAGACTGTCAAAATCTCTTTAAATCCTGGATCAATCATTCAGTTTGTTAGTTATTCTTTAAGATTTTGTGTAATCTGCAAATCTGATAAACATTCCATCTAGGTTTTTATTCAAATCTTTGCTAAAATTTTTATTGCTTTTATTTTTTACCTATATTCCTTCCCCACTGCCTTTGATTCCTTCCCCAGTCATACCTTACATATTTTTTTAAAGTTGAAGAATATTTTTAATTTTTTTTTTTAGTGAGGCAATTGGGGTTAAGTGACTTGCCCAAGGTCACACAGCTAGTACGTGTCAAGTGTTTCGTCTGAGGCTGGATTTGAGCTCAGGTCCTCTTGACTTCAGGGCTGGTGCTCTCTCCTCTGCACCACCTCGCTGCCCCCAAAGAATATTTTTAAAAACAGTGAAACAAGTCAATACTTTGAAATAAATCTGACATCATATGCTGTGGTGGGAGCCTAACCCCTATCCCCATGTGATTTAGGCTAGTTATTCCTTACAACATATTGAAACTACTCTCAAGGTTTGATTGGCTCCGTGGACTAATGGCTCAGGCTATTGACCTTACTTCCTGGTTGCCTGAGTACAATATAACCAAAAAGAATTTCAGGTGCTTTCTGATACCTGGCTAGTAGACCATGATGGGCAATTCAGAGATAGTGCTATGCTTACCTGAATCAATTTGGTTTGTTTTCAGTGCATATCCTTATTGAATATCTTTTTCTTGCTGTGGCTAAATAAATCTCCTTTGCAAAGCTGTTGAATGAGCTGTTAAGTAGAATTGAACTGTTAATGGAATTTCATTATAATATCAAACCTAAACTACCGGGGGTCTGGCCTCAGTCAGGTCCATCATATAACATACATGATCTTCCACCTCTGCAGATCACAATCACTGCAAAGTTTCAGGGGAAGGTATTAGCATATTCCTTGCTCCCCACTTTCAGACTTTTCCTTTACCAACATCACTTGGCAATCACTTTTCTTAAACAAAACAAAGCCCACCAAAACCTAGAGTTTTTAAATTGATTTTAATTGATTTAGTTGGTTTTAATTGATTCCTCACTATGTCTATTTCTCTCTTCCCTTCCCAGAGCAAAATATTTCTTACAACCAGTATTTAGAAAAAAATAAAAAATAGGAAGAGAAAACAATCATCAAAACTGATCAACACAAAAACATGTGATATCATATGCAATGTTCCACATTCTTCAATTCTCCTTCCTCACAAATATGCAAAGGAGCAAGGAGAAATGTCTCCTCATATTTTATCTTTGAGGGCCAAGATTATTCTTTATGAATTTGCAATATTTAGTTTAAACTATTTTGTGGTAGTTGTTTTTTCCATTTCCATTGTTGTTGTCATATGTTTTCTTGGTTCTGTTTACTTCACTTTGTAATATATTATGCAAGTCTTTCCATGATCCTTTATCTTCTTCATGTTCGTCATTTCTTATTTATTGTTCAGTCATTTCAGTAGTGTCTGATTCTTCATGACCCCATTTAGGGTTTTTTTGGGCAAAGATACTAGAGTAGTTTGCCATTTCCTTCTCCAGCTCATTTTACAGGTGAAGAAGCTGAGGCAAATAGGGTTAAGTGACTTGCTTAGGGTCACACAGGTAGTAAGTATCTGAGAACAGATTTGTCATTTTTAAATTTTATCTTCTTTTTATTATTTTAGACTTAAACACTAAAACTTAAATACATAACAAGAAAAGAAAAAGAAACATAAACTTAAATATAGAATGAGAAAAGAATAAACATATCATGTGCACAGAACATAAGAGAAGATTCAAACTATATAGCAATAAATTTCCTTTTCAAGAAAGCCAATATATTAAAGACTATGCCTTTTGTTGAGGTTTGTCCATCTTTTCTTTGCTTCCTTTCAGGTTTTCTTTTGTTCTCTGCTGTACACTTTTTACTTTGTTCTCCCCTGCCCCTTTCATCTCCCCCCCAGGCTACAATTAAGCATGGCTATATTTATATATATAGATATGTACCTACATGTATACATACATACATATATAAACATATACTTTCCCTAACAGATTTTACTCCCAACCTTTTTTTATGTTTGTGCATATTTTATCTTTACTTCTATGCACTGCCTTGCTCTCCTATTACTTAACCTACCCCCCATTTGTCTTTATGTTGCATTCATGTCCCACAATTTGTTTAGCCATTCCAAAATTAATGATTTTTTTTTATTCTTTGCTACTGAAAAAGTCCTACTATAAATATTTTAGGATAGCTTTTCTTTTTGTTGATGACCTCCATGGGATATATGCCTAGTAGTCCTGATGAAGAGAAGATTTAGTCACTTCAGCTTCTTTACTAAAGACCTGTTTATTATGGATGGAGAGAATGCTAACAAAGTAAAAGTAAGTGAAGGACAAAACATGGTTTAATGAGAAAAACATTGGACCTAGGGCTGAAGAGATTATGCTTCTGACTAGCTGTGTAACCTTGGACAAAATCATCCAGGATTTATACTCTTCATCTGTAAAACAAGGATGATGGAATGTCAGCTAGGTCTCTCTTGGTCAAAGGGTATTGACATTTTAATCACTTTCCTTGCATAATTCCAGATTGCTTTCCAAAATAGTTACAGCATTCTGTTGATGGCTGTCAGTCATAGGCAGTATGTCTGTTTTTCACAACTTCTCCAACACTGATTTCTTGTCATCTTTGGTAATTTTTGTCAATTATCTGGGTGTGTGGTGACATCTCAGGATTGTTTTTGATCTGCATTTCTCTTTTATTAATAATATGAAGCATTATTTCATGTGACTGTTAATAGTTGATTACAAGTTTATTAATGAGAAATAATAATTAGTATGTATATAATGCTTTAAGACTTGCAAAGTGCTTTACATATGTTTTCTCATGTGTTTTCTCATTTTATCCTCTCAACAGCCTGGGGTGGGGGATAGATGTTATTATCTATTTTACAGATAAAGGAAATGAGACTGAGGGAGGTTGTGACTTGCCTAGTTGCAAAGCTAAGTATCACATGCAGGACCGAGGGTCTAGCACTCTATCCGCTGTCACTTAAATACATTATTCAAATATTCTACCTGGATTGCTATGTGGCTTGGGATGACAAAACTAAATGCATAGCAAAAAGTTAACTATCATGTTGAGACTGGATGACCTACAAGTGAATGTGGTCAGACTCCAGACCCTGTAACCTTGTTATAGTTAGAATCTAGAACTGTACAGAAGGAACCCTAGAAATCATCTAGCTCAGCTCCTTCATTTTACACATGAGGGAACTGAGGCCACAGGAATGAACTTGATCAATTTTTTTTTCAGTTCCAAATTCTCTCCCTCCCTCAATTCCTTCCCCCTACCCATTGAGAAGGCAAGAAATATGGTATTCATTATACATATGAAATATATATATATATTTCCAGGAACCATGTACTGAAAAAAAAAACCTGAAAAAAATAAAGAAAATGAAAGAAAATATACTTCAATCTTCACTGAGAGTTCATCAGTTTTCTCTCTGGAGGTGGATAGCACTTTTCATCATGAATCCCTTTGAATTGTCACGGTTCATTATATTGACCTGAGTTACTAAGTTTTAATTATCTTTACAATATTTCTGTTACTGTGTACAATGTTCTTCTACTTCTGTTCATTTGTATCAGCTTACTTAAGTTTCCCTAAGTTTTTCTGAAACCATTCCCTTCATTATTTCTTATAGTACAATAGTATTCCATAACAATCATATACTACAGCTCGTTCAACCATTCTCCAGGTGATAGAAACCCTTCAGTTTCCAATTCTTTGCCACCACAAAAAGAGATGTTATAACTATTTTTGCATATATCGGTTTTTTTCCTTTTTTTTTCTTTTTCTTTGGGGTGTAGACCTCATAGTGGTATTTCTGGGTCAAAGGATACACACAGTTTTATAGCCCTTTGAGCATAGTTCCAAATTGTTATCCAGAATAGTTGGTCTTTAGCTGAGGAAGAGAGAGACCAAGATGACCGAAGCTCTTATCAGTCCTTGGCTATCAGTGCCCTGAGAATGGCTCAACCTTTAAGACTTCCCAGTCCATTTTAGAAAGTCCATGCGATACTCACTGTTTAATTTGTGAGATGATTTAGATACAAAGCAAATAGCATAGTTGGAGTGTATTCTTTGCTTTCCCCAAAGCAGTGCATAACTCTGCTCACTGCTGTGGTAACCAAGTGACAATAGTCTATCTCTATAGCAACAGTGTTTCATGATGTCATCTTTTAAAGATTTAAAAAGATCATTAGTTCAGAGAACTCTGTTTAGGTCTGCTGTGGTGGTCAGTGTCTTACAATACAACTAAGAGCAAAGGCTTAATTGAGACTCCTAGTGTCAGAAGTAAATTAAAAGCTAGGTAAAGAATATTAATATAATTGTAACTTTCAGAGCCTGAGATCTCACTTGGAATAAATGTGCCTCTCAGAGTCTTAGACATAGCTTTGTTGGGTTTTCTAAGATTGATAGACTGCTCCATGAGAAACAAATAACAAGTAAGTCATGATGTTTTCAGGGTCAAGTGAGAATGGAAATGTTGACCAGAAAATGAACAAAAATGAAAGCCCCCAAAAGGTAGACAAGTGGACTAGAAAGGACGCTAACCAATGGGTTGGCTGTTTTTTTTTTAAATCTACTGGCAAGCATGAAGTGAATCCTTGATTGTTAGAAATGGAAGTTAATGCTTAGTACAACTCTGGCTTTTTACTGGGGAGAAAACTAAGGCCAAAAGATTAGGGATGACTTCCTCAAGGTCATGTATCAAGTTAGTCAGTGGCAAAGAGAGGGTGACTTGAATTCAGATCTTCAGGCTTGATAAAATTCAGCAGTAATAATAATGAGTTAGCATTTATATAGTGCCCACTTATGTACCAGACACTGTGCTGAGTACTTTACAAATAATTATCTAATTTGAGCCTCAACAACAACCACACAGGGTAGGAGATATTATTCTTCCTAATTTTTACAGTTGAGAAAATTGAGGCACACAGAGGTTAAATGACTTGCCCAAAATAACTAGTAAGCATCATTGATTGTTAGAAATGGAAGTTAATACTTAGTACAACTCTGGCTTTTTGCTGGGGAGGAAACTAAGGTCAAAAGATTAGGTTTTTCTGAATATATCCTGCTTGTCATTTCTTATAGCACAATTATATTCTATCACAATCATATACCACAACTTGTTTGTTTGGCCATTTCCCAATTGATGGGTATCCCCTCAGTTTCCAATTCTTAGCCACCACAAAAAGAGCTTCTTATAAATATTTTTGTACAAGTAGGTCCTTTTTCCTTTTTTAAAAAATCTCTTTGGGAAAAAGCAAGTGGTATTGCTGGATCAAAGGGCATGCATGGTTTTCTAGCCCTTTGAGCATACTTCCAAATTACTCTCTAGAATGGTTGGGTAAATTCACAACTCCACCAACAGCACATTGGTGTCCCTGTTTCCCACATCTTTTTCAATATTTATCGTTTTCCTTTTTTGTCATGTTATCCAATCTAATAGGTGTAGGGTAGTACTTCAGAGATGTTTTGATTTGCATTTCTCTAATCAATAGTGATTTAGAGCATTTTTTTCATATGACTATAGATAGCTTTGATTTCTTTGCCTGAAAACTGCCTGTTCATATCCTTTGACCATTTAAATTGGGGAATGATTTGTATTTTTATAAATTTGTATATAGTATATAGTATATACTATATAAATGCTATGTATTTGAGAAATGAGGCCTTTATCAGATATACTTGCTGCAAAAAATTTCCCAACAGTTTTCTGCTTTTCTTCTAATTTTGGCTGTATTGGTTTTGTTTGTGCTTTTCAACCTTTTCAATTTAACCTAATCGAAATTATCCATTTTACACATTGTAATGCTCTCTGCCTCTTGTTCTGTCCTAAATTCTTCCCTTATCCATAGATCTGACAGGTAAACTATTCCATACTTTTAAAAATAAACTCCTTTTAAATTCTCTTTTTTTCCTGAGTTTTGCTTCATTAATCAGGGTGGAAGCCCAAACAAAGAATTTTCCTTCTAACACCACTGAAAAAAAGAGTGGAGAACAAAGACAGATTTAGAATCCTTAGCAATCAGGGTAAGGACTCTTGGTTATTTGAATGTCTATATTGAACCAACGATCTAAAGAAATGAACTAGGTATGAACAAGATCCAGACATCTCCATTAAAACAATCAGTCAAAGGCATTTCAACCAGATACAACAGGAAGTGTGTTGAGATTGGTTGAAGAACTTTAGGCACATCATGTGGGTTTTATGTAAAATATCAAACAAATTTGGAATTCAGAATTATTCTACTGTCAAGCCAGGAGAGAGCAATTCTAATCAATTACCTGTGAGGGAATCAACTGATGGAGTAGAATAGTCTCTATATCCTCCTCCTCCCCTTGACCTAAGGATGACCTTAGGAACTTTAGAAGGTTAGAGGATTGGGACTTCTCCTTGAATTCCTTGCACAACACTGTGATTGGTGTTTCAATAGGAAAGACAGAGCAAATTAAACAGACTGAAGAAAGGTCAGAATTATACAAGGAATCCCAGCATAAAGCCACACCAAACCTAAATAAAGAACATCTTAAGGACTTTAGTAATCGAGCTTCTCAGAATTGTGGTTACCTCCTTTTTTACTTGTTCTAAATTTTAGCCCACTTTCATCTTGATTTTGTATGTAGGTTAGTAATGTAGTCATTGTGCTTAGTTAAGGAAAATCACTTTAGCAGCAATGTGGAAAATGGAGTAGAGAGTAAAGATGTGAGAAAGATAGATTAATGAGGAAGTCATTGAAATAGTACAGATGGTAGGTGATAAGAGCTTGAACTAAGTTGGTGGTTGTAGTAGAAAGAAGGTTTCAGGAGTGAGCTGAACCAGGAGAACATTGTACACAGTAACAGCAACATTGCACAATGACTAACTTTGATACACTTAGCTCTTCTCAGCAATGCAAAGATCTAAGACAATTCCAAAAGACTCATGATGGAAAATGCTATTCACATCCACAAAAAGACCTATGGAGTCTGAGTGCAGATTGAAGCATACTATTTGCCCTCTTTTTCTCTTTTTTTTTTGTTTTGTTTCTTCTTTTTCATGCTTTCTCCTATTGGTTCTAATTCTTCTTTACAACATGACTGATGTGAAAATATGTTTAATATGAATGTATATGTAGAGCCTATATCAAATTGCATGTCCTCTTGGGGAGGAGGCAGGCGAAGAAAATTTAGAGCTCAAAATCTTATGGAAGTGAATGTTGAAAACTAAAAATAAATAAATAAAAGAAAGTAGGCTTCAGGTACAAGAGATGTAATGGTTGAAACTGCAAGATTTGGCAACTACTTGGATATGTGGGGTAGAAAGTGAGGAGATGAGAATAACATTAAATTTGAAAACCTGGGAGATGGGAACAATGGTGGTGCCTTCAACAGAAATAGGAAACTTTGGAAGAGAGCTGGTTTTGGGATATGTTGGTATTGAGATATCTCCAGGATATCTATTTTGAAATATGCAACAGACAATTTATAATTAGTAGGACTGAAGCTCAGGAGTTGGCTATATAGGTCTGAGAGATATCTGCATAGAGATGGTAATTGAACATGTGGAAACTGATGAAGTCACCAACAGAAATTTTATATATATATATGTATATATACACACACATATATATGTATAGAGAGAGAGTGAGAGAGAGAGAAACAGAGCTTTGTGGAACACCTACAGTTATGTGATGTGATATGGATGATAAGCCAGCAAAGGAAACTGAGGAATGGCCATAGAAGTAGGAGGAGAACCAAGAAAAGGGGAGAAGGAAGAGAATAAGTACTTATATAGCACCTGTTATGTACCAGGCACTATGCTAAGCACTTATAAATATCCCATTTGATCCTCACAACACACCTTTAAGGTAGATGCTATTATTATCCCCATTTTACAGATGAGGAAACTGAGGCAATGGATCCCAACACAGCTAGTAAATTTCTGAGACCAAATTTGAACTCAGGTCTTCCTGATTACAGGTCCAGCACTCTATCCACTCTGCCACTAGATGCCTCTGATAGTAGAATCTAGGAAAGAGTAGAATCATTAGTATCTAAGAAAAGAGAGTGATCAACAGTGTCAAGTGTTGCAGGGAAGTCGAGAAGGCTGGCTACTGAGAAAAGACTATCTGATTTGTCAATAAAGAAATCATTAGTAACTTTGGAGAGTATAACTTAAGTTGAATGATAAAGTCAGAGTGAGATAGAGGGGAAGAAGGAGTTGTCTATACTTATTGCTTAGTAAGTATAGACAACTTTTTTTTCCCCTAGGAGTTTGGCTGACAAAGAAAGGAGAGATGTATGATGATAGCTTGGGGGAATGGTTGGGTCTTGTGATAGTTTTTAATGATGGAGAAGACATGTTTGAAGGGAAGGAATCAGTAAATAAGGAGAGATTAAAGATTAGAAAGAGGGAATGGGGGTTACTGAGGGATTACTGAAGGGTTGATTTACTGGAGTAGACAGGAGGGATTGTGATCAAAGTTTATCAAAATTTCTCTTCCTCTAAATTAGATCTTTGGCCTTTTTTCTATGTCCAGATTCCTCAAAATCACTTTCAAAATATCTTTCTCTCAAGAGAATACAGTTTAGATAATTTATTCTCCTTTCCCCCCCAGCTTACTAAAACCTGTAAAAGCTTCTCTTCCCTGGGACAATGTTTAAGAACTTAGGATCATTTATACTATGATGAGACATTGGAAAAAGACTTTGGTGAGTCTTGGAAAGAGGAAACAACTAGTAAAGAAAAATGCAAAAGTCCTAAGAGAGGGTGTGGAGAAACAGTAAGTGACAGTTTACTAGAATAGAAGATGTAGAATCAGCTACATGAAGGCTTTATGGAAAAAGTTTTGGGGAGCCACTTGGCTCCATGACTTTAGGTAATTGGCTAGAAAGAGTTTTAGGGTCTGATTACATAAAAGGAAAAAGGAAGTAATAATAAAGAATCAAGATCTTGGAGAAAAAGATTGTCTGAGGCAGTAGAAATACACAAAAAAGACTTAGAACAACAAATGCCAGGCGTGTCACCCTATGGAAAAGATGAAGGTGAGGCTAATGAAGGGAACTGAATGAAAATCTTAACTTACTCTATTTAAGAAATTCAAGCTGTCATGGATTTTTTTTTCTTACTTATTTCCATAGGGAAAAAAATAACTTTTTTAAGGCTTCATAACAGGGTCTGGAGTTAGGAAGACTCATCTTCCCAAGTTCAAATCTAGCCTCAGACACTTATTAGCTGTGTGATTCTGAGCAAGTCACTTAACCCTATTTGCCTCAGTTTCTCATCTGTAAAATGAGTTGGAGAAGGAAATGGCGAACCATTCCAGTATCTTTGCCAAAAAACCTGATATGGGGTCATGAAGAGTCAGACATGACTGAAACGATTGAACAACAAAAAAAATAGAAGTATCTTTTAATATATTGAGAAATTGAAGCTCTTCCAATGGAGCTGGACTTACCTTTTTTCTGTGGTGACATATTCTGTAACCCCTTGCTAACGGACATGTATGACACAGCAACTTTTGATTGGTTCCTATGTCTTCTCAGAAATCATTATTACTCATGGTTTTTTTTTAGTTCAACTGTAGCAAAGTACATTTTGCTACAGAACGTTAACTTTGTTAAACTTTATGTTCTAGCTCTGTTTCTTTTAAACATGTTGTAGAATTCTGATTTGTAATCAATTTTGCTATTGTTTTCCTGTTTATGGATGAGTTCATCCACATTAACAATTATGGTCATTAATTGTGTATTTTCCTTTCATCCTTTTGTTATACTTTTTTTTTTGTCTTTGCTCCCTGGCCCCTCTTTTATTTTCTTTTTAAACTTATTTTCCTTCATTTTAAAGGAAATTTATAGTGATATTTTTTGTGACTTTTTAACACACCCAAATTTGTTCCTAGTAACCCTCTCTTGTCCACCTTTATATATCATTTATGACAAACCCTATCAGAGAAATTTGATAAGAAGATTTTTCCCTTTTGACAATTTCCCTTTTATCCTTAAAAGTGATGATTTTATTTAAGCAGAAACTTTTCAGAGGTAATGAAGTATTAGTGTCTTAGTAGTCCTTTAATGAAATATGAACACATTTTTCTGATGGAATTAAAGAGAATGATCTTATTGTTTGAGTAAAAATTGGACACATCTTTGCAGGGCTTTATAGGATCAAATGATGTATTGTATATGTAGGAGTGATCAGGGAAACCTAGTGATCTGCCGGAGTGGGGCATCTTCCACGGAGCTGAGAATATGTGCTTTGGTTCTGTGGGAAGGGTCTCTGACCCTTTGTTAAACGATTGCAACCAGCAGTTTTCTGGATGACCCTTGCACATTCCTATGTTTCAAAGCTATGCCAAAAGAGATTAGGGACTGAATCAAGTAGAGTTGCCATTTTGTGGCTTATAAAGAGTGAGGACAGATAGTCCCAGTCTTTTCAAAGCAATTTCTTTGGTGAGACTCAGACAGCATTAGCTCACTATTTGATTTCCAGTAAGGGGGAGGGAGGAAGAGCCTTCCCCAGTCCCACCCTGCAGTAGGTATGGTGATTACATGCACATGTCAGCAAAAAATATGCATTTGCTTAGCCTTACATGCTAGAGGAACACATATGAAGAATTTTCACCCAATATAGTTTGATTTTGCACTTGAATGTAAAGAACAACTTCTAATTGACCCTAGATTACTGGTCTTAGATGGAAGAGTCCCGCATTCTCTTAGAGTTCATCTAAAGTCTCATTCTGAGAGGAGAAACTCTTATTTTTTCATTCCCTTTTCTTCATTTTTTATTTTTACTTTAATTTTGAATTTATTAATTCTAATTGCTTTAACTTGGAAAAAAACACAGGAAGATGTTCTTATAAGAGCTTTATGAAATGTTGCTTGCTTGTTGAATTATTTAACTCTGTGTTTGTAGATGAGTGTAATCTCCAAATATATTATCAGCTGTGGTAGGGTTTGGGGTCTCACATAAAACTGCTAATATCATCTAAGAATGGTAATGAATGGACTGCTGCATGATATTTAGGATACCACAAAAATTGTACCTTGTGGATTTTGTTAAAACTCTTTAGAGCAAGAGATTCAAGAAAAGGATGAAATTTGAGTCTCTCCAGGTCCCTGAAAAACTATGCAGAATTGGGGATATGGAAAAATATGCCAGAAACATTCTAGTTGATTCCTGGCATAATAGCTTTCTAGTAAGACTTGGGCTGACTGCAAAGACCCTGGAAGTTGCATTTCTTCCTATCATGGGAAGAGAGAAAACTAATATGGGATCAGGACTAGAAGGCAGGGTTTTTCCCAAAAGAGGGAGTTTTGGGAGGATATTTTGAGAAGGAAGAGAGAGAGGACAGGAAGGAAGGACAAAAGGGATATTATGGGATCTTCCTCCAACAAGACATATACAAACAAAAATTGAGAAGCAACTAAACCACAACAATTGGTGGCAGTGACACTAAAGCCTTCAAATGAGGCTTTCACGAGAGGTGAACTCTAAAGGGACAAGTGGGAGGGAGGTCTAAGACTGCTTTTGTTGTCAGTGCTAATGATGGAGTATGGGCCCAAGCTGAGACCTTTGCCCCTCACCCAGAAAAGAATTTGGGTCCCATTTGTCTATGGGCCCCAGAAAACCCTTAAACTTTCCTTGAACTCACTTGGTCAAAGAAGTCTCAAGTGGTTGCCTGGGGCTAAAATCCACTCAACTGGCCTTTCTATCTGTCTAGGCCCAATCTTCCAATTCTTTGTTATTATTATTATTATTATTATTATTATTATTAAGTATTATTAAGCCTAGCCCTCTGCTGTCTGTGACCCCATTCAACCTCTCAGACACTCCCATCGGGATTCTCCCAGGACCCATCCCCAGTTACCCCAGCTTCAAGATCCTCCCTAAACTCCTCCTCCAGTACTGGCCACTTCCATCAAGATGCCCCTTCTCCCAGCCCTCCCCAGTCACCCCAAAACTACTTGACCACTCCCAGATCCTTCTCATAGTCTTTCTGTATATTAGATCCATTCTGGCCACCATTTAGGGGCTGATACTTCCTCATGCCCACTTGTCCTTATGAATGTCACAAATGTTCAGATTCCTTAAGAGTTTGGCCTATATGGTTCACCTTTAATAAACCTTATCTTTGGCTGAAAGAAGGCTTTGGTCTAATTCTTTTAGGCAGGACCCACGTGTTGTAATTTTGGGGTCCCGGCACCCCTACCATCTAAACCTTAACACTAACTCTAAGGTGGCTGGAGCAATAAGAGAAAAATAGAATGGGTGGTCCTCCCTACCTGTGAATGAGTGTGGGCACTCATTCATAATCATGTCCTTTTACAATTTTAAAGACTGGATCTGACTGGCTAACATGACAGAAAAGGAAAATGATAAGTGCTGGAGGAGATATTGAAAAATAGGGACACTAATGCACTATTGGTGGAATTGTGAATAGTTTCCAACCATTTAGAACAATTTGAAACTAGGCCAAAGGAAAATAAAACTTTGCATACGCCTACTAGACCTATATTCCAAAGAGATCAAAGAAAAAGGAAAATGACTTATGTGTACAAAAATATTTATAGGAGCTCTTTTTGTTGTAGCAAAGAATTGGAAATTGAGGGGATACCCATCAAGTGGGGAATGATTGAACAAGTTGTGGCATATGATTGTGACAGAATACTATTGTACTGTAAGAAATGACAAGAAGGGTGGTTTCAGAAAAAGCTGAGAAGACTTATATAAGCTGATGCAAAGTGAGGTGAGCAGAGACTGGAGAACATTGTATACGGTAACAGTAATATTATAACAATAACCAACTGTGAAAGACTTAGCTACTCTGATCAAGACAATTATTTAAGACAGTTCCAAAGGACCTATGATGAAAAATGCTATCCAGCTCCAGAGAAAGAATTCTTGTTTTTTTTGTGGTTTTTTTTTTTGCAACATGGCTAATATGGGAAATATGTTTTGCATGACTTTACATGTGTAATTGCTCATATCACTCACCTTCTCAAGGAATAGGGGGAGGGGTATGAGGGAGAGAGAATTTGGAATTCAAAATTTTTCTAAAAATGAATGTTAAAATTGTTTTACATGTAAAGGAGAAATATTTAATAAAAATAAATAAATATATTTTAAGAAAGACAACATCTGACTTAATCTAATCTTATTTCTCATAAATACCTGTGGTTGACCCTATCCTTGCATTTTCTTGTGTCCCATTGTTCAGGATGTTAGGGTTTTCACTCTAGTTATTGTTATTGAGTCATGTTGGACTCTTTGTGACCCCGTTTGGGGTTTTCTTGGCAAAGATACTGGAGTGGTTTGCTATTTCATTCTCCAGCTCATTTTACAGATTAGGTACTAAAGCAAACAGAGTGAAGTGACTTGCCCAGGGTCACACAGCTAGTAAGTATCTGAGGCCAGATTTGAGCTCACAAAGATGAGTCTTCTTGACTCCAGGCTCAGTGTTCTATCTACTGCACCATGTAGCTGTCCAAGGAGACTAAATTAAAAGGAATTACATTCAAGGTAGGTGGAGAGGGAGGGCACTAGTAGTTAGAGGGATCAGGAAAAGTTTCAAGTAGAAGGTCATGCTTGCTATACATTTTGAAGGAGGAATGCTGTAGAGACGGAATGTATTCCAGTCATTGAGGATGACTAGTGCAAAGACAGAGATATGACATGGAGTGTGATGTGTGAGAAGCAGAGAGAAGGTTCATTTGGCTGGATTGCAGTGACCTCTAAGATCTCTTCCAGCTAAAAATCTATGATCCTATTACTGTGGCATCAAATCAAATAAGATGTAATAGTAGGATAAATGTAATGTTATACTATGTGCAAACAATCAACTGTGTGAGGACAAAATGAAGGAAACATGGTTAGGAAACAGTTTGTCTGAATAAAGCTAGAGATTTTAGTAGACTGCAAGTTCAAAATGAATCAGCAATGTGCCATAGCATCCAAAATAATCTAAAGTGTTATTGTTCTTTGTGCAATCAAAAAAGAAAGCCACAGCTTAATAAATTTTAAGGCAATTCAATTTTCACTGGTTCTCTTCCCCTTTCTCTCAATGCATCCTCCCACTCCTTTCCCTAGTTTTGGCATTTTGTTTATCTTAATAGTTCATGTTTGTTTCTTCTTTTTATCTAGTTACTTAATTCTTCCCATCTTTTTTTATCCCAGTTAAATAGTTAAGTAAAATCATTCTTCCTTTCATCTTTTTCAACTTGTTTTGTTTGTTAGTTTTTAAAATTTTATTTTCTGGGCCTTTCTTCTATAAGAGATTTCTTTCCTTCATTCTCTTCATTATTTATCCTCTCTTTCCATCTATTCTAGACTTTTATTATTTGATTCATGTGTGGCTGTAGTGGGGCAGAGGAGCAGATCATATGAAATGAGTACATGGAAGAACTGAGAGGTTAGGTTGTTTGAGATAGCATCAATGTGTTTGTTGAAGTATGCGAAGGTAAAAGTTGAGGAGGAAAAAAAAGACTGTGAGCCAGGCATTAAACTCATTCAAGAAAGAAGGAGAGTCTCTTGGCATTTTGTAGACAACAGCTTCCAGAATTTTGATTGAGTGGTGAATATAGATTAAGTGAACCACTGTGATGATTAAAAAGGTTTGAGAGGGGCAGCTAGGTAGTGCAGTGGATAGAGCACCGACCCTGGAGTCAGGAGGACCTGACTTCAAATCCCACCTCAGACATATTACACTCACTAGCTGTGTGACCCTGGGCAAGTCACTTAACCCCATTGCCTAACCAAAAAAAAAAAAAAACCAAACCAAAAAAAAGGTTTGAGAGACACAATTTCTGGGTAATTTAATAATTTTATTAATAAGACCAGATTATTAATTAAATTATTAATTAATCAAATTATTAATTATTTAGCATTAATTTATAATTAAATTGTTAATAAAAGGATGGTAATTTGGCTGTCTCTGACCAAAAACCCCTAATGGCAGTAGGGTCACAGTTTATATGCCCTTTAAGGAGGTGTTCCCAAGGGGTGCCTATTCAAATCTGATTGGTTAGTCAAATGAGAGGGGGCTATCTTGGGGGTATGTGACTTAATTCACTCAAATCTTGGTCAAAGAGACCTCAATTTCCGTATCACCTGTCTTGAAAACAAGGAAAATCAACATTTTCCCAGACCTATCTGAGCAAACACAATGAGTAGGAATATACCATTAGCCCGAACTTAGAATTTCTTTTACTACCTGATTGGATCTTGACCTGGGTAAATCTTTAAGAGAGATTTTCCACACTGGTTGGTTTCTAGATGAGGAAGTAGAAAGCGGGAAAAACTTTGGTCCTAATACAAGAATTAGCTATTAAACATAAGAGAGAAATATTCATTTCTCATATCACAAAGGAGAGGTTTTTGAGTGATGATGGGAGAAACCTGGAAGTAGCAATGGGGATTCAACTTCCCCACCTCAACTTGCGGTCCAGGAGGTGGGAGGAGGAGAATGAGTGAAAGTGCAGCCTGGTCTCTGTGAAAGCCTGAAATGGAAGGAGTAGGAAAGGAAAAGTTTTAAGATGAAAGCAAGTTTGTTGCCTATGGAGCAGGCATTTCAGGGAGCACAGAGGAAAGGGTGAGTAACTTTAGAGTGGAACAGTGGGGATTTTGTATTGAGAGGAATGGGAATAAAGGATTGGGTGGATGGGTGATAGGGTTTGAATGAAACCCCCACAAGGGGTTCAGGAAATAAACAAGAAGAACAAACAAGCAAAAAAGATTCCTATCATAAAAAGCTATTATAGTCAGAGGGATGCTAAAGACACAAAACCAGAAGAGAATTATTCTAAAACATCTACAAGCATGTCAAAGGAAAAAAAACAGCTCAGGCACACATTCAACTAAAATTCTTATAAGAGACGAGGCAAGAGTTTTCAAAAGTGCTTTAAAAATTTTTTTTTTTTGTAAATGAAATGAGTGCCTGAGGAAAAATTGGAAAAGAAAAGAGAGATATGGAAGAAAGAATTGAAGATTTTAAAACAAACAAACAAACAAACAACAACAAAAACCTTGCTCAAGTAGCATATGTCCTGAAAATGAGAACAGATCAAATTTAGTTCCATGGAACAATGGCTCCATGAAACAATAAAAAAAAAATTAAAACAAAGTCAAAGCTGAAAAAAGAGAAGAAAATGTAAGATATCCCATAGAAAAAAACAACTGAGTTGGAAAGCAGATTGAGGAGAGATAATTTAAAAATTATTGTACTACTTGAAAGCCATGATCTAAAAATGATCTTAGAAATGATATTTTAAGAAACCTAAGAAGAAAACTTCCCATAATTCTTAGTACCAAATATCAAAGTAGAAATAGAAAGAATCCATTAGTCACCTGAAAAAAATTCCAAAATTAAAATTCCCAAGAATATTATAGAAAAAACATCCAGAGTAAAAGGGGAAAAAATTCAAGAAGCCAGAAAGAAAGAATTTAAATACCAAAGAGTCACAGAGAGGATCACACAAAATTTACCACTTGCCATTGTAAAGGAGTAGAATCTCAGAAAACTTGGAATATAACATTTGAAAGGGTTGTAAATATAAGCTTACAACTGAGAATATCTTACCAAAAGTTTATAATCCTACAGTGAACAAATGGACCTTTAATGAGGACTTCCAAACATTCCTGATGAAAAGACCAGAGCTGCCCAGAAACTTTGAAGAACAGACACAGCAGTCAAGAGAAATATAAAAAAGATAAACATGAGCAACAATAAAAAGTGACTAAACAAAGACAAATGGTTTACATTCTAATATGGAGAGATGATCTCTTCTGAACCTTTTCATCATTAGGGGTCATAGAGGGAGTTTATTAGGTACAAAAAATAGGACTGATTCTGTTATGTCTTGATGATCTTAAAGAGGAATGGAAAGGGAGGGGAAGAGGAACCCTGGGGAGTAGGTGGGAGTGGAGATGAAAAATAAGGAGAAATTATAATTGGGGTACATGAGTAGAAGTCTATACAAAAAAGAGTGAGAGGAGCAGGTGGAATTAAATACAGAAATATATTTCACTCAACAGGGAAATAGGAGTGGATGGGGAAGTAGGAGGGAGATGAGGCAGATTTTTGTTGATTGAAAAAAATCGAATTAAAAATCAGCTAGAGACTAATAAATTTAATGCTAAGGAATTGATAGGTCAAAGAACAAATCATAGAAATGTAAGATGATTTCATTAAAGATGATGTCAACAATGAGACAACATACATACAGTCATTGTGAAAGCAATTTGGAATTTGATCCTGAAAGTTACAGGGTACACCTTTTTTTTTGCTAGGCAGTGGGGTTAAGTGACTTGCTCAAGGTCACACTGCTAGTAAGTGTTATGTGTCTGAGGCTGGATTTGAACTCAGGTCCTCCTGACTCCAAGGCTGGTGCTCTATCCACTGCACCACCTAGTTGCCCCTAGTGTGTATCTTTTGATCCAGTTATACCACTGCTAGGTCTAGACCTAAAGAAATCAAAGAAATAGGAAAAGGTCCCACATGTACAAAAATATTTATGGTAACTCTTTATGTGGTGGCAAAAAATAAAAACTAAAGGGTTGCCCACTAACTAATGAATGACTAAATAAATTTTGGTTTAGGAATGTAATGGAATACAATTTTGCTGTAAGAAATGATGGAAAAGATTATTTCAAAGAAATATAGATTTATATGACCTGATGCAGAGTAAAGTAAACAGAACCAGAAGAACAATCTATATTATAATATCAATATTATAAAAAGTCAACAATTTTAAAGATTTTTATAAACTGATGAAGAATGAAATTAACAGAGTCAAGAGAACAACTTCATATAATAAAAACAATATTGTAAAGTTAAACAACTTTGAAAATTGTAACAACTATGATCAATATAATGACTATCCATGTAGTGACAGGGAAATAATTTGGAACTGGAAATGACAATAATTTTTTTAAAAAGCAACATGCAAAGCAAACAAAGAAACAAACAATGACTAGCCATGATTCTAGAGGACTGGTAACAAAATATGCTATCTACCTTCTGACAGAAGTGATATATTTAGAGGGACTATGGGAAGAGACAAATATTTGTTTACATAAATGTATATGTACATATGTGTGTATGTATTTGTATATAGCAGATGAGGAAATTTGTTTTCTTTGACCATGCATATTTGTTACAAGGAATTTTGTTTTTCTTTTCTCTTTTTTTTTTCTCCAACAAGGTAGGAGAGAGATAATAGATATCTATTAAATTAAAAAAACCATTTAATTAATTAATTTATTTTTAGTTTTCAACATTCACTTCCACAAGATTTTGAGCTCCAAATTTTCTCCCTATCTCGCCCTTCCCCCTA
The DNA here is from genome assembly GCF_900497805.2 of Vombatus ursinus. Taxonomy (NCBI): domain Eukaryota; kingdom Metazoa; phylum Chordata; class Mammalia; order Diprotodontia; family Vombatidae; genus Vombatus; species Vombatus ursinus. Next base: position 101,653 of record NW_020944482.1, on the reverse strand, counting down.
ACCCGAGATGGCATGCATTCTGAATACCCCTTCCCCTGATCTGCCGTCCCTTCTATCCCCTTCTCTTATCCCCTTCCCCTTCTATTTTTCTGTAGGGCAGGATAGATTTCTATACCCCATTGCCTGTATGTCTTATTTCTCAGTTACATGTGAAAACAATTTTAACATTTGTTTTTAAACCTTTGGGTTCCAATTTTTCTCCGTTCCTCCCTTCCCATTTACCCTCATTGAGAAGGCAAGCAAGTCAATGTAGGTTATACATGTGTAGTCATGCAAAACACTTCCATAGTAGTCATGTGAAAAACTAACTATATTTCCCTTCATCCTATCCCATTCTATTCACTCTTTTGACCCTATCCCTCCTCAGAAGTGTTTGCTTCTGATTACCCCCTCCCCTGATCTATCCCTCTTTCTATCATCCCCCTGATCTCTTATCCCTTTCCTCCCCTATTTTCCTGTAGGGTAAGATAGATTTCCATACCCAATTGAGTGTGTATGTTATTCCTTCCTTAAGCCAAATCTGATGAGAATAAGATTCACTCATTCCCTCTCATCTTCTCCCATTTCCCCTCCACTGTAAAAGCTTTTTCTTGTCTGTTTTATGTGAGATAATTTACCCCATTCTACTTCTCCCTTTTTCTTTCTCCCAGTATAATCCTCTCTCACCCCTTAATTTTATTGTCCAGATATTACCCCTTCATCTTCAACTCACCCTGTGCCATCTATCTATCTATCTGTCTATCCATATACTTTTTTCCCCCCTCCAGCTACCCTAATACTGACAAAGGTCTCATGAGTTATAAATATCATCTTTCCATGTAGGAATGTAAACAGTTCAACTTTAATAAGTCCCTTATGATTTCTCTCTCCTGTTTATCTTTTCATGCTTCTCTTGAGTCTTGTATTTAAAAGTCAAATTTTCTATTCAACTCTGGTCTTTTCATCAAGAATGCTTGAAAATCCTCTATTTCACTAAATATCCAATTTTTCCCCCGAAGGATTATACTCAGTTTTTCTGTGGAGTGATCTTTGGTTTTAATCCTAGCTCCTTTGACCTCTGGAATATCATAATTCAGGGCCTCAGATCCCTTAATGTAGAAGCTGCTAAATCTTGGGTTATCATGATGATGTTTCCACAATACTTGAATTGTTTCTTTCTGTCTACTTGCAATATTTTCTCCTTCACCTGGGAACTCTGGAATTTGACTGTAATATTCCTAGGAGTTTTCCTTTGGGGATCTCTTTCAGGAGGTGATCAGTGGATTCTTTCCATTTCTACTTTACCCTCTGGTTCTAGAATATCAGGGCAGTTTTCCTGGATAATTTCTTGAAAGATGATGTCTAGGCTCTTTTTTTGATTATAGCTTTCAGGTAGTCTAATAATTTTAAAATTATGTCTCCTGGATCTGTTTTCCAGGTCAGTTGTTTTTCCAATGAAATATTTCATATTGTCTTCCATTTTTTCATTCTTTTGGTTTTGTTTTATAATGTCTTGATTTCTCATAAAGTCATTAGTTTCCATTTGCTCCATTCCAATTTTTAAGGAAGTATTTTCTTCAGTGAACTTTTGGACTTCCTTTTCCATGTGGCCAATTCTGCTTTTTAAGACATTCTTCTCCTCATTGGCTTTTTGGACCTCTTTTGCCATTTGGGTTAGTCTGTTTTTCTGGTTGAATGTTTTGATCTTCTTTGTCACCAAAGCAAGATAATATAGTCTGACTCTTTTTGTGCTGCTTACTCATGATCCTGGCCAATTATTTGAGTTTTAAACTCCTTGTTAAGGTAAGAGTCTGCTTCTAATGTGGAGGATGTACTGTCCCAAGTTTCTGGGGTATGTACAGCTGTTTTCTGAGCTACTTCTAGGGACCTGTAAATTTTCAGTTCTTCCAAGGTGGTATGATAAGGGGCGAGGTGTTTCCTCTCCACTGCCACAACAAGCTCTGCCATGCCGGTGCTCTCCTTCACCCCAGGACCGCCCCTCAGAACTGTGACCCAGATCCAAGCATGGGTAAAACAAGAGATTCCTGCCTCAGCACTGGCAAAGAGATCCCTGTAATCCCCCTCTGATCAGTCACTTGTTTTCCCCTCAGTCTGTGGGCTGGAAGCTCAGGAGGCAGCCGCCACCCTAGGAACTTGTGGCTGAGACTTAGCTTCTTCTCTCACCACAGTCAGACTTTTCCCACTGACCTTCTAAGTTGTCTTTGGCATTCATGGGTTGAGAAGTCTGGAAACCACCATAGCTGCCTGTGATTCAGTCCTCTGAGGCCTGCTCCAGGGTTGCTGTGGCCTGCATGCTCACTCCAAACTGTGCTCCTCTCCCAGCCCGGCATGATATACCCTTCTGATCAACCATCCAAGTTGTCTTGGACTGGAAATTTGTTTCACTCTGTCTTTTTGTGGGTTCTGCTGCTTTAGAATTTGTTTAGAGCCATTTTTTTTACAGGCATTTGGAGGGGTTTGGGGGGAGAGCTCAAGCAAGTCACTGCTTTCACTCTGCCATCTTGGCTCCACCCCCTCTAGTCTGTTTTTTAAGGCATTATTTTCTTCAGTATTTTTTTGGGTCTCCTTTAGCAAGCTGTTGACTTGTTTTTCATGATTTTCGTGCATCACTCTCATTTCTCTTCCCAGTTTTTCCTCTACTTTTCTTACTTGCTTCTCAAAATCCTTTTTGAGCTCTTCCATGGCCTGGGACAGATTCGTATTTTTCTTGGAGTTTTAAACTTTTTGTTAAGGTAGGGGTCTGCTTCCAATGTGGAGAATGTACTGTCCCAAGCTTCAGGGGTTTTCTGCAGCTGTTTTCAGAGATACTTCTAGGGACCTGTAAATTTTTAGTTCTTCCAAGGTGGTATGATCAGGGTGAGGTGTTTATTCCTTTCCTGGCCTGGGTTCTGGTCTGTGAATGACCACAAACACTCATTTCTGCCTTAGGAATGTGAGGAACATCCCCTCTCCACTGCCACCACAAGCTCCACCATGCCAGCACTCCTCTTCACTCCAGGACCACCACCCAGGACTGGGACCCAGGTCCAAGCATGAGCAAAAGAAGAGAATCCTGCCTCAGCACCAGCTGATCAGCCACTCAATCCCCTCACCATCTGTGGGCTCTGGCAGCATCTGCCTCTGCTACCACTCCAAGACTGGAGATAGACTGTGCTCCCCTCTCACCGGTCTGACAGACCTTTTCTACTGACCTTCTAAGTTGTCTTTGGTGTTTGTGGGTTGAGAAGTCTGGAAACCACCACAGACCACCTTGATTCAATCCCATGAGGACTGCTTCAGTTTTGCTGAGGCCCAGCGTGGACCACACTGAACTGTACTCCCGGCCTGGCACAATAGACCTCTCCAATCAACCATCCAGATTGTCTTGGGCTGGAAATTTGTTTTACTCTGTCTTTTTGTGAGTTCTGAATTTGTTTAGTGCCATTTTTTACAGGTATTTGGAGGGGTTTGGGGGAGAACTGAAGCAAGTCACTACTTTTACTCTGCCATCTTGGCTCTGTCCCTCAAAAAAAAACACATTTAAAAATAGAATGAGGGGTTGGGAGTACTACAGATGTGGAATGGTTCATTCATTTTCAGATGAGATCACTGTATTGTTAGTTTGGCTTTACTGTTTCACAAAATTGTTTACAAGAAATGTTTGTAACACATGTGCATGTCCAGTTTGCCTAACATAAAAGTGACTGGAAGAGCCTTTGGAGCATGTCACAGTTACCTAACATGTAAGCCTCTGTGTCCCCTACCATATGGATGAAAGGTAGCTTCATTTATATTGACTGTCTGCATCTTTAAAACTGATAAGACTAAGCTAGTCACCCTTCTTTTTTGCCTCTTTCTCCTGCTCTCTTCTGGGTCACTCTTATTTGCTGCATCTAGAGGGTGGAGATCACAGTTAACCAACAGAATGGGCAGTATGAATTCAACCAGTGAGTTAAGATGCACTTCTTCTTTTACTTGGCTCTGAGGAATGAGTTTGGGGGTGTTTGTGTTATGTATTGCTTGTCTTTTTCAGTTTCATTTGCCAGAGGTAAGTTCCATGGAACTCTGGAGTTTGAGCCTTCAGAACTTGCAGCCAGGATGGAGGTGGGAAGGTACAGCCAGCTAATTTAGTATGGAAGCTTTGAGATACCAGGGTTCCTGAAGCAACTACAGAGTCTGAAGACATTGAAGAGTATAAAGATTCTCAAGAGCTTGAAGAGATTGAACTTCTCCTCTCTCTAGCTCTTGACATCTCTATCTCGCCCCTCACACAGTTGCAAGGCATTGATCTCCACAAATGAGTAGGGCATCCCATACCAGAGGGCACTGGGACTCAGGTTACATGTAAAAACAAAACACAAATATGTCAATAAGATGTTTAAAAAGTTTTACATAAAGGAATTCATGAGAGCTTCATAATGTTCTCTATCTCTTGTTTGGTCATAAATTCTTCCATTCTCCATAAATCTGACAGGTAAACTATTCCTTGCTCTCCTAGTTTGCTTATAGATGTAGATTAATTTACCTTTGTCTTACATATTCTTTGTCTTACATAGCATAGTCAGATATATTTAGATTTATTAAAGTGATCTGAAAGCTATATTCCTTTCTGTTATTAATACCTTCACTATTGGTTTATATGTTTATGCTCAAGGTTTTTAATGGAGTTTATTTTGCATGAGATCTTTAGTAATTTCAGTCCTTTCTCATATTTTTCTATCACTCACTTTCTGACTCCTTCCTATTTTGTTGTTGGTTTCCCCAGGGGCCTGATCTGAAAGCTGTTTCACCTTCTTCCCACAATAGCCAATTCATAGTTCCCTAGCCTTAGTTTCTGCCCCAAATGACTTGTAGGGGACAGAACTGGCCTCAGGCAATCTCTTTTTCTTCAGGCTTGCTAGAGCCTTGAACACATGCTGGCATGTGTTCTTCAGTTCTCTGGCTGAGCACTTTTGCAGTACAACACATTGCCATCCCAGGGAAAGCAGAGTGGGGTGAAGGTAGAATTGAATTCTATTGCAAGCTCATAGTTTAGCTTGGGTGGCCTTGCCAGAGAAAACTGAGTTAGTAGGAGGGGCTACTGAGTGGGCACTTTAGGAATTAGAGATTATCTTTCTCTGATGTTAGTTCATTAGATAATGGTACAGTAGAGTTCTTAGTGCCTTAAATCAAGGAGACAACTGAATTTGCTTTATCTCTTGCACATTATTTCTATTTTGGAGAGTTTGGAGAGATTGTGAGGATTGTTGTGAGGAGATTGTGAGAAAGTCTAGTTCCCCATTTTTTTTTGTCATATGAACAAGAAGACTTAATTTTATATTTTCTAGTACCAAAATAGTTTTGATGATCAGTGTTTTATAATATAGAGGTCTGAAAGTGCTATTCCTTCATCTGGAAGAACAAAAGGTCCAGAATATCAAGGGAATTAATGAAAAGAAATGCAAGGGAAGGTGGCCTAGCCATACCAGATCTTAAATTGTATTATAAAGCAGCAATCATCAAAACTACTTGTTACTGGTAGAGTGGCGAATCAGTGGAATAGGTTAGGTACAGAAGACACCATAATCAATGACTATAGCAATCTACTGTTTTATAAACCCAAAGACTCCAGCTTCTGGGTTAAGAACTCACAATTTAACAAAAACTACTGGAAAATTGGAAAACAGTATGGCAGAAACTAGGCATAGATCTTATACCATATACCAAGATGAGGTGAAAATGGGTACATGATTTAGATATAATGGGTGAGACTATAAGCAAACTAGGAGAGCAAGGAATAGTTTACCTGTCAGATTTATGAAGAATGGAAGAATTTATGACCAAACAAGAGATAGAGAACATTATGAAATACAAAATGGATAATTTTGATTACATTAAGTTTTTGTACAAACAAAGCCAATGCAACTAAGATTGGAAGGGAAGTAGAAAGCTGGGAAACAATTTTTACAACCAGTGTCTCTGATACAGGTCTCATTTTTAAAATATATAGAAAACTGAGTCCCATTTATAAGAATGCAAGTCATTCCACAATTGATAAATGATCAAAGGATATGAGCAAGCAGTTTTCAGAAGAAGAAATTGAGCACTGATGTTGGTGGAGTTGTACACTGATCCAACCATTCTAGAGAACAATTTGGAACTATGCCCAAAAGGCTATAAAAATGTGCATACCCTTTGATCCAGCAATACCACTTCTAGGGCTGTATCCCAAAGAGATCATACAAATGGGAAAAGGACCCACATGTACAAAAATATTTATAGCAGTTCTTTTTGTGGTAGCAAAGAATTGGAAATTGAGGGGATGCCCATTAGTTGGGGAATGACTGAACAAGTTGTGGTATTTGAATGCAATGGAATACTATTATTCCATAAGAAATAATGAGCAGGTGGACTTCAGAAAAACCTGGAAAGACTTATATGAACTGATGCTGAGTGAAGTGAGCAGAATCAGGAGAACATTGTACATAGTAACAGCAACATTGTACAATGACTAACTTTGATAGACTTAACTCTTCTCAGCAAGGCAAGAATCTAAGACAATTCCAAAAGATTCATGATGGAAAATGCTATCCATATCCAGAAAAAATACTATGGAGTCTGAATGTAGATCAAAGCATACTATTTACCCTTTCTTTCTCTTTTTGTTTCTTCTTTCTTGTTCTCCCACCGGTTCATATTCTTTACAACATGACTAATGTGAAAATATGTTTAATATGAATGAATACATCAGATTGTGTGCCATCTTGGAGAGCAGGGAGGATAGGGAGGGGGGAAAATTTAGGACTCAAAATTTTATGGAAGTGAAGGTTGAAAACTAAAAATAAATACATAAATAAGTTAATTAAAAAAATGTCTTAAAAAGCTCATTGCCGATGTATTTAGCATATCTCACCTGACTCCTAAATAGGAATGAATATTTTTACAAAGGCAACTTCTAGTACACAATTGACTGAACCATTATGATGTGTTTGTCATTTACTTTAAGAAAATGTGTTCCTGAGAGGATTCTGGGAAGATGGTGGAGTAGGTCAGAAAATTTCAAGCTCTCAAGGTTTCCCCTCACAAAAGAGATAAAATAGTGCCTTCGGGCAAACTTAGATCCCTGAAAACAAATAAGAGTAAGGGCAGAAGAGGGGTCCTCTTGGGACAATTGAAGAAAATCTGAAGAAAAATTCCAGGATGAGATTTCCTCCTGGTGAAGAGCAAACACGCCCAGGCGTTGTTCACTTAAACAACAAGTGTCAAGCTGTTTAAACAACAAGCAGCAAGCCCTGGGGTTAGTGGGGTTGGGAGGCTGCCTCAGTCCCAGCCACAGGAACTTTTACCCCAGGGACAGTGAAGGGAGTTGGGCATCTGACCTAGGGAAGATCGAGGGAACCTCTGCTGAGGGAGAACGCTAGACCCAGCTGTGCTTCGGAGACACAGGGGGTGACAGTGGGGGTAGGGAGGGCAAGAAGGAACCTGCACATGTTCCTATGAGTGCAAAAGCAGTGGGGCAGGATACCATTGGCTTTGGGCACCTACAGGAGGATGGAGGTCTTAGTTTGCACTCAAAGTCAGAAGAGAGAATTGAAGAGGATTAGAGGCTAGAGGCACCATCTCCCATACCCCAGAACTAGAGATGATTATAAAAAATAAACTATTACCACCCCCCGCCAAATGCACAGGCAAAGGAGAAAGAATCCAACCATAAAGAGCTACTATGGGAATAGAGAAGATCAGGGTGCATCTTCAGAGGAGGATAATGAAGCAAAGAAACCCTCTTCTACTCCAAAGAGTAATGTCAAATGGTCACCTGCCCAAAAAGAATTCACTGAAGAACTTAAAAAGACTTTAAAAATCAAATGAGAGAGATTGAAGAAAAACTAAAAAGAATAATATAAATAATACAAGAAAAACAAGAAGATTATGAAAAGAAAGTCAAACAATTGGAAAAGGACATCCAGAATCTTAAGGAAGAAAATGATTCCTTGAAAATCAGAACTGGGCAAAGGAAAGCCAGTGAAGTTATAAGAGATGAAGAAATTAAAAAAACATATTGGATTACTTGAAAGTTCTGATCAGAAAAAGAATCTTGATATAATAATACAAGAAATAATTAAAGAAAATTGTCCTGAAGCATTACATCAAGAGGGGGAAGTAGAAATAGAAAAAATCAACCGATCACCACCTAAAAGAGATCTTATGAGGAAAACTCACAGGGATATTATAGTCAAATTTTGAAATCTACAGATCAAGAACAACAATAAAAAAAAACCAATTTACATATGGTGGTGCCACAATTAGAATCACACAAGACCTAGCAATAGCGACACTAAAAGATTGCAGGTCTCAGAACACTGTATATCAAAGAGTAAAAGAACTGGGCTTCTGGCCAAAAATATCATACCCAGAAAAGCTAAACATAATTCTAAATAAAAAAATGGACATTTGATCAATTGTCAGACTTTAAGGTCTTTGTTAAAAAAAAAAATAACCCCGAATTCAATAGAAGATTTAACATACAAAAGCCAAGAGAAATATAAGGTACATACCAATGACCAATTACAAAGGAGTAAATAAAGATAGAGTGTTTACCTTTTATGTATGAAAAATGTAAAACCTATGTCTAAGATTGTTACTAGTAATTAGGTAACTTGTAAGGAAGATTGGGGTAGACCTGAGTGTGATTTGACTTCAAAAAGTAAAACCATTCAAGTACAGCTAAAAGAGTAATTATCTTTTACAAATAAGGTGCAAAAGGAAGAACCAATATATAGGAATTAGATGGGAGAGGGAGGCTGTCATTGGGAATGGGTTTAAGAGTAGAAAATACATATACAATATGCATTTAGAAGACTATAAAAATCTTCTAAATTTAGAAAGAAATAAAATTCTAAGGGGATAGGGAGGAGGGAGATATAAAGGGGGGGTTCTTTAGAGGGGAGGTTGTGGGAATAGGTTAAAAGGGGGTTATAAAAAGGGGTTAAGATTTAGGGGAATGGGGAGGATAAGGCAGGAATTGCTGGAGTTGGGGTAGATTAAATAATAGGAGGGTAAGGTAGCAGGTAGAAGTAAAGTAGAGGAGTTAGGAGAGATAGGAAAAATAGAGATATGCACAAACATAAAAACAAAGATTAGGAGTAGAATCTCTTAGGGAAAGTGTATGTATATATATACGTATGTGTGTGTATATATGTATAAGGGTATGTATATATCAATACATATACATATATATAAATATATGTAATGCTCAACTGTAGCCTTGGGGTGGTGGGTAGGGGGGAGGGAGGGAGAAAAAGAACAAAGTAAAAAGTTTACAGCAGAGAACAAAAGAAAACCTGCAAGGAAGCAAAGAAAAGATGGATAGCTTTCAACATAATGAACAGTATTTAATATATAGGCCTTCTTGAAATGAAAAATTATTGTTATATAATTTGAGTCCTCTCCTATGTTCTGCTGTGCACATGACATTTTTTGTTTTTTTCTTATTTTATGTTTAAGTTTATAGTGTTTCTTTTTCTTTTCTTATTATGTATTTAAGTTTTAGTACTTGTCTAAAAGAAAAAAAAGAAAAGAAAAAAAGCATGGGTACAATGTATTAACAATATCATCAACAATATTAGTGACAACTGGCATTTGTTTAGCTTTTTTGAAATTCACAAAATACTTCACACAAACTGTCTAATTGGAGTCTACAATAAAAAGCAAAAAAAGTGCTATTCCTCTTTCATTCCTTCATTCATTCCATTATTTCCCCTGATATGCTGTATCTTTTGTTCCCCCAATGACTCTGTAAAGTATCCCTTTAGCAGTTTGATTGGTGTAGTAATCAGTAAATTAACTTTGATGGTACTGTCATTTTTATTATTTCAGCACAGCATGTTTTATTAATCTTCAAGTGATATTTATTATGGATCCATTTCTTGAAAAAGAAAAAGTTTTCTCATGTCTTCCTGAAACACATAGCCTTTTAAGTGAATGTTTGTTTTAGAGGGCAGAATGGCAGAAATTATTATAAAGGGCAGAGCATTCAAGCATTGAAACAAAGTATAAAAATAGACTTCCTCTTTCTCATACAAAAGAAAGCAAAGACAAGTTAATACAAATTCAGGCAACATAGAAAGAAGGGGAGTACCCACTTTGGCAAAATCCTCTTTGTAATTCCATTAAGTTTAAGAGTTGATTGTCATGGAATCATAGATTACCTGGTAGTGTGGTGTAGGGGAACGAACATATAGTCAGAAGATGTATCTCTTAATTTCAGCTCTGCCAGCTAACTACTTATTTGGCCTTAGTCTAGTTACTTCTCTTTTCTGGGTTCTCAATTTTCTCACCTGTAAAATGAAGTGATTGGGGATGATAATCTCTAAAGTTCATTCCAGCTTTAACAGTCTATGAATTTGGCTCTGGTAAATCCCTTTGGCCTTTCCACACGGCTGGGTATGCCCTTCAAGAAAGTGCACTTCTTGGAGAAGTCTGAGGGACTGAACCAGCCAACCAAGAAGTTGAAATTCAAAAGCTCTTTCTAAGCATTCTTTGACACAAAGGAAATCAAGCACAACTTATTTAAAAAATAATTATGAGTAGCTAGGGAAGAAGTGATGAAATGTCCCTAAATTTCCACACAAGCTCAGAAAATATATGCTAAGGCTCTTAGCATGGAGTCTTTTGAAAGTTAAACTTTGTTTGTTTATTAAATTATTATATTGTAGATTTGTCCTGCCCAAAGGATTGTCAGTTGTCATGGTTATCCAGTCCAGCTAAGGTTATCTTGCTTTTGCACAAGCACAGTCTTTTATCCTCCAGTACCAGAGCTATTTAAAATGCAAGGGTGTTCTGACCAGCCTACTAGGACTACAGCCATCTGAGAATACATAAAAGATGGAAATCATGTAGCAGCACTCACTGGCTCTGGAATTGATAGTAAAAAATAGCATGGACATTCCTGTAAGGGCAGAATGTAAGGGTATTTTGTCTAAACAGTGGTGGCACTGATGGGAGCAGAAGAATTGGGGATCATTGAAGAAGATCCTTTAATTGACTTGAGTAGACAGAGAGAGAAAGGCAGCCAGAAGAGAATAAAATCATGAAAAAAAATTAACCACTAAGTTGTTTGCTTTAAGACAGTCTTATGAACAGGATAAGAGTGTTGTCATAAATGAGTTCTGTAGATAAAAATATCAATGTCATTTTGCTTGTTGGAACCTCCCTACTAGGCTTCACTCTCTGTCTAATACTTAAAAGCCCTCATTTGAATCTTGGGGATCCTCTTGGTACTCTCTGCTTTCCTAATAGATTTTAGGAAGCTACATTTTCCTAGTGTTAGGGAAATTCTTTCTTACAGTTTCTTCACCTGTAAAATGAGAGAATTGGACTAGATATTTAAGAGTCTTTCAAGCTATTCTATGTTCACTTCATAAGCAGCTTTCTTTCCCAACTCTGGACCCTTGACACCTGGCTAACTAGAATCCTCCTGTGTGACTTAGGAGCATAGAATTCAGAGTTAGAAGATACCTCAAAGGATCCTCATTTTTACAAATAAGGGAAGTCAGGCCCAGAGAGGAAAAGTGGTTTGCCCAAAGTCCCTGTCAGGAATGCCACAGTTGAAAGCTGTGAATGATGAGGAATGTTAAGTGGAACAAAAATATTTTTTAAAGCTATGATGGAAAGTAATTGCCAATGAGGCCAGTGCTTAAAGCATGCACAGACATTCTGGCCTTGAAGCATGTGCAGATATTTCTGCTTGGTCTCAGTACAACTGAAACTTTGGGGAGTTGACTTCTGGCCATGAATAACTCAGGAGTTCGTGTTGTGTGATGATGAAAAGTCACAAACGCACACAAACTCAGAAAATGTGGGCTGAGGATCCATTGCATGAAGTCTTTTGAAAGCTAAACTTTGTTTACTTAATAAAATGCTGTGGATTTACTTTCTCCTTTCTCCTTTCCTCTCTTTTGACTGGGGAGGAGTACTTTAATATGTTAAATGGGAGAGGTACAGCTGGCTGAATTTCCCCATACACTCATGTATTCATGTCTCTGACTCTTATGTTCTTTCCTGATCTTAGGTAAACATTATTACAAGAGGGGAATGCTTAGGTGACTGTGTGAGTATGCTCCCACTTCCAACAAATGTCATTTGCAGAGTTCAGCAAATGTAGCAATAGCCACAGGAGTCAGGATGTGACCAAAAAGCAGCTCTAATATTGACATTCCAAGGCAGCAACCTTGTGGACATTACAATATCTAGAATGATTACAGAATAGAAGCTGAGCAGTCTAGACCAGGGCTTCTTAAATTTTCTCCACTTGTGACCCTTTTTCACCCAAAAATTTTTTATGCAACCCTGGGTATATAGGTATAAAAAATAAGTATACAAATCAAACATTTACTGATAACAAATCATAAAGAAATTTATTTTAAAACAATTCTTTGGTATACATATCATTTTTACCATTTATTAAAGATGAAAGCAAGTTTGCAAAGTAATGAGATGGAAGTACTTGTTTATTTTTACATAAAGAATTAAATCTTGGTGGAATATTTGATACTGCAGGATGTTTTTCAGAGTTGATTGATATTTTAATTTTATAATTGTCAGTGCTGAGAATGCCACTTCACAAAATGGCAGAAGTATGTTTAGGGACATTTCAGAAATTGTTGGAAATTCTATCCTAATCCCAAGCCAAAATTCATTTAGTGATTTTTTTTTTTTAGGAAACTCAGGTTTTAAAACTGTGTCACGATAACTGTGGAAGTTGCTTCTGCAAATCACTCAATTGGAAGTTGGAGTTAGAGGAATAGTTTTTTTATTATTATTATTTCAACAAAAAGCTAAGTGGAAACCTTAAGGAATGCTGTCTGGGGGCTAGGTGGAAGTTAAACAAAGGGAGTTATATTAGAATAAGAGAACACTCTTGGTGGTGAATAGACTAACTGGCGGAAAACCAGTTCTGAGGTTAATATAAAAAGGGGTGTTCCCAAGTAAAGATGGGGTCACAGAATTGTGGGGAGTGGGAGATGTAGTTAAGGGCAGAGACTCATGTGGGGAAATTAGGCACTTTGGATAGTCTGTAACCTCTATAGTACCCAGCGAATGGCGAAACAGGGGAAGGAAATTTGAATGGGGAATAGGGAATAAAAAGGTGTGCATTTGTTGATACAGGTGCTCCCACATGCATGCTCTTACACATGCATGATGCCTGGCCTTCCCAGGTTGTTAATAAAAGCTTCTTCCTGATTCAACAATGACTTCGTGGAATTCATGATATTAATATAGACAACAATAACTGGGCAAATTCTTCCTGAACTTTTAATGGAAGATAACTGACATTTATTTTAACCAAGTATGGTTTATGAACCCAACTTAGCTTTTTAAAATTAAAATAAGGGAAATATTTCTGAAACTGTATCTCCAGGCACTTCAAATGATCAATCATAACTCTTACAATTAAATATTTGGAAATATTATTTTCAATTATAAAATCATTTTAGCTGTAAACATTCCTACAAAACCATTTTCTACCCTATTCTTCTACATGTTAACTTTTTTTAGTAAAGCTTTCAATTTTATCTTTTAAAGTAAATATGTAATAATTTTTCCTTTTAAGTGACATGTTTAAATTATTTAGTTTTTCAAAAATATCCAACAAATAACACAAATTGAAAGCCATAAGTCACCAAGAAAAAAAATTAATAAAATCTGATTTCTGCTTACTTCAAAAATGTAACTTCATCTTTCAATTTCAATAATCTGTTTAAACTTCTCGCTCTTGAGAATCACCTTACTTCTGCATGTAGTAATAAGCTTTTGTAATTGGAGTTCATATCTTTACAAAGGTTAACAAATGACTGTTAAGGGCATGTCTTTTAATGAAGTTAATGATTTTGATCATTTTGTGGAGCATAACATCTAAACTGGTGATTTTTTTTGGCTATGAATGCCTGCTGATGGATCATGCAGTAATTAAGAGTGATATATTCATTACCACCAGCTTTAACTTTTGCTACAAATTCAACATTCTTGTCCATCATTGCTTCAGCACTGTCTGGATAGACTTCAACACATTTTTCCACTGTACATTCATTTGTGAAAAATTCATCAACTTTAAGATAGATATATATATGTACATATATATATATCTCCCTCTTCTGTGCCCTTCCAAAGGGTAATAAAACAATAATTCTTCATGTATGCTTCCTTCATAAACATATCTTACATAAAGTAACAACTGTGCCATGTTATTTCATCCAACTGAGTTGCAAACTTTGGGCTACTCTTAATAAGCCTGGCAATAAGCTGCTGGAATTGATCATTACTTATTTCAGAAATTCTTTTGGAAATAATATCATTTGATAAAGAAATTTTATCCCCATACTTTTTCTTATTAACTATTTCTGACATTTTGACAGCAGCAGGTGATATAAGATCTTCTATCACATAGGACTTTTTAATTTTTTCAACTAAATAAGAAATTTCATAAGATGCAAGTAAACACTTTTGATTGACAGTAACAAATTTCTCAAGACATTGCTTTTTTTATTTGAAGATTTTAAAAGTTGTTCATAATATTACTTCGGTTTATTGCAGTACACTGCAAGCTTAGTATTAATATGTTGTTTTAGTTTGGCTGGTTTCATGCTCTTCGCAGCTAAAACTCTACAAATTAAGCAAAGAGGTTTTTCCACACCATCATCATTATTAGAAGTAAATACATATTGCAAAAATGATTTGATGCATTTTATTTTTCTTGTCAATTTAGGTGTACTACAACCTGATTGTGAAGACTCTGTTGCATTGTCATCGGTATTTTTACCTCTTCTGTCTAAATTTAAACACTTATCCATAACTGAAAAATATTTTTGTCCTAAAATATAAATAAATATTGCTAACAATTTCTCAAATAAATACTAGCTTTAGTTTATGAAATTACATTTCTTTGTACTTAATTTAAAAAATTGATGTTCACACTTCCATACACATACAATGGTGATGGTGGAGAAATATTTTTAAAGGGCTTTTGTCTACTTGCTGCAATTAAACACTTATGTTTCTGTAAAAAAAGGAGATAACTGCAATTTTAAAAATCAAACATTCTAACACAATATAATCCAAAGATAGACTAATTTGATGTTGAGGAATGATGGTAGGAAGATATTAAAAGTCTTTATTTTCCATAATTAAACTATTATGTTTCTGTAAGAACAGAAAATTTTGTATGTACAGTAAAAACACTACAATTCATAACATAAAATAGTCTTGAATCTGAGCTGAGGTATTTCTGGCAGCATTTGTTGGTGTTGCATGGCATGATGGCATGTGCAGTGCAAAATGCACATCTGTGTTTAGAACCAAGGCTGCAGTGAAGTCATGCAATATTGGCAAGCACTGCCAGAAACACCTTGGATTCATTACACATTTGATTTTGAATTAATTTTTGGTCATTGTGCATTCAGAAATCTTTTACTGTTGCCAAATTTTTCATGACTCTTTCATTCAGTTACATGAGTTTCAGAAGTGCTGGTCTAGACCACCAGCAGCCATGGCCAGTGAGGAACAAGCACACCAGTGGAGAGGGGAAAAGGGGAAGAAGAAAGTACAAGTAGTAGTGGGCCAGCAGAGAAATGGTCCAAACCAGCTGAGGAATAGCCCAACCCAGCAACACTGAGCTATCTGACATAGCAGTGGACGAGCCGCCAACAAGAGGTACACGTAAAGGAAACTTCATGAGTACTCTACAAGGGAGAAAAGGACTTCAAGGGTGAGAAGTGATTCTTTCACCATACATATTCTCACAACTGTCTCACTGTTATTGCACTTTAAGTTTGAGTGCACTTACCTCAGGGACCTTGTGTGTTCAAGGAGTCAGTATATTTAGTGGTGAATATTTTATGCCAACTGTTCTTGATACACCTTATCAGTAAATCCCTTTCCTAAAAGCTAATGGAGTTCAAGTGTTTCCAACTAATAAATGTAGGCACACAAATAAGGGCTCAGGAACTACAGTACTAGAAACTCCTTGTCCCTCATGATCACATTGAGAAAGTAGTAGTTAACTGTTCCATGGAGACCCAATCTGTGAGTGTCTGCGGATAAGGGGAGTGAACCCAGATGAGGTATTTCAAAGTAAAGTTGGGGAAAAGAGATGGCTCAAAGAGGGAATGGGAGTGACACTTGTGGCATATGGGATGGTGAAAACTGACAATTCAGAAAAGCATAACTACTCAACTCTTACTTTATCTGTTTTTTTTTTCTTCAAAGGAGAAAAATTTGGGGGTTGGAAAGGCAGATGACAGCCAGTAGGGAGATGGTTTAAAAAAAAAAAGCACCTAGCTACCCTTGATGGATTTAAGTCACTACTTCCAGATAAAGTCCCATGGTATAGAAAAAAAATGATGGATATGATTGCTGAATCAAAAAAGATTTTTATTGATTTCTTTTGTTATATTACCTCGATTATCATTGCCTGCATTCCTCCTCCTCCTAAAGAACCATCCCTTATAACAAGTATTTTTAAGATAAAAAGAGGAATAAGAGAAAAAAAAAGCTCAGCAAAACCAATCAACATATTGAAAAGAAATATTGATATCATATATGTAATGTTCCATACCCTTGTACTTCTGCAAAGGAACAAGTTCATGTGCTTTCTTTGTGGACAAATTTGTTCCTTAAAATTTTCAGCATTCATTTTCAGTTGTTTTGTGGCTGTTCTACCCACTTTCATTGTCACTATATAGATTGCTTTCCTACTTATTTCACTTTGCATCAATCTTGCAAGTCTTTCAATGCTTTTCTGTATTCACCATATTTGTCACTTTTTACTACAAAATAATGTTGCATTTAATTAATGTACCACAGTTTGTTTAGCCATTCTGCCAAAATAGATGGGCCTACACTTTGTTTCCAGTTCTTCATTACCATAAAAGGTGCTGCTGTAAATATTTTTTTTTTGGTATGTATAAAGACTTTCATTTTGTCATTGACTTCCTTAGAGTATATGCTTAACAGCAGGGTCTTGGTTTCAAATAGTATGACATTTCATAATTCTAATTGATTTCCAGAATGATTATATCAATTCAAAGCTGCACAAACAATGCATTAGTGTCCCTGTCTTTCTATACCCTCCACCCTCTATATTGATTATTCCTATCTCTAGTCATCTTTTCAAATTTGTCAGATGTGAGTCAAAACCTCAGGATTGTTTTTATTTTTTGAAAAAAAATTTTAAACATATCTTGTTTTTTTACATTACCGGTTTCTCTTTGTATCCATTTCCCGCCACCCAGAGCTATGACTTATCATAAAGAAGTTTTTTAAAAGAAAAATAAGCAAAACTGAACAATTCATTTAAAAAATCTGACAATGTTATGCAATGTGCCACACCCATGGAATCCTTCTCCACCTATAACTCCAGTGGTTTTCTATTGCCTCCAGTATAACATGCAAAATCTTCTGGCATTAAAAGCCTTTTATAACCTCCTCCCTCCCCCACCTTTCTAGTCTTTTTACATTCTTTTCCCACAGTACACTTTGATCCAGTAACACTGGCTTCCTAGTTTTTCTACAAACAAGATACTCCAACTCTTGCTCCTGGCATTTTCTCTAGCTATCCCCCATGCCTAGAATACTCTCCCTACTCATCTTCTTCCTGACTTCCTTGGATTCCTTCAAATCCAACTAAAATTATCCCTTTTACCAGAAACCTTTCCCAATTATTAATTCTAGCACTGTACTTTTGTTGATTATTTCCTATTTATCTAGTATGTAGCTTGTTTTTATTTGTTTGTTTGGTTTCTCCCCTGATAGCTAAAGAACAGGAAAAGGTATCTTTTCATATCTCTTCATTGGAGCCAAACATTTTCTTTGTAATTCTGTTTATTTTTTAATGTTTTATGATTGCATTTTTGTAATCATTGTATAGATTGCTTTCCTATTTTTCATTTTGCATCAATTCATGTAAATCTTTTTTTGTATTTTATTCTTGTCATAACTCATTATGTTCATGTATGATATTTTGTTTAGCCATTCTCCATTTCATGCACATCTACTTTATTTCCAGTTGTTTGTTACCACAAAAAGTGCTGCCATAGCTATTTTGATGGAAGTTTTCATTTTGGGGTCTCTTTCAAGGTGGGAATTGGTAGATTCTTTCAATTTCTATTTTACCCTCTGGTTTTAGGGATATCAAGGCAGTTTTCTTTGATCATTTCTTGAAATATAATGTCTATGCTTTTTCTTTGATCATATCTTTCAGGTAATCTAATAATTCTTAAATTATTTCTCCTTGATGTATTTTCTAGGTCAGTTACTTTCCCAATAAGATATTTGGCATTTTCTTCTATTTTTTCATTCTTTTCTCTTCATTTTTATTATTTCTTCATGTCATTTGCTCAATTCTAATTTCTAAGGAATTATTTTCTTCAGTGAGATTTTGAACCTCTTTTTAAAATTTGGCCAATTCTGCTTTTTATGGAGTTATTTTATTCAGTGAATTTTTGTATTTCCTTTTCCATTTAGCGAATTCTGCTTTTTAAGGAATTCTTCTTCTCTTCAGTGGATTTTTGTGCCTCTTTTTCCATTTGGCCAATTCTGTGGTTTTTTTTTTTTAGGGTATTATTTTCTTCATTATTTTTTGGGTCTCTTTTTACTAAGCTGTTTTCTTTTCATAATTTTCTTGCATCATTCTCACTTCTTTTTCCAATTGTTCTTCTACTGAGCTTTTAACTTTCTTTAACTCTTACAGGAATTCTTGTTGGGTTGGGTGCAATTAGCTTTGAGGCTTTTAAGGTAGTAGTTTTCACATTGTTGTCTTCTTCTAAGTTTATATCTTGTCTGCTGACATAGCAGCACGGTCATATTCTTTTTTTGTTTGCTCATTTTTAAATGAGCCTCTTTTTTAAAAAAAATTTTGAACTTTATGTTCAAGTTGGGTTCTGCTTAGCTGGGAATGGAGAGGCACCGGTCCAAACTTTGGGATTTTATTTTCAGAGCTCTTTTCAGAGCTAGTTTTAGGGGTCTGCAAAATTTTTGATGCTTCTAAGGTGGTGTGATCCTGAGAGAACTATAGTCACTGCTCTCCTGATCTGTACTCTGGTCTTTACCCTGGAAGGGCCCTTGCTCCCCTGTAGCCACAAGCACAAGAATCCTGCTTCCTTGGGACCAACCACCAGCACTGCTGTCCACACTGGAATTACTACGCAGAACTGCATATAAGCAATAGAATTTCTAGTCAATACCAGTTGTACCCAATGCCAACAAAGGGTGTTCTACAGTGCCGGAGACTTCTCCTGCTGACCTCTTAAGTTTTCTTAGTCCAGAAAAATGTCTCATTCTAATCTTTTGTTTGTTCTACTGCTTCAAAATTTGATCTGAGGCATTATTTTAAAGTTGTTAGGAGGAGAATGTTGGGAGAGTTCAACTGGGAAGCTGTCTCTAATCTGCCATCTTGGCTCCTTCTTTTACTTATTTTCAATCTCCTACTATCTTTTGGCTCATTCCTTATATGCCTATGTCTCGTTCATTTTGAAATCCTCATTTGATCCTTTCATCTCTGCTAATTGTCATCCTATGTCTCGTTTGAACTTTGTAGCTAAATTCCTCAAAAAAAAAAAACCCTATCTGTAATAGGTACTCCATTTTTTCTCCTTTCACTTTTTTCCCCTTACACTTGTGGTCTAGTTTCTAACCTTATCATTTCACAGAAACTGTTCTCTACAAAGTTACTTTTCTCAATCCTCATTCTCCTTGACTTCTCTGCAGCCTTGGACACTGTTGATTATTCTCTCCTCCTTGATACTCTCTTCACTCTAGATTTTCAGGACACCATTCCCTTCTGGTTCTACCTCTACATATCTGACTACTCCTCTAGCTCCTTTGCTGGATCCTTTTCCAGAACAAGCCCTCTAACTGTGTCTCTCAGGGTTCTGATCTGGGCCCTCTTATTTTCTCTCCATATACCACTTATTGATCTCACCAGCTCAACTGGATTTTATTACCATCTCTCTGTTGATGATTCTGAAAACTATTCTGCCCCAAACACTCTGCTGACATCCAGTCTTGCAAGTGATATCTCAAAATGAATATTGATTGTCTTAAACTCAACATATTCAAAACAGAACTCATTATCTTTCCCCTAACACTTCCCTATTGCCTACTTTCCTTATTACTTTAGAGGGCGACACCACCTTCCCAGTCCCTCAGGCTCACAACTGAGGCTTTCTCATCTCTTCACTATCTCTCATTCCCCTATCCAATCATTGTCAAGACTCGTTGATTTCACCTTTGCAACATCCCTCAAATATACTTTGTTCTCTCCTCTGATACTGCCACCACTGTAGTTCAAGCCGTCATCACCTCACACTTGGACAATATTAATAACCTGCTAGTAGGTCTGGCTGCCTCAAGTCTCTCTCCACTCTTATTTATCCTCCATTCAGCCACTGAAGTTTTATAATTTCTTGATTTCTCATAAAGTCATTAACTTCCATTGTTTTCTTCAGTAAACTTTTGGACCTCCTTTTCCATTTAGCCAATTCTGCTTTTTAAGGCATTCTTCTCCTCATTGGCTTTTTGGACCTCTTTTGCCATTTGGGTTAGGCTATTTTTTAAGGTGTTATTTTCTTCAGTATTTTTTTAGGTCTCCTTTAGCAAGCTGTTGACTTGTTTTTCAAGATTTTCTTTCATCACTCTCATTTCTCTTCCCATTTTTTCCTCTACTTTTCTTACTTGCTTCTCAAAATCAATGATCAATTTATTTATCTAAATATTTGATAATATTTATTAAAATATATTTTTTATATAGTTGATATAAAAATATAATACATAATAACATTATATAACAATATATAATATACCACACATAATTATATTATACATAATATCATATAGAAAATTTTATTTTATATTTATATATAATATATTATATAATATATAAATTATAATATAATTTTAGAATTATTATA
Organism: Vombatus ursinus; assembly: GCF_900497805.2. Taxonomy (NCBI): domain Eukaryota; kingdom Metazoa; phylum Chordata; class Mammalia; order Diprotodontia; family Vombatidae; genus Vombatus; species Vombatus ursinus. Next base: position 80,732 of record NW_020944482.1, on the reverse strand, counting down.
TAATATATAAGATATAATAAGAATATAATATATAACATATTTGATAAATAGATAATAATATATAAGATATAACAAGAATAGATAATAATATATAATATATTTGATAAATAGATAATACAAGTCCAACCAAAAGATAAATAAGAAAGAAGCTAGGGACCTGGATAGAACTTTAGAAAAGCTGGAGATGATAGATTTCTGGCAATTACTGAATGGGGATAGAAATGAATTTGCATATTGGTCAGCTATACATGGCACTTTTATGCAATTGGCTAGGTATTGAGGCATAAATGTCTCATAAAATGTAAAAAAAGCAGAACTACTAAATGCATCATTTACTGATTACAATTATAGTAGATAAAGAGCTATAAAGCAAAGAGTTAAAATGTAATTGGTCATTAAGTAACATAATTCTAAGGAATTACAAAGTTTTTCCAAAAGGATCAAGGATAAGGAAAAGATGTTCATTTGCCTACTGTTACTTAATATAATTCTGAAAATGTTAGCTAAACAGAAAAGAGAAATAAGGAGAACAGTCATTAGCAAAGAGGAAATAATATTATTGTTCTTTGAAGATTGTATGATAACTTACTTAAGATCCTTAAAGAGTCAACCAAAAAATTTGAAACAATAAATTCATCAAAGTTGCAAAACATAAAAATTCCATAGAATAATCAATAATCTTGTATGTTCTCAGCAATATCCACCAGGAGGAGCTAGAAATTCCATTTAAAATAACTACAAAAGGTATAATATATTTGACATTGTAACTACTAAGATACTCTCAGGAACTATATAAATCCAAAGATAGAACATTTTATTGAAATAAAGGTAGACCAAAATAATTGGAGAAATATTAATTGTTTATAGGTAGGTTGAACAAATAAAATAAAAATGGCAATAGTACCTAAAATTAATTTTCTTATTTAGTGATGTATCAATAAAACTACTACAAGATTATTTTATAGAACTAGAAAAAAAGCTAAATTTATATAGGGAAATAAAAGATTAAGAATCTCAAGAATAGTAATGAAAAAAGGAAAGTACTCTCTCAGTGCCAGGACTCAAACTATATTATATTACAAAACAGCAATCATTCAAATGACTTGATATTGGTTTAAAAAGAGATCAGTGAAATAGATTGGTTACACAACATAAAAAACCAAGATTACATAATAGCATAGTGTTTGAGTAAGTCAAAGACCTCAGTTACTGGGGTAAGGACTTGACTGGGGTAAGGATTTGACAAAAACTTCTAGAAAATTTGGAAAGCAGTTTGGCAGAAATCAGGTATAGACAAACATCATACTATACATTAAGATAAACTCCATATTGATATATGATTTAGATATAAAAAGTGGGACCCATAAGCAAATTAGAGGAGCAAGGAAGAAATTATCTTTCAGATTTATTGAGAGGGGAAGAGTTCATGACTAAACAAGCAATAGAAAGAACTCATAAGAAAAATAGTACAATTTTCATTAGATGGAAATTGAAAAGTATTCACCAAAAAAATTGATTGCAGTTAAAATTTTAATGGTAACAGGTAACTGGGGGAAAATCTTTGCACAAATTTCTCTAATAAAGTGCTCATTTCCAAGCTATGTAAGGAACTGATTCAAATATATAGAAATAAAAGTTATTCCCCAATATGGTAAAAGGATGTGAATAGTCAGTTTTCAAAGAAATAAATCTAAACTATTAACAATCATATAAAATTGCTCTAATTTGCTAGAGAATGCAAATTAAAGCAAGTTTGAGGTTGACAAAGATTAAAAAAATTTGGCAAAGATTACAAAAGTTGAAAGGTCACAATGGAAACACTAGTCCACTATTGGTGGATGTATGAATTGGTCCAATCATTCTGGAAAATAATCAAGAACTAGTCCCCCAAAGTTCCTACACTGTGTATACCTTTTGACCTAGTTATACCACTACTGGGCCTATACCCTAAAGAAATCAAAGAAAAAGTAAAAGTATCTATGTGCACAAAAATATCTATAGCAACTTTTTCTTAATAACCTCAAACTAGAAACTAAGAGGTGCACATTTATTGGAAAAAGGCTAAACAAATTATGGCATATAAGAGCAACAACAATAAATAATAGTAAGTATTTATATATCACTTTAAAGTTTGCAAACCACTTCACATACATGAAATCATTAAGCCATAATGAATGATAAAATTGATAGTTTCAGATTGATCAGGACTAGGAGAACAATTTTAAAAACAGCATTATAGAGAAAAACAATGCCGAAAGATTCTGATTAATGCAATCATAAATCATAAGTCTGGAAGACTAAAGTTCAATCTCTGCCAAAGAGGTGATGGACTTAAGATATAGAATGAAACACACTTTTTTGGACTATAATCATGTGAGGAGTTGTTTTGCTGGATTATTCATTATTTGTTATAAAGTTTTTAAAAAATTGTTTGGGGGTAGGGTGGGGTAGTTATAGGTAATAAATACTTATAAAAATAAATTTTTAAAAAGAAAAGAAACGAGGAGGCCAAGGTCAAAGTGGAAACAAAACTAAGACTCAAAAGAATCCTAACTATGCCATTTATTAGCTATGGAACTTCAGATAAATCATGTCATCCCTCTGGTAGAATGAAATGATTATGTAAGATGATCTCTGAGATCTAGCTTTGACTTTCTTTTATTTAGTGAACTGCTTTTTCCCCTCTCTAGTTTCAAACACTAGCCAGAGAATGTCCAAACACTCCACTATAAACCCATTACAAAAATCTATGACCAGGAGGATCTTCTTCTGTGAACTTAGTTAAAAGTGTAATTATACAGTAAGCGTCCAGAACAGATCAGAGGGTAAGATTTAGCTTGCTGGCAAAATTGCTGTTGGATAAGAATTTCCAATCTCAGTATCACACATAGAAAATTATCAGTTTGAGAACTTGATAACTCAAATCCTATCTACAAATAAACACTTCACTTGAATATCCTTGTTCTCTGTGAGGCATCATATTGAACAAGATTGTCTAGATCACGTGGCTTTGTATAATTCGGGTGTGATTTAGGCAAAGGGGCTCATTTGATTCCAGCTGTTGAAAAAAAATCAAAGTAGCAGTATATGTAGCATGTTACCTAGGTCACATTTTCTTTCCCTTTTAATATATAGACTTCCTTTTAGCCTCATTTCTTTTAGCTCTGGCTGGTTAGATAAGCATATTATTACCAAGGTTAAAATTTGAGCTTTTTATGGGTCAGGTAGCCAACATAGAAAACAACATTCCACAACAACAGACCCAGCCAGCTACTGTGCATAATGAAAGGAACTCATTAGATCCAATGTGGATGGACAAAGAAGCCTATCCCTACTACTGAGTAATTAACTCAGTATTTATTATAGTAGTCTTACTGATGGTGGGGGAGTAACATCAACTATATAGCCAAAATATACCACAAATTTTCTTTTGAAAAAAATGTATTTTACTTATTTCATTAAATATTTCCCAATTACATTTAACATTTTTTTAACATTTATTTAAAAAAATTTTTGAGTTCCAAATTCTCTCTCTCCCACCCTTTCTTCACCCCCTGAGAAGGCAAATGATATGTGAAGTCATGCAAAACATAATTCCGTATTAGCCAATTTGCAAAGGAAAACACATACAACAAGAAAAATAAAGTGAAAAAAGTGTGCTTTGATCTGCTCTCAGAGTTAATCAATCTCTCTGGAGGTGGATTGCATTTTGAAATGTCTTGGATCACTGTCTTGATCAGTGTAGCTAAGTCTTTCACAGTTGATCATTGTTATAACATTGGTGTTACCATATAAAATGTTTTGCTGGTTCTTACTTCACTTTACATCAGTTCTTACAAGCATTTCTAGGTTTTTCTGAAACCATCCTGCTTCTCATTTTTTATAGCACAATAACATTCCATCACAATCATATACTACAACTTGTTCAGTTATTCCCCAATTGACGAACATCCCCTCAACTTCCAATTCTTTGGCACTACAAAAAAAAAAAAAGAGCTGCTATAGATATTTTTGCACATATTTGTGTAAAAAGTCCTTGTCCTTTTTCTTTAATCTCTTTGGGATACTGACCTAGTAGTGGTATTGCTTGGTCAAAGGGTATACACAGTTTTATAGCCCTTTGGGCATAGTTCCAAATTTTTCTCCAGAATGGTTGGGCCAATTTGTAACTCTCCAAACTCTCTCTGCTTTTCCACATCCCCTCTAGCATTTGCCATTTTCCTTTTCTGTCATGTTAGCCCATCTGATAGGTGTGAGGTGGTATCTCAGAGCTGGTTTAATTTGCATTTCTCTAAAAATAGTGATTTTGAGCATTTTTTCATATGACTATTAATAGCTTTGATTTTTTCTTCTTCAGAAAATTGCCCATTCATATCCTTTGATTATTTGTCAACTGTGAAATGGCTCTTATTTTTATAAATTTGGCTCAGTTTCCAATATATTTGAGAAATGAGGCTTTTAGATTCAACTTCCAAGAGCCAAGGAGGTGGAGTAAGCAGCAGATTGCTTGTACATCTCCCAGTCTCATACTCAAACCTCCATAAAATAGTGACCCAGAACAGGTGCTAGAACAGTGGAACCAGTGGAAAAACAAGGTGAAGCAATCTTTTGGTCAGGGAGACTTAGAAGACTGGCAAAAGAGGTCCATATCACACAGGTAAAAGGGGAGCACAGTCCAGCATAGGAGGCTTCTCAGCAAGCTGGCACCAGGGTCCACCTCAGCAAAGCATCAGGAGATCCTGAGCCTCAGAGCAGTGGTGCAGGCAAAGGCCAGCAGTAGGACTCCCCACATGCCTTAGCACAGCCAGGAGAACTGGCAGACTCCAGCTCTGAGAACCATCACTGGCACCAGCACAGCCCCTGGCAGTAGAGGACCTCTTCTTGCTTCAGTGTAGCCTGGGGACACACAGAAAAACCCCACCTGGCCTCAGCACACGCCAGACACTACCACTAGGACCCCATCTCAGCACCAGATAAGCTGCTTGACAGCATATAGCCTTCAGCAGCCAGCACCTGAGGTCACAAAGCTACCAGGCCCCTGGCCCCAGCACAAGAAGCTTGGGACAATGCCCTCTGTGCTCCAGCAGTAGAGCTCAGCTTTAAAAGCCAGAAAGTAGGCAAGCAATATGCACAAGAAACAAAAACAAACGTTGACCATTGAGAGCTTTTCTGGTGACAGGGAAAATTAAAATACAAACTCAGAAGAGGACAACACTGTCAATATACCTACATCTGAAACCCCAATGGGGAATATGAATTGTTCTCAAGCACAACAAGCCTTCTTAGAAGAACTCAAGAAAGATTTTAAAAGTCAAATAAAACATGGTAGAAGAAAATTTGGGAAAAGAAATGAAAGGTATACAAGAAAGAGCCAATAGCTTGGAAAAAGGACAAAAATTGACTCAGGAAAACAACTCCTTAAAAAGTAAAATTGGCCAAATGGAAAAGGAGGTATAAAAGGTAACTGAAGAAAATATTTCTTAAAATTTAGAATTGGGCCAGTGGAAGCTAATGACTCTATAAGACATCAAGAATCAGTCAAGCAAAATCAAAAGAATGAAAAATTAGAAGAAAATGTAAAATGCCTCATTGGAAAAACAATTAACCTAGAAAATAGATCCAAGAGAGATAATTTAGTAATTATTGGTCTACCTAAAAGCTATGACAAAAAAAGAGCCTGGACAGCATCTTTCAAGAAATTATCAAGGAAAACTGCTCTGAGATCCTAGAACCAGAGGGCAAAATAGTAATTAAAAAAAATCCACTGATCACCTTTTGAAAGAGATCCCCAAATGAAAACTCCAAGGAATTATTGTAGCCAAATTCCAGAATTATCAGATCAAGGAGAAAATACTGCAAGCAGACAGAAACTATTTAAATATAGTGAAACCATATTCAGGATTACACAGGACTTAGTAGCTTCTGCATTAAAGGATCAGAGGGCTTGGAATATGATATTCTGGAAGGTAAAGGACCTTGGATTACAACCAGGAATCAACAATCCAGCAAATTGAGTATAATCTTTCAGGGGAAAAGATGGACATTCAATGAAATAGGGCAATCATTTATCAATCATTTCTGATAAAAAAAAGCAGAACTGAACAGAAAATTGGATCTTCAAATACAAGACCCAAGAGAAGCATAAAAATATAAACAGAAAAGAAAAAAAGATGTTATTCAATAAGTTTAAACTGTTTACATGGGAAGATTATATTGTAAATCTTGAGAACTTTATCTTTATTACAGTGTACATAGACAGAGGGTGTGGGCATAAGTTGACTTTGATGTGATTATAAAAAATTAATTAATTCAGGGGTAAAAAAAAGATTGTACTGGGAGAAGAGGAAAGGAGGAAGTAGAAAAGGGTAAGTTGCATCACAGGAAGAGGTGCAAAGACCTATTACAGTAGAGTGAGGCGAGCATTGTTTGAACCTTACTCTCAATGGATTTGACTCAAAGAGGGAATAACATATGCACTCAAATATCTTAACCTATAGGAAATAGGAGGGGAAAGGAGAAATAAAAGGGAAGTGTTGGATAGAAGGCAGGACAGAGGAGAGGGAAGAAGTGGTAGGGGAAAGGTGAAAGAAAATGGAGGGAGGTTGAGAGAAGGGAGGGCAGATTGAGGGAGATGGTGGTCAGAAGCAAAATATTGGTGAGGAGGGAAAGGGAGAAAGGAGAGAGAAAAGCTTAAATAGGAGGGAAAATAGGATGGAGAGAAAGACACAGTTAGAAATCATAACTGTGAATGTGAATGGGATGAACTCTTCCATAAAATGAGAGTGGATAACAGAGTAGGTCAAAAACCATAATCCTACAATATGCTATCTACAAGAAACACATTTGAAGTAGATACACACAGAGTAAATGTAAAAAGGCCAGAGCTGAATATATTATGCTTCAACTGAAGTTAAAAAAAAAACAAAACCAGAGGTAGGAATCCTGATCTCAGACAAAGCAAAAGCAAAGATAGATGTAACTTAAAGAGATAATGAAGGAAACTACATTCTAATAAAAGGAACCATAGAAAATGAAGTAATATCAATACTAAACACATGTGCACCAAGTGGTATAGCAGCCAGATTCTTAGAAGAGAAGTTAAATGAGTTACAGGAAGAAATAGACAGTAAAACAATACTAGTGGGGGACCTCAACCTCCTCCTTTCAGAATTAGATAAATCTAACCACAAAATAAACAAGAAACATGTTAAGGAGGTGAAGAGAATTGGAGAAAACTTAGATATGGGAGACCTCTGGAGAAAATTGAATGAGGATAGAAAGGAATATACCTTTTTCTAAGCAGTACATTGCACCTACACAACAATTGACCATGTGCTGGAACATAAAAACCTCACAATCCAATGCAGAAATGCAGAAATATTAAATGAATCCTTTTCAGATCACGATGAAATAAAAATTACATGTAATAAAGGGCCATTGTACCGGCCGCGCTGACCTTGTGCCAGCCGCGCTGAACACTCTCCTCCTGTAAGGAGCAGGCTGCCAGAGTCATACTTACCAGTCTTCGGAGTCTACCCGGATACACACACAGAGACGACCCATCAGGAGGCTGCCAACACCCGAGCTTTATTCAGAGGCCATCACAGCAAGGCATCACAGCAAGGCCAAGCAGGAAGGCCAGAGCAACAGAGCAGGAGCAAAGAGAGAGAGCTCTCGACCACGACCGTTCCTCAGTACCTACTTAGCCCCTCCTCCTCAGCCCGCCTACTAGTCAATGATTGTAGGGTCAGATACCGGAAGGGGCTGTCTGAGTTTAGTGCACCAAGGGAGAGGGAGTGACGCAGGAGGCCAGGACCGGATACAGGAAGGAGGCGTCTGGGATTAGTGCATAGACAAAGAGTACGTGACCTAGGAAGTCAGGAAGGACACAGGAAGGAGGCGTCTGGGGTTGACGTTGCATATAGGGAGGGGACTAAGCAAAGGGAACTTGTCCTCTGCCGTCCCACTCCCACGTGGCACCGCCCCTTGACTCAGGAGCACATGCTCCGGCTACTTCCTTGTATACTGTACCTTCCCCAGCTTATCTCACATAGCACTGCCCACTGCCTCAGGGCTTCTCTGAATCCAACCCATCCCAGTACACCACAACTCCGCCTACCACAGCCCCTGCCTCGACTTCCAAATACCCAGATCTTACCCCAATCTTGCCACAACGTTCACCTGGCAGTAGCCAACATCAGACAGTCCCTCACAGGCCATGGAAAGATAGACTAAAAATCAATTGGAAACTAAATAATCTCATCTTAAAGAATGAGTGGGTGAAACAACAAATCATAGAAACAATTAATAACTTCATCCAAGAGAATGACAATAATGAGAGAACATGCCAAAACTTATGGGATGCAGCCAAAGCAGTTTTCAGGGGAAATTTTATATTTCTAAATGTTCACATGAATAAAATAAAGAAAAAGAAGATCAATAAATTGGGCTTGCAACTAAAAAAGTTAGAAAAAGAACAAATTAAAAATCCCCAATTAAATACCAAATCAGAAATTCTGAAAATCAAAGGAGACAGTAATAAAATTGAAATTAAGAAAACTATTGAAGTAATAAATAGAACTAAAAGCTAGTTTTATGAAAAAACCAATAAAATAGATAAACCTTTGGTTAATTTGATTTAAAAAAAGAAAGAAGAAAACCAAATTACCAGTATCAAAAATGAAAAGGGTGAATTCACCGCCAATGAAGAGGAAATCAAAACAATAATTAGGAGCTATTTTGCCCAACTGTATGCCAATAAATCTGATGATCTAAGTGAAATGGATGAATATTTAAAAAAATATAAATTGCCCAGATTAACAAAAGAGGAAATGAAATCTTTAAATAACCCCCATTTCAGAAAAAGAAATTGAATGAGCCATCAATGAACTCCCTAAGAAAAGAATCTCCAGGGCCAGATAGATTTACAAGTGAATTCTACCAAACATTTAAAGAACAATTAATTCCAATGCTATATAAATTATTTGGAAAAATAGGCAAAGAAGGAGTCCTACCCAATTCTTTTTATGATATAAATATGATGCTGATACCTAAACTGGGAAGAGCCAAAACAGAGAAAGAAAATTACAGACCAATTTCCCTAATGAACATAGCTGCAAAAATTTAAAATAAAATATTAGCAAAGAGATTACAACTTATCACGGGGATAATACACTATGACCAGGTGGGATTTATACCAGAAATTCAGGGTTGGTTCAATATTAGGAAAACTATTAGCATAATTAACCATATTAGTGACAAAATTAAGAGAAATGATATGATTATCTCAATAGATACAGAAAAAGCTTTTGACAAAATACAGCATCCGTTCCTATTAAAAACACTAGATAGCATAGGAATCAATGGATTTTTCTTTAAAATGATAAGTAGCATCTATCTCACACCATCAGCAAGCATTATATGTAATGGGAATAAGCTAGAAGCTTTTCCAATAAGATCAGGGGTGAAACAAGGATGTCCATTATCATCACTGTTATTCAATATTGTACTAGAAATGTTAGCTTTAGCTCTAAGAGAAGAAAAAGAAATTGAAGGAATTAGAATAGGCAATGAAGAAACAAAACTATCACTCTTTGCTGATGATATGTTGGTATACTTACAGAATTCTAGAGAGTCAACTAAAAAACTTCTTGAAATAATTAACAAGTTTAGCAAAGTTGCAAGATATAAAATAAAACCACATAAATCATCAGTATTTCTATATATTACTAACAAAGTTCAATAGCAAGAGATAAGAAGAGAAATTCCATTTAAAGTTACTGTAGACATTGTAAAATATTTGCGAGCCTACCTGCCAAGACAAACCCAGGAACTATATGAACACAATTACAAAACACTTTTCACACAAATAAAGTCAGATCTCAATAATTGGAAAAAATATCAGTTGTTCATGGGTGGGCCAAACTAATATGATAAAAATGACAATTTTACCTAAATTAATTTACTTATTCAGTGCTACACCAATCAAACTACCAAAATTATTTTATAGATCTAGAAAAAAAAATAACAAAATTCATCTGGAAGAAGAAAAGGTCCAGAATATCAAGGGAATGAAGGAAATAAAAAGAAATGCAAGGGAAGGCACCCTAGCTATATCAGATCCAAAACTGTATTATAAAACAACAATCATCAGAACTACTTGGTACTGGTTTAGAAATAGAGTGGTGATCAGTGGAGTAAGTTCAGGAGTGGAGAACCTGCTGCCTTGAAGCCACAAACTTCTATGAAGTTTGGATTCAGTCAAAGGGCCACACTTAAGGACTTAGAGGGCCACTTAGAGAGCCTTGAGGCTATAGGTTCCCCATCCCTGGCACTAGGTACACAAGATACAGTAGTCAATGACTATACTAATGTACTGTTTGATAAGCCCAAAGACCCCAGCTTCTAGGATGAGAACTCATGATTTAACAAAAACTGCTGGGAAACTGGAAAACAGTATGGCAGAAACTAGGCATAGACCAACATCTTACACCATATACCAAGATAAGGTCAAAATGGGTATATGATTTCGATATAAAGCATAATACCATAAGTAAATTAAGACAGCAAGGAATAGTTTACCTGTCAGATCTATGGAAAATGGAAGAATTTATGACCAAACAAGAGATAGAGAACATTATGAAATACAAAATGGATAATTTTGATTACATTAAATTGAAAAGCTTTTGCATAAACAAAGCCAATGCAACCAAGATTAGAAGAGAAGCAAAAAGATGGGAAACAATTTTTACAACCAGTGTCTTTAATAAAGGCCTCATTTCTAAAATACATAGAGAACTAAGTCCCATTTATAAGAATATAAGTCATTCCCAAATTGATAAATGGCCAAAGGATATGAACGGGCAGTTTGCACAGTAAGAAATTAAAGCTGTCTATAGTCATATGAAAAAATGCTCTAAATCACTTTTGATTAGAGAAATGTATATTAAAACATCTCTGAGGTACCACATCACACTTATCAGATTGGCTAACATGACAAAACAGGAAAATGATAAATGTTGGAGAAGATATGGGAAAATTGGAACACTAATGCATTATTGGTGGAGTTGTACCCTGATCCAACCATTCTGGAGAGCAATTTGGAACTATGTCCAAATCAAACTGTGCATACCCTTTGATCCAGCAATATCATTACTAGGTCTGTACCCCAAAGAGATCATAAAAAAGGGAAAAGGGCCCACATGTACCTATACATGTACATGTATTTATAGCAGCTCTTTTTGTGGTAGCCAAGAATTGGAAATTGAAGGGATGCCCATCAATTGGGGAATGGCCAAATAAGTTGTGGTATATGAATGTAATGGAATACTATTGTACCAAAAGAAATAGTGAGCTGGCGGATTTCAGAAAATCCTGGAAGGAACTAATGCTGAGTCAAGTGAGCAGAACCAGGAAAACATCATACACAGTAACAGCAACATTGTATGATGACCGATTTTGTTAGACTTCACTCTTCTCAGCAATGCAAGGATCTAAGACAACTCCAAAAGACTCATGATGGAAAATGCTATCCACATCCAGAGAAAGAAATATGGAGTCTGAACAGGGATCAAATCATACTATTTTTTTTCTTTCTTGTGGTTTTTCCCTTTTGTACTGATTCTTGCACAACATGAGGAATGTGGAAATATATTTAAAAAATAAAATTTTTAAAAACTTAAAAAAGTATATGAAGCAAAAAAAGAAAAGAGGCCTTTATTAGAGAAATTTGCTGTAAACATTTTCTCCCAGTTTCTAGCTTTCCTTCTAACTTTGACTCCATTAGTTTTGTTTTTGCAAAACCTATTTAATTTCATGTAATCAAAATTATCCATTTTACTTCCTGTGATCCTCAATAACTCTTGTTTGGTCATAAACTCTTCCCTTATTCATTCCATATCTAGATATAACCATATCTCAGAGGTAAATTTTTTCATGTTTGCTTAATTTACTTTGATATTACCCTTTATGTCTAAATAAGTTGTACATTTTGACCTTATGGTATGATATATTGGTCTATGCCTAGTTTCTGCCAAACTGTTTTTCAGTTTTCCTAACAATTTTTGTTAATTGATGAGTTCATAAACCCCAAAGATTGGATCTTTGAGTTTATCAAACATAGATTACTATGGTCATTTACTACTGTGTACATTGTGTGTTCAATTGATCCACCAACATATTTCTTAGCCAGTACCTGATGTATAGTTTGAAATCTAGTACTACTAGGCCTCCTTCCTTCACTTTTTTTTCCCCCACAGATTCACTTGATATTTTTGACCTTTTCTTCTTCTAGATGAATTTTGTTGTTATTTTTTCTAGCTCTATAAAATAATTCTTTGGTAGCTTGATTGGTATGTCACTGAGTAAGTATAACTTAGGTAGAATTATTTTTTTTTTAATTATGTTGGTTCACTCTCCATGTGTTTTGATTTATGTGAAGAGTGTTTTGTAATTGTGTTCATGTAGTTCCTTGTTGTATCTTGGCAGATAGATTCTTAAGTCTTTTATATTGTTTGCAGTTATTTTAAATGGAATTTCTCTTTCTATCTCTTTCTGCTGGGTTTTGTTGATAACATAAAAATGCTGGTGATTTATATGGGGCTTATTTTATATCCTACAACATTGCTAATGTTCATTATTTTAACTAGTTTTTAAATTGATTTTCTAGGATTCTCTAAGTATACCATCATATCATCTGTAAACAGTGACAGATTTTGTTTCTTTGTTTCCTTTTTATATTCCTTCAATCATTTTTTTTGCCTTATTGCTGTATCTAGAATTTATAATCCAATACTTAATAATAGTGGTAAAAATGGTAATAATCATCCCTGATCTTATTTGGAAGTCATCACCATTACAGTTAATGCTTGCTCTTGGTTTCAGATAGATATTACTTATCATTTTAAGAAAGGTTCCTTTGCTTTATAGGAATGGGTCTTATATTTTGTCAAAACCTTTTTCTCCATCTATTAATATAATAATATGATTTTTGTTGTTTTTCTTATTGATATGGTCAATTATTCTTATATTTTTCCTAACTTTGAACCAGCCCTGAATTCCTGTTATAAATCCCATCTGATCATGATCTTTATGATATATTGCTGTCATTTCCTTGCTAGTATTTTATTTAAAATTTTTGTATCAAAATTCATTATGAAAATTTGTTTTTTGTGGGTTTTTAAAAATCTGATTTTGCTCTTCATGGTTTACTTATTAAAACCATATTTGTATCATAAAAGGAAGTTAGTATAGTTACATATGAGGACTACACTTGTCTCATAAAAGTATTTCTTCTTTCTCAATTTTTGAGAGTAATTTGTGAAGTATGGATACTAATTGTTCTTTAAGAAATTTTTTTGTTTGATGAGGATAAATAGCCCCTTCTTTATTTTTTTAAGAATGATTTTATATTTTATTTTCCCCCAATTATGTGCAAAAATGATCTTTGACATCCATTTTCTTAAAATTTTGATTTCCACATTCTCTCCCTCTTTCCCTCCCCTCCCTAACTCATTAAGAAGGTGAGCAATTCTTTTAAAATTTGATAGAATTTTTCTGTGTACCCATCAGGACCAGGATTTTTTTTCCTTTGGTAATTCTTACACCTAGATCTTTTTCCTTTTCTGAGATTGGGTTATTGAAGATCTTTTAGTTACCAACATCATCAGTATCATCATAGCTAAAATTTACATAGCACCTACTATGTACCAAGCACTGTGCTAAGCATTTTAAAAATAAATATTATTTTATGTGATCTTCACAACAACCCTGTGAAGTAGGTGTTATTAGTATACCCATTGTACTCAGGAAACTGAGTCAGACAGAGGTTAAGTAACTTGTCCAGGGTCACATGATTAGGAAATATGTTTTGGACTTAAGTCTTCTTGACTCCAGGCCTGGTGCTCTATTAAGTCTGCCATTCAGTTGGTCTTCTGATTGAGTATTTAAAAAAAAAATTAATCTATTTTGTGTTCTTGGTTTTGTTAGCATGTAACTGTACATAATGTATGTTGATTATTTTTTTTCTTTTTTCTGGTTTTGTTGTGATTTCAGTTTGCTCATTTGCTATTTTATTGATTTGATATTTTTGCCCTCTTTTAATCACATTACCTGAAGGTTTATCAATTTTATTAGTCTTTTCAAAGGACCAACTTTTAGGTTCACTTATCATTTCAATGGTTTTATATTTTCAATTTATCTTTTCTAATTTTTTAACATCTCTTTTGTGCTTATTTTAGGTTTATTTATTGGCTTTCTAATTTTTAAAAAATGCATATTCAGTTCATTAATCCTCTCTTTTTCTATTTTGCTAATATGTATTGGTAGGAATATGATTCTTCTCTTCCCCCACCCCCGCCGCCCTAAGACTGCCTTAACTGTATCCCAGAATTTTTGGTATTGTTGTTTCATCATTATTTTCTTTCATATAATTGTTTCTATGATTTATTCTATGACTCACTCATTATTTAAATTTTCATTATCAAGTCTCCATATGGATCCACATAGTTTCAAAATTGTCTCTTCCTTCACCTCTTTTTTTAAAAAAATTAATTAATTGATTAATTTTTAGTTTTCAACATTCACTTCCTCTATTTCACTGAATGTCCATTTTTTCCCCTGAAGGATTATACTCAATTTTTCTGTGTAGGTAATCCTTGCTTTTAATCCTAGCTCCTTTGACCTCTGGAATATCATAATCCAAGGCCTCAGATCCCTTAATGTAGAAGCTGCTAAATCTTGTGTTATCCTGATCGTGTTTCCATAATACTTGAAATGTTTCTTTCTGGCTGCTTGCAATATTTTCTCCTTGACCTGGGAACTCTGGAATTTGGCTGTAATATTCCTAGGAGTTTTCCTTTGGGGAATCTCTTTCAGGATGTGGTCAGTGGATTCTTTCAATTTCTATTTTGCTCTTTGGTTCTAAAACATTAGGGCAGTTTTCCTTGATAATTTCTTGAAAGATGAGGTCTAGGTTTCTTTTTTTTGGCAAGGCAATTGGGGTTAAGTGACTTGCCCAGGGTCATACACAGCTAGTAAATATCAAGTGTTTGGTCTGAGACTGGCTTTGAACTCAAGTCCTCTTAACTCCAGGGCCAGTGCTCTCTCCACTGTGCCACCTAGCTGCCCCCCCCTCCATTCTAATTTTTAAAGAATTATTTTTTTCAGTGAGCTTTTGGACTTCCTTTTCCATTTGGCCAATTCTGCTTTTTAAGGCATTCTTCTCCTCATTGGTTTTTTGGATCTCTTTTGCCATTTGGGTTAGGTTATTTTTTAAGGTATTATTTTCTTCCGTATTTTTTTTCTTTGAGTTTCCTTTAGCAAGCTGTTGACCTGTTTTTCATGATTTTCTTGCATCACTCTAATTTCTCTTCCCCGATTTTCCTCTACTTCTCTTTCTTGCTTCTCAAAATCCTTTTTGAGCTGTTCCATGGCCTGGGACAGATTCATATTTTTCTTGGAGGCTTTGGATGTAGGAACTTTGACTTTTTTGTCTTCTTCTGGTTGTATGTTTTGATCTTCTTTGTCACCAAAGTAAGTTTCTGTGGTCTGATTTTTTTTTTGCTCTGTTTGCTCATGTTCCCAGTCAATTACTTGAGTTTTAAACTCTTTGTTAAATAGGAGTCTATTTCCAGTGTGGATGCACTGTCCCAAGCTTCAAGGGTTTTGTGCAACTGTTTTCAGAAATATTTCTAGGAACCTGTAAATTTTGAGTTCTTCCAAGGTGGTATGATCAAAGGCCTTTCCTTTCCTGGCCTGTGCTCTGGTCTATCAGTGACCACAAGCACTTTTTTCTGCCTTGGAACTGTGAAGGGCATTCCTTTTCTTCCACTGCCACAAGCTCCACCACGTCAATGCTCCTCCACCCCCAAGGTCACCACCCAGTACTATGACTTAGATCCAAGCATGGGCAAAGCAAGAGAATCCTGCCCAGCACCAGCAAAAAGATCCCTGCAATTCTCCTTTTATCAGCTGCTTGATCCCCACTTTGTCTGTGGGCCAAAAGCTTCAGAAGCACCTGCTGCCATGGGGCTATACCAGGACTAGGGCTAGAAAGCACTCCTCTCTCACTCAGGTCTGACAGTCCTTTCCTACTGACTTTCTAAGTTGTCTTTAACTTTTGTGGGTTTAGAAGTCTGGAAACTACTACAGCTGCCCATGATTCAGTCCCCTGAGGCCTGCTCCAAGTTTGCTGAGGCCTGGTCTTTGCCTGTGTGGCCCATGCTGAACTGTGCTCCTCTCCCAGCCCGGTGCAGTAGAACTTTCCCATCAACTGTCCAGGTTGTCTTGGGCTGGAAATTTGTTTCACTCTATCTTTTGTGGGTTCTACTGCTCTAGAATTTGTTTAGAGTCATTTTTTACAGGTATTTGGAGGAGTTTGGGGAAGAGCTCAAGCAAGTCACTGCTTTTACTCTGCCATCTTGGCTCTGCTCTCCCTCTTCCTTCACATATATGTCTGGTCTATGCCCTCACAAACTTGGGACACAAACTACTCCCCACTTTTAAAGTCAACAAACTGCCTAAAATCTAGCAAAACCAAAGTTATGGCAAACTTAGTTCTGCTCCTATTTTTCTGCATTAATTGAGTGACTTTCAGAAATTTCATTTCTTTTTAGCCCAAACTCCACATATTAACTTTTAAGAGCAAAAAATTTACCAAAAAACAAAAATAAATAATACTACTATAACTCTTGGTTTTAGATAGATATCCTTTGCCATTTTAAGTGGCTTGACTTGACTTAAAACATGAAAAATATATAATACAAATGATCTGATCTAACTCCTCTTTCCCTCTTCTCTTCACCTACTCTAAATTCTGATCACTGGCTCTTGCATTTTCTTTCTATCCTTTTAATCCTTCCTTTATGATTCATCCTCTGAAGTAAAAGTTTATTTTGACTCATTGACTATTCTCTTGTTGACTCTATCCTCTCTCTTAAAGCCTCTTCTTCCTCTCTGTCCTTTCATTCCCCCTGTCAGATTTAATGTATTTACACACTATTTGTGTGTTCTACCTTTCTTTGTCCAGTTCAGAAGAGAGGTACATAAGGTACCCTCTCCCCTTCTCCTTCTTCTCCATATACTTTTCTTGAAACCTTCAATTATGCAAAAAAAAATATTAAGTTCTTCCTGCTTTTTCCTCATTTCTTCCATAATGTAGTTCTTTTTTCTTACCTTTTCCCCTACTCTTAAAAATTATAATATGAAACAAAACAACCTCCCAAGCCCTGTGTTTGTCTTTATTTTCTCTGTGGCAATGGAATGCAGTGTGATTCTGAAGGGACACTTGTCTCCTTTGTTAAAATGTATGTGTTTCATCATCATTTATTTCCTTGTTATTTATTACTCAATTGTATTCATCTTTGATTCTTTATTGTATTTTTATTTCAAAGATTTTACTTAATTCTGGTCTTTTCCTTAAGAATGATATTCTACTAAAGTCCTTTTTCCCCCTGCCCCCACCCCCACAGTAGGATTATAGTGAATTCTGAAGGGTAACTTGTTCTTGGTTGTCTTTTTTTTTTCATTTTGAAATAGGTATTCCAAAATTTTTCTCTCCATTGTACTTGAACTAAGTGCTTTAGTGCTTAGCTCATATCCTCTTCTTGTCCAACTCCTACCTTCATACTAGGAGACTTCAATAGAGATATTGATGTTTCCTCAAATAACCCAACTTTCCACTTTAATCTCTTCAACTCCTATGAACTCCAATCTACTTTAGCTCGGCACAGGGTCGACGGTTCTTCATCTTGCTCTTAACCCTTAAGCCTTCCACTTCCAAGTTCATGAACTTCTTAATTCCCTGTTCAATCTAATCTTTTATTATTTCACCTTTTCCTATTCCTTGCAAACCTTGCTTTTTGTGTTCGTTGTGATCTCCAGGCCCTCCATTCTGCAGTATTTTCCCAGGCCATTTATACTGGCTACACTCTTTTTCCTTCCTAATGGTGAATAAATTTAACTCCATACTTTCCTCTATTCTCCAATACCTTTCTCCCTTGTCATTTCACTCCTTGCTAAACCCCAACCCTGTATTACTCTCATCATCTACTTTTGGTTCTATTTATGTGCTACTAAATGGAGCTGGAGGAAGTCACAAAATTATATTGACTGGGTCCACTCATTGCAGAAGATAACCCTCCTCTCTAATAAATTGTCCATCCCCCAAGTATTCCATACCTTCTCTTCTGTCCTGAAGCCTCCCATATCACTCCCTACCCACTTTTTTCAGCTGACAACCTCATCTCATTTTTTACCTCCCTCCCCAAAAAAGAGGATAAACAAAGAACTCCTACTTCTGCCTATCTCAAGTCAATTTGACATCATCTGCCACTCTACTTTTTCTCTCATGAAAAGGCAGATCTCATTGCTAAGGCCAATCCCTTCATATGAGTCCTTGATGTCACCCCCTCTATTTTCTCCAGCAGTTTGTCTCTACTACCTCACTTTTCTTACCCTTATCATTGGTTACTTCCTTGTTCCTCCAAAAATATGTCCATGTTTCCCTCATTTTTAAAAAATGCTCACTAACTATCAACCTATATCTCTCCTCCCTTTTTCAGCTAAACTCCTTAAAAAAGCCATCTACAGGTAGATACCTCCATTTCCTCTCCTCTTGCTCTCTTTTAAAGATTTTTCACTTCATCATTCTCATCATCTCCATCTCCCCCTTTTAGATCCCTCATGAGTTGCCATGGCTGGTGTGTGCTAGGGGAGGGGAAGAGAAAATTCTTGGGCTAGGACAGTGGTGGGAAAAAAATGAAACAGCCAAAAAAAATTCCAGTTGACTTCTTTTAAAAATGAATTAACCTTTATTTGTGAGGACCTGAATGGGTTTGGCATGGGGTGGAGCTCCCTTTAGGAGGGGAAGGACATTCATTTTTCTATGTCCCCAGACCTCTTAACATCTCTTCCACATCACAGCTATCAACTCAATCAGAATAAAGGATTCCAGACTTTGTCTTTAGGCCCTGGCATTCAGAACTTATCCTGGGGGATGGGGAGGAGGCAGTGGACTTCAAGTAATTTGGGGTGCCACTTGGTGAACAACTCACTAGCAGAGGGTCGGTTCTCTCTTTCTCAAATTGCAAGCTTGTTGTTCAGTCGTGTCCAACTCTACATGACCTCATGGACTTTTTGTTCATGGGATTTTCTTTGCAAAGATTCTGGAGTGTTTTGCCATTTCCTTCTCAAGTGTGTAGGGATTTTATAAATGAGGAACTGAGGCAATAAGGGGTTAAATGATTTGCCCAAGGTCACATGGCTAGTAAGCATCTAAAGTCAAACTCAGATATACCTGACTCCAGGCCCGGTGCTCTGTCCCCTGCACCACCACCTACCATCTTGAGGTAGCCTGAGACATCGCCACATGGTGGAAAGCAGGAGAACAGGGAGAAGGGAAAGGAAGGATAATGAAATAAAATAAAAGTAATTGAGAGGGAGTCATCTGAATCGTGGGGATGTTAGTTCTGGTTGGTGGTAGAGGCGGTAGTGGCAGTGTTGGGGCACCCTTAATCTGTTTTATGGAGCAGGCACTGCGGATTCCAAGGCCCTTGCGAGGCTAGTCCCCCAACTGCCCAGAAACTGAAAGAAGAACATTTTAAATTAGTAGAAGTTAATCTTGTTTCCCACGTACCCCCTCCCCCGCCAATTTCACAAGGCTGGAAGGAATCCCTTCTTCCATTCCAGTGGCTGGAGAAAGGAGAACTGCTGGCCATGAGGGCCTACTCTGGTTCCTCAGGGTTTTCCAGTCTCTTTTCCCAAGATGTCGCCATCCTGTGGAGCAATTTGATAAATCAGGACCTGGCTAGGGTGCCCCATAAACCAGTATATTTAAAAAATGAACAAAAAATTGATCATTTAAAAGGCTTATTTTGAGAAAATGGAAAGTAATTTTTTTTCCTTAAGCAGTGCCCACCTGCTTTTTAGAGTCCTTTTGAGGAAAACACCTGTAAAAGTGAAAATGCTATTTAAATATGAGCTCATATGGGATCATAGGACCATAGACAGAGCTGGAATGGACCATAAAGGTCATCCAGGACTTCCAGTTAAGATAGCTATGAAATAGGATCCAGAAGAGCCCAGATCTCACACAAATGCTACAGAATAGTTCTAAAAGGGAACCAGAAGGAAGAGTGATAAGGAAAACAAAAAAAGAAACTATAAGCACCTCCATTTAGTCCAGAGCTGGACAAGAACACTGTTAGAAGACATTCAACATTCTAAGCAAAAACAAACTAGAGAAAGTGAAAGCTGTGGCATCCAAACAGCCTTTGCCAGAGAGATTGTAAGGAGACAGGACCAGTTCAGTACCCTGTCATTGTAGCACTTACTAAGTATGGTGCTCAGTGAGCTCTGATGTTCAAGTATTGTAGACCTATAACAAGAGAGAGCTAGATCAGTTGCCCAACAATGCATCACCCATGCACACTGCATTGGAATTGTGGCATAAGACAGGGACAGTACAGCACCTGGAATGTGGCAGGTGGCCTATTACTGTTACAATCAACAATGTCTGTTTGAGGCTTGTAAAAACCATATCAAAAGACTGAATCAACTCCCAATTCAATACTATGCAAAAAGGATACAGAAAAGGGGCCAAGGCCAAAATCTAAATCAGGCCACAAAGATACTTTGGCTCAGTATCTTTGAATCTTGAAAAGGGCAGGATGGCAGAGTATCCAGACTATAGATTAAGGATGAATCAGGGGAATGACCACCCCATTCAAAAGTATAGGAAGTAATGGAGTCTAACTCAAGTATAAAGTCCTAAATTCAAAAAGTGAGGCAGGAAACATGAATAAACAGAAGAAACTGCTGAATATAATAACTATATGGTATGGATTACTTTCAGAAGAAAAAATAATTTCATAACAAGCTCATATAGTACCTAAGAGAAAAGAATGATTTGACCACAAGAACTATGCTACTTGGAAGAAATGAAATAAGAGATTTTGTTTAAACGAAATAAGATCTCTGAATAAAAAATGGAAAGAGAATAGATAGCTTAGAACAGACAGTGCAAAACTTTTTTAAAATAACAAAAACTGTGAAAAATAGAATGGGACAATCTGAGCTCAATAACCCCATAAAACACAAACATACACACCTATTAGAACATAGTCAAATAACTTTTTAAAATAGAAGAAAATGTAAAGGATCTACTAGTTTATAAACTGAGTTGGAAAACAGTTTGAGGAGAGACAATTTAAGTATCAGGACTCAGGTGGAGCCAATATGACAAAAGCATCAACCTAGCTGAACCCTTCCAACATTCCTTCCAAACGACTTTAAATAACTCCTCAAATCAAATTTTGGAATGCCATAGCCAACAACAGGTCAGAGTAAGATATTTTTCCAGTTTAAGATAATTTAGGAGGACAGCAGGAAAGGTCTGTGGGCACTGGCCCAGAGTACAGTATACCAGCACTAGCACTGAGCATTAGAGCCAGCTGTAATAGCAGCAGCAGCAGCTTCAGGAGCTCTCAGTCCAGAGATGGCAAGAGGGGTCAGGCAACTTGTCAGAAAGAGATTACAAGGGACCGTTTGCTGGCACTGGGTATAGCTGGCAATTCTATTGCTCATGAGCAGTTCTAAGTCACAGTTCCAGGGTAGAGAGGAATGCTTCTTTTTGGTCCCAAGGAAGCAGGAGCCCTGGTTGCAGAAAGGGCCCTGGTAACAGTTCCATGTCCAAGAGGAATGCTAGCACTTGTGACTACAAAAGAGCAGGAGCCCTGCCTAAGTAAAGACCATAGCACAGACCAGGACAGCAATGAAACTTGCACCAAAAATGTGCAGATTCCCAGAACTAGCTTTGAAAACAGCAGCACAAAAAGGATGAAGCTTGGAACAGTGCCTCTAAACCCCCAGGTAAGCAGAGTCTAACTTTGATATAAAGTTCAAAGTCAAGAAATAGGCTGGAAAAATGAGCAAAGAAACAAACAAAAAGAGCTCAATCATAAAAAGCAGAGAAGATCAATATATAAACTCAAAAGAAGACAACAATTTGCAAAACCTAAAAAGAAAATGTTAATTGAACCCAAACTTGACAAGAATTCCTGGAAGAAATAAGTGATGGAGGAAAAAATGGGAAAAGAAATGAGACTGAAGCAAAAAAATTATAAAAAGAGAATTAACATCTCGGTAAAAGAGGCACAAAAATACTGGAAAAAAACCCCTTCTAAACAGAATTAGCCACAAAAATTTGCTGAAGAAAAGAATGCCTTAAACAGTAGAATAGGCCAAATGGAAAAGTAGACACAAAAGCTCACTGAAGAAAATATTTTTTAAAAAATTAGAATTGGGCAAGTGGAAGCTAATGATTCCATGAGACATCCAGAAACAGTAAACAAAGTCAAAAGAATGGAAAAATAAAAAAAATATGAAATATATGGTTGATACATTCCCAAATGGGAAGGTGTGCACGTAACTCCAAAGACCTATATTATTCAGACATTCAGAAGGAATCTACATAGACAGAAAACATGAATGTGCATTGATTATGTTGGAAAGATCTCCAAAGGGAAAAATAGATGAAAGAACGAGAAAGAAGGATACTCTAGAAGAAGAAGAAAGAGAAAGGTAGAATGGGGAAAATTTTCTCACATAAAAGAAGCACACAAGGAAAAGCATTTATAGTGGAGGGGATAATGGAGGGGGTAACAAGCAATTCTTAAACCTCATTCTTATCAGAATTGGTTTGAAGAGGGAAGACTATACATACTTTCAATTGGGTATAGAAATCTATCATATGCAATAGAAAAAAATAAGAAGGGAAGGAGATAAGATGTGTGTGTGTGTGTGTGTGTGTGTGTGTGTGTGTGTGAGAGAGAGAGAGAGAGAGAAAGAGAGAGAGAGAGAGAAAGAGATAAAAGAGGATGGATTAAGGGAGGCAGTAATTAGAAGCAAAAGAGACTTTTGGGAAGGGATGGGGGGAAGAAAGGGAGAGAGACAGAGATGGACAGAAAGGAATAAACAGAAGAAAATAGGATGAAGGGAAATACACAGTAAGGAATCATAACCTTGACTATGAAAGGGATGAGTTTACCCATAAAATAAAAATGGATAGTAGAATGAATTAGAAACCAAAATCCAACAATATGCTGTTTACAAGTCACACACTTGACACAAAACACACATATAGAGTTAAAATAAAAGACTGAAGTAGAATCTATTACACCTTAGCTGAAGTAAAAAAAGGGTACGGGTAGCTATCATAATCTCAGACAAAGCAAAAGCAAAAAGAGATCTAATTAAAAAAGATAATCAGGAAAAATACATTTTGCTAAAAGGTACCATAAACAATGAAGCAATACAAAAATTATTTTGCAGCAAGTTTCTCCAATAGAAATTTCATTTCTCAAATATGTAGTGAACTGAGTCAGATTTATAAAAGTAAGAGCCATTCCCCAATTGATAAATGGACAAATTATATGAATAGGTAGTTTTCAGAAGAAGAAACTAAAATTATCAATAGTTATATAAAAATGCTCTAAATCACTATTGATTAGAGAAATGCAAATTAAAACAACTCTGAGGTACCACCTCATACCTATCAGAAATGACAAATACTAGAGAGGATGAGGGAAAATAGGTACACTAATAAACTATTGGTGAAGTTATGAACTAATCAAAACATTCTGGAGAACAATTTGAAACTATAACCTTTATGGCCATAAAACTATGCATACCCTTAATCCAGCAATGCTACTACTAGGTCTTTACTCCAAAAATATGAAAGAAAAAGGAAAAGAATCATATGTACAAAAATATTTATAGCAGATCTTTTAGTGGTGGCAGAGTTGAAAATCGAAAGGATGTTCATCAATTGGGGAATGTCTGAACAAGTTGTAGCATATGATTGAGATAGAGTACTATTGTGCTATAAGAAGTGATGAGTGGGAGTAGTGTCAGAAAAAAAGATATGGCAAGACACATATGAACTGATGCAGAGTGAAGTGAGCAGAACCAGGAGATCATTATACATAGTAATGACAAAATATTGTTATCATGATCATCTGTGAAATATTTAGCTACCCTGATCAATGCAATGATCTAAGATAATTCCAAAAGACTCAATGTGAAAAATGTTATCTATCTCCAGAGGCAGGACTGAAGAACACTGAGTGCAAACTGAAATATAATTTTCTTGCTTTTCTTTTTTGTAACATGGTCAATATGGAAACATGTTTTGCATGACTCCACATGCATATTTGATATCATATTGTTTGCCATATTAATGGGTGGGGAATGGGAAGGAGAGAGAGAATGCAGAACTCAATTAAAAAAAAGAATTTAAAAACAAAGAAAGAAAAGAATTCTGGTCGAGTGTTTTCTTAGTTTTTGATAATAATTTGTGACATATGGATACTAACTGCTTTTTAAAAGTTTGATAGAATTCTCCTCTGCATCCATTAGTATCAGAAGTTTTTCCTTTGATACTTCCTTTATAGCTAGATTTATTTCCTTTTCTTAGACTGGTTTATTTAAGACATCTGTCTGATCTTCTGATAATTTCTGACAGCTTACATTGTTGAAGATATTTTTCTATTTTATTTGTGTTCTTAGTTTTGTTAGTATAAAGCTGTGCATGATGTGTTCTCATTATTCTTTTTATTTCTTCTGGCTTTGTTTATTTTATTAGTCTTTTCAATGAACCAACTTTTAGTTTTACTTATTGTTTCTCTGGGATGTTTTTGTTTCTGATTTATCTATTTCCCCTGTAAGTTTTAATATTTCATCCTTTGTGCTTATTTTAGGTTTATTTGTTGGCTAATTTCTTAAAATGTGTATTAAGTTCATCAACTAACCATCAATCATTAATTTTCTATTTTGTTAAAATATATTTGTAGGGATATGATTTTCCTCCTGAGGACTGCTTATTTTTTCTTTGATTTTTCCTATTCTTTGACTTACTCTTTATTTAGGTTTTAGGTTAGGTCTCCATTTGTGTCTTCTTCTTTTGTTTGTGGTTTCTGAGCCAATTACTATTTTTATTGTATTTGGTCTGTAAAGGTTGTATTAACTATCCTAGCTTATTTGATTTTTTTTTCCTGTGATCTAAACCCTGGTCAATTTTTGTAAAAGTTCTATATAGAGTTTTAAAAAAAAGTATATTCTTTTGCAATATCATTCGGAAGATGCCACGCCTTTTAGCTCGAGTTTCTCTTCAGTTCCATTTATTTTTCCACTTTGTTTATCTTTCTGTTGTACTTAGAAAAAACTGAGAGAGGGATATTGCAGTCTCTGTCATTATTACTTGCTATGTCTTCTTAGAAGTCAGATTGTTTCCTTTATGAGTTTGGATGCTAAGGCATGTGGAACATACAAACTTATTACTGTTATTGTCTTGTTTCTTATGGTTCCCTTCAGTATAATGGAGTTTCCTTGTTTGTTCTTTTTATTTTGGGAATGTTTGTTTTGCTTTGTCAGATAGAATAATTACAACTTTTGCTTTTTTGGATTCTCTTGATGCATAGTAAAAATTTTCCCCATCCTTTCAATTTTATTTTGTGTATATTATTGTTTTAGAAATGTGTTTCTTCACTGTACACAGTAACAGCAACATTGTGTGAGACTGACTTTGTTAGATTTAGCTCTTCTCTACAATGATCTAAGACAATTAATTCTAAAAGACTCATGATGGAAAAAACTATCAACATCCAGAGAAAGAACTATAGAGTCTGAATGCAGATAGAAGCATACTATTTTCTCTTTTTGTGTGTGTGTGTGTTTTCTTTCTCATGGTTTTTCCCTTTCATTCTGATTCTTCTTTACAACATGACTAATGTGGAATTATGTTTAATATGATTGTACATACATAGCCTATATCATATTGCATTCTGTCTTGGGGAGGAGAGAGGGGAGAGAGGGGGGAAAATTAGAACTCAAAATCTTATAAAAGTGAGTGCTGAAAACTAAATATAAATAATTTTTAAAAATAGAAATGTGTTTCTTATAAGCAAGAGATTGTAAGGTCTTGTTTTATCCAATCTGTCTCTCTTTTACATTTTATTGGTCTGTTTAATCCTTTCATATTTAAACTTATGAGAGTTACATTTGTATTTTCCTCCATTTGTCTCTTATATTTTTTATGTTATGATTTTTCCCCCTCTTTTGTTCAAAAACAGAGCACTATGTTCTTTCAGTTACTTTAGCTTAATCTTTTTTTAAAGACGGTCCAATTTATACTTGCTCTCTTCTCACCCCTGATCAGTTCTGTTCACTTCACTCTGCATCGATTCATACAGATCTTCCCAAGTTTTTCTGAAATCATACCTTTCATTTTCTTATGACACAATAATATTCTATCACATTTATATACTATACCTTTTTCATCTATTCCCCAATTTATGGGTGTCCCCCCTCAGGTTCCCATTCTTTGGCACTTCAAAAAGCAGTATAAATGTTTTTGGAAATTGTTAGTTTGTTTTGTTTAGGACTTATCCTCCTTCAATCTACCTTCCCCTTAATTCCACCTTGTTCCATCCTTTTCTATTTCCCTGTTGAGTGAAATGTATTTTTGTACTCAGCTGTGTGAGCATGTTTTTTTCTTCCTGTAACTAGTTCAGATGAGAATGAGATTGAAGTGTCAGCTGCTCTCCTCACTTCCTTCTCCTCATTTGTATAGATGTCTACTTATGCACCCTAATTATGAGATAATTTTCCCTAACCTTCTTTTCCCTTCCTCTCACCCTCAATGTATTTTTCTTCCTCTCTCTTTCCAGTTGTCTTTTTTTTTTTTTTGTTTTAGGCAATTGGGGTTAAGTGACTTGCCCAGGATCACACAGCTCGTAAGTGTCAAGTGTTTGATCTGAGGCCGGATTTGAACTCAGGTCCTCCTGACTTCAGGGCCAGTGCTCTATCCACTGCGCCACCTAGTCGCCCCTTCCAGTTGTTTTTTAACACATTAAGATTTAACAGAACCATTCCTAGGCCTTGTCTATTTCGAACCTTTCTATGAACCCTGATGATGATAGACCTCAAAGAAGACGCATCTTCAAATACAAATAGTTTGTCCGTGTTGTCAATTATCATTGTTCATTTATGTTTACCTTTTTATATCTCTCTTCATGATCATGTTTGAACTTCAAAGTTGCTATTTAGCATTGGCATTTTTTTTTAAATAGAAATGCTTAGAATTCCTTTATTTCATTAAAGATCCATTTTCCCCCGTAGGACTACACTCAGTTTTGCTGGGTAAGTAATTATTGGCTATAAACCCCTATCCTTTGCCTTCTAGAATATCATATTCCAACTTCTCTTCTTCTTTATAGTAGTGGCTGCTAAATCACAGGTGATCCTGGCTACCTCCTTGGTACCTGAATCTATTCTTACTACTCGCAATATTTTATTTTGATCTGGAAGCCCTGGATTTTGGCTATGCTGTTCCTGAAAGTTTTTATTTTGAGGTTTCTCTCAGGACAGGTGACTGGTGGATCCTTCCAATTTCCACTTTTCCCTCTGGTTTTAAAAGGGAAGTTTTCTTTTAAGATTTCTTGAAGCAGAATATCTAAGCTCTTTTTTTTTTTTTTTTTTTTGGTAATGACATTGAGGTAGTACAATGATTTGTAATTTTTTTTCCTCCTTGGTCTGTTTTCCATGGCAGTTGTTTTTGCTCTGAGATAACATATTTTCTTCTATTTTTCTTTCAGACTTTTGACTTTGTCCAATATTTCTTGTTGCTTCATAGTGTCATTGGCTTCTATTGGGTTCATTTTAAATTTCATGTAGTTTGTTGTTTGATCAAGATTTTGTACCTCTTATACCAAGCTATTAATTCCCTTTCCAATTTTTTTCTTCCACACTTCTCATTTCTTTTCCAATTTTTCTTCATGAACCCTGAATTTCACAATAAAAATATTTTTAAACTCTTTTAAAATTCTTGCTTCAGCTTTTTCAAGAATTCTAGCTGAGTTTGATCCCAATCAGTCTTTGTCTCTGAGGCTTTGTAGATGTTTTGGAGTCATCCTTTTTTGCATTCATGTTTTGAGTATTCTTACCACCATAATAGCTCATTATGGAAGAATGCTTTTTTTTTTCTTTGCCCATTCTTCCAGCCTACTTTCTGACTTCAGTTTTGATGCTGAATCTGGGATCTACCACACTTCTTGGGGAAAAGGTCAGGGATGATCTTGTTTCTTCTTTCTTGAGGTATTGAGTATTGTGTTTTTCCAGGGTCTCAGGAACAGACTTAGGTAATGCAAACTTTCAGTACTCCCAAAATGGTCTGATTGCTGCCCCCTTGTTCTGAGTTCTGTAAGTTCTTGACCTGGGTTCCAGTCAGAACAGCAATAGAATGCAGATGGACTCAGCCCCTATCAGTTAGCTTGGAGGGAGAGAACTATAGGTTCTGGGGTTCTTGCCCTGGCTATTCCTCTGTGGGTGGGTCTAGATGATAGAACTGCTATGTAACTCTGAAGTCTGAGCCAAACTATAGCTCCTTGCTTCTGAACTTCCTTCCTCCCTGAGAACCCCACCCCTATATATGTGTTGGTTCCCTTCTCACTTCCACTAGGATCTGTGGTGACCCAGAACTGGGTAGTTGACAAAACTGTCAGTTGGTACATGTTCACTTCCCAGCATTCTTGTATGAGTTTGATAGAGCACTGGCATGTTTCTGGGAGTCTCATCTCTTCTAGGTCCACAGTCTGTCCCTGGGTTCTGGAGTGCTCAAAGTGATAGCAATGCTCCTTCCCCAACTCAGTTGTCAATGTCAACAGATCTCCCTAACTGTTTTTCTATGCTGATTGGGCCAGAACAAGGACAAATGATGTTTTCTGGATTTCCCCATAAGGATTTGGTCTGGTGCATTTTCCGTATCTGTTCAGAGGAGTTTTGTGGATAGGAGTTCAGCTACTTTGCTTCTTGATAGTCCACCATCTTGGCTCCTCTTAGAATTCTAGATCTTTGTTATACTTTTATAAAGTAATCCATTGGAAGTTTAATTAATATGATATTGAATTTATAATCTAATTTTGGTATCATTGCCATTTTATATTAGCCTGGTCCAACCATGAGCAATTTAGTTATTTACCACTTTTTTGAAATGTCTCCCTTTGTTTCTGCAAAGATTGCTTTTTTTTTCTGGATCATGTGATAAACCAGATGGAAAACTAAACATTTTCTCTGATCCTCTCAACCTCATAAACATGTCCAAAACAGAAATCATACACCAAAGATAAAGAAATTTCAGCTGTTTCCATACCAAAAATGGTCTCAGGTGGTCTACAATGAAAATTTTTAAAAGTGCACAAATTAATGTTTAAACTAAGCTCACTCACCACCTCTCCCCCATACCTCATGCTAATGGCAATGAGACAGCACTAGCTGACCCACAGAACTTCCCAGTAAAACCTAACCCCACATCTGGATTTCCTCTCCCTCTTTCTGTTGTCATGGATGCTGCTCCAGGTTGTTAAAGTCTACTGAGGTTATGACAGCCAGACAGCATAGCAGTAGCATTACAAAATTCTGAGCTACTGTGCTGGAGCTGACAACTCTATACCAGCAGCAAAGAGGTGCTGGTGCTGGGCCAGAGAACTGAAGAATAGAGGGAATGGGAGAGGTTACTGGGACAAAACACAATGTGTGGGTGGGTGGGGGGTTGTGTGGCATTGCATTAAACCTGAGGGAAAGAGCTTAGCATCCACCTAGGACCAACTATGTCCCCCCAAAAGTTACTTGTGGCAAAGAACTAGGCTAGTGAACCATGGAATGTTCACTAGTCCATCTTAGGAGGAAGCTGAGATGCTTTGAGATCCAGTCCCCTAAGAAATTGCCATCATAAGGACAGAATCAGAAAGTGACCAATAAGCCAAAATCAAGGTGAAAAAGACTTGAATTACCAACTATCTCAGGAAGAATAAAACTCAAAGACCTTAAATACAAACAGGTAAATCAACAGGGAAAACATTAACAAGCAAAGAAAATGTGGCCTTCAGATCTAGTAAATGAATTTAGGCATCTATGATTAAATACTGCAAAAAAACAAAATAAAATGACGTAACACTTGATGAGACAAAGGACTATGTAAAATGTGAGGAAAATATGGAACTACACACACTGTTCCTGAGTGGTTTAAAAGAGAAATGAGAATAGGAGAGCAGAACTTATGGCCTACACAATGAAAACAATGGGCAGAATAGAAAAATTGGAATCTGCAATGGCAAGTCTCACCAAAGAAACAAAGAAGAGAGCAATAAATTGGGAATGCAAATATAGAAGTGAAAGACAATTTAGAAGAAGAGAAGCAAAAAAACCCCCCGTAACATTAAAATAAAATATGCTCACCATACAAGCATAGTATGATACTGATATCACAGACAGGATGAGTAGAGATAACTTTAGCATAGTAGGCTTCCCAGAAGGACATGACTGGTCAAAAAACAAAACAAAACAAAACCCTCAACACTTAATAATGCAGGATACAATAGAAGAGATCTGCACAAAACTTCTGAACATAAAAAATGAAATGCCAGCTGAAAGAATTCCTAGATCATTTCCAGAAAAAAACCCCAAGGTTGCAAAGTGCAAGATATGTAGTAGTTAAATCGAACATTTCAACTAAAATACAAGTTCTGCATGCAATCAGGAGGAAGATTTTCAAGCACAAAGGAAAGGAGATTTAAACACAAGACTCTTTTGTATACATCATAAAACATAGGAAAGAATGGAATACTGTGTCCTGAAGAGCAATGGAGCTCAGGATACAGCCCAAAGTGACCTACCTTGCAAATCTAAGCTTAGCCATAAATGTTAAAATAATAAATGAAAAAAGATGTTCAATAATAAATAAGTTTTTGAAATATTTTTAGAAAGAAAACCATACCTGAAGAAATTAGTTGCTTCTCAAACATCCTAGACAACAGAAATACAGGAGGAGTGAATAACCGCAATAACCAAAGATAGCAACAGCGACAGAAAGACATTTCTTTTGAAGACTCCACTAGGAAACAACACATTCAGTGGAAATGACAGTGAAGAGACAGACTTAGAGCATTATGGACAGAACCTGATGATACTCTATCTACTGGTGAATCAATATTTGAAGGGGGAGGGACTACATTACAAAATGGGAGGGTAAATGAAAGAAGGAGGAGATCAAGGGGATGGAGGAAAATATTTGAGGTATTGGGGTCAAACAAGGGGGAAAGGTGACCCCTGTGGCCTGAATAAGAGAAAATTATGTAAGGAAGTGGTTGGGGGCAGGAGGAGGTTTGAAAAGGTAGGGTAAAAAAGGATGATTGCTTTGGTGGTGGGAGGGAATTCCTTGATGAATGTTACTATGAGTGAAGAGAGATGGTATGCGAATGGAGATAGGGATCTCGAGTTGTGTGTGGTTTGGGAGATATTTTACTTGAAAAGTCTACTCATCCTACCTTAGAAGTGGGGGAAGATGGAATTCCTGAAAAAAATTGGAACCCTTGCTTTTTTGGGATTCACTTGATGTATCATAAGTTTGTTTTCATCCTGCTACTTTTATTTTGTGTATGTTTTTGTTCTGTAAATGGTTCTGTAATTGATTCTGTTCTGTAGCTCCCTGAGAAGTGTTTCTTTGCCTCTAAGTAAAGGTCAGAAGTTCATGAATTCAGACATTCAGTTTTCCTCTCTGAGTTAAGTTTAAAAGTTGCTTCCCAAAAAAATCACTGTTATCTCTGTACCACTAGCTGCCCTTGTACAATTAGAAGGAATCTGTTATCCTTGAAGGGTGAAGGTGGATTCCAGGGAGTCTGGTCTGTTATCTCTGAAACACTGGTTGTCCTCCAAGAAAGTCTGGTCTGGTACTGCTGTGGCACTAACTAGCCGTAGAGGCAGACACCACCAATGACCTTCCCCTAATAACAAGATGGAAGGAGGGATTGTTGCTATGGTATAACTGAAAAATCCTAGGAAATCAACAAAGATACAAATTGAGACAATAGATTTAGCAAAGTTGCAGGCTACAAAATAAACCCTCAAAAATCAATAGCATTTCTATATAATAATAACAAAACCCAAGAAACAATAATAGAAAGGGAAATCTTATTTCAAATCACTTCCAAAATTCTAAATAACACATAACACATAAAAAAATCTGGGAACCAGACTACATAAAAGACTTGTATAGATTTAATTACAAAGTGCTCCTTAAAGAAATTAAAAAAGAAACAAACAAACAAATAGCTGGATGAATGTGTTCATGCTTAGATCTTGTCATTATAATAAAATGACAATACTACCAAAGTTAATTTGCAGTTTTAATGTTATGCCAATCAAATTACCAAGGGAATATTTTATGGAACTTGATAAAATAATAACAAAATTCATTTGGAAAAGTAAAAAGATCTAGAATATCAAGGGAGATCATGAGAAGTACCAGGAATGATGGGGGAAAGAGCACTTCCAGACCTCAAACTACATTATAAAACAGCAGTCAACAAAACCATCTAGTATTGGTTAAAAAATAGAGATAAATCGAT
This sequence comes from Vombatus ursinus, assembly GCF_900497805.2. Lineage (NCBI taxonomy): Eukaryota > Metazoa > Chordata > Mammalia > Diprotodontia > Vombatidae > Vombatus > Vombatus ursinus. The sequence continues at coordinate 48,276 of NW_020944482.1, read as the reverse complement.
GGACCAGATTAGACAGAGGAGAATCAGAAATAACAGAACTCAGTATTTGATAAAGTGGAAAACATAAATTCTAGAAAAATACTCCATCTTTCATAAAACTGCTGGGAAAATTAGAAAGTAGTCTGGCAGAAATTATGCTTAGACCAACACTTTTTTTTTTTTACCATATTTCACAACACATTCAAAATGGTTTTGAAACCTTTAATATTAAGGTTTAAAAATATTAAAGATCATACTATAAAAAAGTTAGAAGAAAAACTGATCGTATACCTTTCATAGCTTTGGGTAAGAGATATATTCTTTTCCAAAATTAATTAATTAATTTTTAGTTTTAAACATTGACTTCCACAAAATTTTGAGTTCCAAATTTTCTCCCCATCTCTCCGCTCCTCACCCCAAGATGACATGCATTCTGAATACTCCTTCCTCCAATCTTCCCTACCTTCTGTCACTCCTCCCTTCTGTTATGCCTTTCCCCTTCTATTTTCCTGTGGAGTAGGATAGATTTCTATACGCCATTATCTGTATATCTTATTTCCCAATTGCAAATAAAAACAATTTTTAACATTCATTTTTAAAACTTTGAGTTCCAAATTCTCTCCCTTCCTCCCTCCCCACCCACCGTCATTGAGAGGGCAAGCAATTCGATATGGGTTATACATGTGTAGTTAGGCAAAATACTTTCATAATAGTCATGTTGTGAAACACTAACTATATTTCCCTCTATCCTATCCCATTCCCCGTTTATTCTCTTCTCTCTTTTGACCTTGTCCTTCCTCAAAAGTGTTTGCTTCTGGTTACCACCTTTCCCAATCTGCCCTCCCTTCTATTACACCTCCCTCTTATACCCCCTTCCCCCCTATTTTAGATTTCCAAACTCAATTGAGTGTGTATGTTATTCCCTCCTTAAGCCAAATCTGATGAGAGTAATATTCAATCATTCCCTCTCACTTCCCTCCTCTTCCCCTCCACTGTAAAAGCTTTTTCTTGCTTCTATTACATGAGATAATTTACCCCATTCTACCTCTCCTTTTCTCCTTCTCTCAGCACAATCCTCTCTCACCCCTTAATTTTATTTTTTAGATATCATCCCTTCATATTCAACTCACCCTGTGCCCTCTGACTATATGTATATATATTACTTTCAACTACCCTAATACTGAGAAAGATCTCATGAATTAGAAATATCATCTTTCCATGTAGGAATGTAAACAGTTCAACTTTAATAAGTTTCTTATGATTTCTCTGATTTCTCTTTCCTGTTTACCTTTTCATACTTCTCTTGAGTCTTGAATTTGAAAGTCAAATTTTCTATTCAGCTCTGGTCTTTTCATCAAGAATGCTTGAAAGTCCTCTATTTGACTGAATATCCATTTTTCCCCCTGAAGGATTCTACTCAGTTTTTCTGTGTAGGTGATCTTTGGTTTTAATCTTAGCTCCTTTGACCTCTGGAATATCATAATCCAGGGCCTCAGATCCCTTAATGTAGAAGCTGCTAAATCTTGTGTTATCCTAATGGTGTTTCCACAATACTTGAATTGTTTCTTTCTGGCTGCTTACAATATTTTCTCCTTGACCTGGGAATTCTGGAATTTGGCTATAACATTCCTGTGAGTTTTCCTTTTGGGATCTCTTTCAGGTGATTGGTGTATTCTTTCCATTTCTATTTTATCCTCTGGTTCTAGAATATCAGGGCAGGGCAGTTTTCCTTGGTAATTTCTTGAAAGATGATGTCTAGGCTCTTTTTTTTTATCATAAAGTTGTTCCATTTTCTCCATTCTAATTTTCAAGAAATTATTTTCTTCAATGAGCTTTTGGACCTCCTTTTCCATTTGGCCAATTCTGCTTTTTAAGGCATTCTTCTCCTCCTTGGCTTTTTGGACCTCTTTTGCCATTTGAGTTAGTCTGTTTTTTAAGGTGTTATTTTCTTCAGTATTTTTTTGGGTCTCCTTTAGCAAGCTGTTGACTTGTTTTTCATGATTTTATTGCATCACTCTCATTTCTCTTCCCAATTTTTCTTCTACTTCTCTTACTTGCTTCTCAAAATCCTTTTTGAGCTCTTCCATGGCCTGGGACTAATTCATATTTTTCTTGGAGGTGTTGGATGTCTTCTTCTGGTTGTATGTTTTGATCTTCTTTGTCACCCAAAGTAAGATTCCATGTTCTGAGTTTTTTTTTTTTGCGCTGTTTGCTCATGTTCCCAGACAATTACTTGAGTTTTAAACTCTTTGTTAAGGTAGAGGTCTGCTTCCAATGTGGAGAATGTACTGTCCCAAGCTTTGGGGGTTTTGTGCAGCTGTTTTCAGAAATACTTCTAGGGATCTGTAAATTTTCAGTTCTTCCAGGGTGGTATGATCAAGGGTGAGGTGTTTACTCCTTTCCTGGACTAGGTTCTGGTCTATGAATGACCACAAGCACTCTTTTCTGTCTTAGAACTGTGAGGAGGATTCCCTCTCCACTGCCACCAGAAGCTCCACCACGCCAGCATTTCTCTTCGCCCCAGGACCACCACCCAGGACTGGGACCCAGATGCAAACATGGGCAAAACACAAGAATACTGTCTTAGCACCAGCAAAGAGATCCCTGTAATCCCCCTCTGATCAGCCACTCAATCCCCTCATCATTTGTGGGCTCTGGCAGCAGCTTCCCCTGCCACCATTCTGAAGCTGGGGATGGACTGTGCTTCTCTCTCACCACAGTCTGACAGACCTTTCCTACTGACCTTCTAAGTTGTCTTTGGCATTTGTGGGTTGAGAAGTCTGGAAACCCCCACAGCTGCCCATGATTCAATCCCTTCAGGCCTGCTCTAAGTTTTCTTGGGGCCATGTCATTACCTGTGTTGCCCATGCTGAACTGTGCTCCTCTCCCAACCCAGCACAACAGACCTTTCCCATCAACCAGCCAGGTTGTCTTGGACTGGAAATTTGTTTCATTCTGTCTTTTTGTGGGTTCTGGTGCTCTAGAATTTATTTAGAGTCATTTTAACAGATATGTGGAGGGGTTTAGGAGAGAGCTCAAGCAACTAACTGATTTTACTCTGCCATCTTGGCTCCATCTCTCCAAGATATATTCTTAACCAAACAATAGAGAAAATAAAAAAGAAAACTAATTACATGAAACTGAAAAGCTCCTGGACAGATAAAATTAATATATGTAGGATAAAAACGGAAATGGCCAAATGGGAAACAAGTCAACAACTTTGTATCAAATTTCTCTGATAAGGGTTTTATATCCAAGATGTGTGTGTGTATGTGTGTGTGTGTGTGTGTGTGTGTGTGTGTGTGATATGATATGATATGATATGATATGATATGATATAATATGACATTGTTTATGGTGGTTGTTATTCATCCATTCTTGAAGAGAACCAGGAGGATGATGTCTTGACTTCAAAGTGAATTGGATTTCAGTGAGGCAGAACTGTGCAAAGTCATCAGCCTAACTCTCTCTCCTCCAGAATAATTTGAGTGCAGTGCAAGACATAGGTCAGGACAACTGGAGATGACCCTAGATGTATATATTTAATAAATATATGACTAATAGCTATTTTCCAATATGTAAGTGGTAAAAGGATATGAATAAAAATTTCTTTAAAGAATTGCAAAGTATTAACAACCACATGAAAGAATACTCCAAATGACTAGTAATAAGAGAAATATAAATCAAAAGAACCCTGAAGTTTCACCTTACACACTGCAAAATGGCAAAAATTACCCAAAATATGACAATAGCATTGTGGAATAGTTTGTGGAATGATGAGCACACTAATAGATTTTTAGTGGAACTGTGAAATGGTACAACTATTTTAGAAAGCAATTTGGAATTAGGCAAATATAGTGACTAAAATGTCCATATGCTTTAAACCAGAGGCTCTATTACTAAACTTATACCTCAAGAAAGCCATTTATAAGAATCAAGTTCCCATATACACCAAAATATTTATAGCAGCACTTTTTATGATAACAAAGAACTGGAATAATACTGCCTAGGTTAATTTACATGTTTATGCTATACCAATCAAATTACCAAGGAGATCCTTTGTAGAATTTGATAAAAATATTAACAAAATTAATCTAGAAAACCAAAGATCTAGAATATCAAGGGAAATAATGAAATAATGAAAGGAAGTAGGAATGATGCCCAAGTTGGGCATCAACTGGTCCTCAGTTGGGGAATGGCTAAACAATTGTGGCGTATGAATGTAATGGAATATTATTGTACTTTAAGAATGATATGAGAATAAACATTTTTAATATGATTGTACAGGTATAGCCTATATCAGATTGCTTGCTGTCCTAGAGAAGGGAGAGAGAAGAAAAAGATTTAGAATTGAAAATCATAAGATTTTGAAGTAAATGTTGAAAACTATCTTTACATGTAATTGAAGAAAATAAAATACATTAAGTGGGAAAAAAAGACATTATATGTGATGAATGCAGGAAAGCATGGAAAGATATACATGAATTGATGCAGAATGTTTGTAAGAAAACAATGTGCAGAATAACATTTTGTCATTCAGTCATTTTAGTTGTGTCCCGCTCTTCGTGACCAGCTTTGGGAATCTTTGGCAAAGATACTGGACTGGTTTGTCATTTCCTTCTCCAGCTCATTTTACAGATGAAGAACTGAGGCAAACAGAGTTAAGTGACTTGCCCAAGGTCACACAGCTAGTAAGTGTCTGAGGCCAGATTTGAACTCAAGAAGATGAGTCTTTCTAACCTCAGGCCTGGCACTCTATCTACTGTGCCACTACAGCAACATAAATGGAAAGAACAACTACACACACACACACACACACACACACACACTCTCTCACACACACACACACACACACACTCTCACACACACAAATCAAAAGTGAATACAGCAAAATTATAAAATCTAGCAGGATGCAAGTGAAGAAATAAGCGAAGACGTCCACAACCCATTACTTTGTGGAATGAGAGGTCCACACCTCTCATTGCATATGTTTTTGGACTTTCTCAATGTATCAACCAGTTGTGCTGACTTTTTTTCCTCTCTAAAAATACTATTTGTCATATGGGATGCCCCTCTGGAAGGGGAAGGAAGAAATACATGGGATAACTATGGTTATACAAGAAACAAAATATCAATAAAAGCTTATTAAAATAGTTTGATCAATGGAACAGATTAGATACACAACATAGAGAAGCAAAGAAACAGAGTAGCCCAGTGTTCCTTTTAAGTAGGGTGTAGTTTTTTTTTTTTCCGGGCTCTTTATAAAGCCTTGAATCTACTTTCTTCATTGTGCTCACCAGCTGCTGCTAATTCAGATATGATGCTAGGGTGCCAATGAGAAGTCCCAAATCTTCCAGGTTCTTTGAGGCTTACAGTATCCTTCTCTAGCCAAGGGGCAGGGGAGGAGGAGGAATAGATCTAGGCTGAGACTGAAGTCCTCTCCTTTCCCTATGACAAGTGAATACTTTTTAGCGGTGGCTGTTTCTCCTTTCTTCCACTAGATACTTAAAACTTTTTGACGGTAAATTAGCTCCTGGTCTGATACAGGCTCTAAATATTTTATAAGTATAATACATATATATATAAAATAAATAATAATCAACACATGAGAAATATATCATAGTCTAATATCTTCTATCATATCACTTACTTTAGGTGGAGTGAGGTTATTTAATTAATTTATACAAATGATTCCCACACAACAAAGAATATATGTGTGTGTGTATATATGAAAACACACATATGCATACATATATACATGTGTATGTATGTACATGTGTGTATACACATATATACAAATATATATATATATATACACACATAGGTATGCTGAGACAAAAATTATCCAAGAGGTCCATTGATTAAGAACTACTGCCTATCACCAAATCAACATACCGATATAGTTATATGCATATTTATTTATGCTCAGAGTGCAGGCTTATCTGTATGGAAAGTTGGAAAACCTAGAGCATCAGCTTCAGCTACCTTATATAGAATATGAATGCATAAGCAGCATAGAACAATGAAATTTTACAAAAAGCAGGAAGGGAAGATAAGGGTACACATGTCTGAAAACAAGTAGCAGAAAGGGGAAGATAAAGATAACTGCTAGCTAGTCAAAGCAGAAGCTGTGGCTTCTTTCTTACCCTTGATTTTGAAGGTGTTGTGACTTTTTAGCTTCCAGAAACAGTATTTGTAAGCTCAAAATAGAGACTAAAGTGTCTTCTTCTTTTATAAGAAGATAGGGTTGGAATGTAATCTGAGTTAGAGTTTCTTTGCCATCCAAAGTCTTTCTCTTATCACAGGGGCAGCAAGAGGCTTGAGCCAGAAATTCTCTTGCCATTATATATACATATACACATAGACACATATATGTGCATTATATGTAGGTATACATATATATGCACATATGTGTAGTTTATATATGTAGGTATATATGTATATGTATAGGTATATATAAAAATACACCTATACATGTTTATGGAGGTCAAATGCAAGCATATAGCACCTGAGACAGGGAGCTTACTTCTGGAAGAGGCATGATGATGTATAAGGGAAGTGCCTTGAAGAAATTGTGGAGCATGCATGGACATTCTATAATTGGCCATGGTCAACTAACTCTGTGTTAAAGAGGAAGCTATTTGACTGGCCAAAGAAGAATTTGAAAAGTCCTTTTTAGTCACCTCTCCTTTTGCCTTGTTCACTCTTTGAGAATCTTGGTGACTCATACATGTTGTCTAGTAAGAGAACATATTATAAAGGAAAGGCCTCTTCAACTTTGTGAATTCAGAAGTTCCAGAGGGTGCCTCAGCATCCTGGTATTCCAGGGTCTGGGCTCTAGACTCAGTGCACCATTGATGGCCTGAAGAATAAAGAGTAACTTTTTGGATCCCAGCCCAGCAGTAGATGAGACAAGGACTTTGGAGCAAAGATGCTGACTTTGGGTATAAATTTGCTAAGATCAATGCTGTGTAAGGACAGAGCTAAGTTTTGAGCCCCTCCCTCCTCCTCTAGACAAGGTGGAATAGGCCCTTAACATGTTGAGAGAAAATGTTTGTAGTTTTTCCACGTTATATCTTTAAAGTAAATATTCTTTTCTAAAAAAAAAAGTACCAAATATCAAATGGTTAAATAGAACAGAATTACTAGTCAATGGCATCTAAAAGTGTGTGTGTGTATGGGGGTGGAGGGGGGAGACACACATCTAGTTAGCGAAAGTAGAAAAGAGATAGATAGGCCTTCAACCTGCCTGGTTCTGGATACTACGGGTATACTTGCTACGTTTAGTTCCATAAATAATTAGTCGATCTATTCTTTCTCTCTTCTGTTGATGAAAAACATGAAATTTCCCCTAAGGACTGCTTTACTGACACTCACAAATTTTGATTTGTTGACTCACTGTTGTCATTTTTTTTTAGGGCAGGGAAGTGAAATTGTCTATTGTTTCTATGACTCGTTCTTCGATGCACTAGTTTTTTAGGTTTAAGTTAAATTGTCTCCAATTGATTTTGAATGCCTTCTTCAATGGCCCTTTACTGAATATATTTTATTTCATTACGGTCAGTAAAGGATGGGCTTAATATATTTCTGTTTTTCTGAATGTTTGAGATTTTTATGTCCTCATACATGACCAGTTTTTGTAAAGATGACATGCACAATTGAGATGTATTCATATTCCTGGTTAGCTGATCCCAAACCACCAAAATATTCCTCTTAAAAAAATGTGTACTAAATAAAAAATTACAGTTCTTTTTCTCTTCTCTGTATATGGAAATATTCGTATTTATTATTTTCTGTCAAGTTTATAATAAAAAAAGGATATTAAAGTTTAAAAGGAAATACGTAAACTGCGTTTGTGGTGACAGGCAAATTATGTGCTGGGCAGGAAGAGCCTTTCAGGCGGTAAAGGGTCGCAAAAAGCTCTGGACAGATCTAGCTTTCAGCAGTGTCCTTGCTCCTCCTCCAATGACATGCGCGATGGCGATCGAGCGGAGCTTTTTCTAAGGGGCTCCGTTTGTGGTTGGGCCTACTGAGAGGTAGGTATAGGATGCCTGCCGGGGTAGGGGGTAGGGGGTGCAGGGAAAGGTGGAGGAGAAATGTGCAAATGCCGGAGTGGGAGAGGGTATCGCGACTTCAGGGGAAGAAGGTCGCTGTTGAGCTGCCTAACGGAAGCAACATGAGCCCTAAAATTTTGGGGAAGCTTAGTGCCAAGGCCCCGCCTTTGCAGGAGACCTTCTGAAGGGAGGCTAGGGATGCGTGCGCAGCTCCGTCACCATTTCTGGACGCCTTGGTTCGGTGTAGGACATCCGTCCTGGGATCCTATCTCCAGGTATTTACTGACTCGGACTCTAGTTACCTGGGCTTCTTTCTGTCGAGGAGGTGGGACATTTTAATACCACGCAGGCGGAGAATCTGTAGCCGGAGGCTTGTTTTTTGCTTGAGTAACAGTGTGTGGGGAGGGGGTGGTGAGAGGGAGAACCTCTGAGCTGGGACTGTTTGTCATTTGTCACTTGAGCGGGGGCAGGATCCGGAACGCGGAAGGGGCTGGAGAGTTGGAGGGAAGCTTCCGCCGGCAAACTTTACTGAGTCCTCCCTGTCACACAGAACGTGACCACTGGAAGGCACTCTTGATATTCTTCAGTACAACCCTCATTTTACAGATGAAGAAACTGAGAGATAAAATGACTGGAAATAGGTCACACAGCTGGTAAATGGCAGAACCAGGTCGGGAAGCTAGATCTCCTTACACCAAGTACCCGTGCTCTTTCCATGAAACCATGCCAGTGCTTACTGAGTGCCTTGGTGTTTTTGAGCCCCCTGAGGTCTGATTGTGTAACTGAATCTGTCACGGCCCTCCTACTACTACTGATGTGTCTCTGCTGTCAGTAACGTTTAGCTGAGTGTTTAGTTAGTGTGAAAATGCACATTCCCTGCGGTGGATACAGATTTGAACCTTTAATGAGGCTTTTTCTTTGGCAAGGCAATTGGGTTTAAGTGACTTGCCCAGGGTCACACAGCTAGTAAGTGTCAAGTATCTGGTCTGATACCATATTTGAACTCAAGTCCTCCTGACTACATGGCTAGCGCTCTATCCACTGCGCCACCTTGCTGCCCCCTTTAATGAGGCTTTTGCTGAAGGAATGCCAACCTTGGACATGAAGATAATTTTCCAAGTCATCCAGAAACCAAATTTTATCAAAAAGCATACAGTCCTAGGTCAAGTATACCATCTTTGGAGAGCAGAAAACAATACAAAAAATAAACATAGCCTTTTATAATTTTGTAATTATTTTATAATTTTATAATTATATACATTTTATAATTTTTTATTTTTTATAATTAGGAAACTGGGTAATAAAGTGGGAGAAATGAATTTTCAATGGTTAGGCTGCCAGTTAGTGACAAATACAGGAGGAAAAAGAATCTGGGTACCTTGCTTAACATTATGTGCTTCTATAATTCGATATTGTGGTATGTAGTAAAAGAATGTCAGACTGGTTTTAATCCTGTTGCTGCCACAAAGTGGAGGTATTATTATGTACAAGTCATTTAAGCTCTATTAATGTTTCTTGATTTGTGAGATGAGGATATTAACAAATAAATAATAATGTTTATGCTACTTATCTCATTCAATTAAAAAAAAACCCACTTATTAACAAGCACTTTTAACAAGAACTAGGTTCTGAGGATGGAAAGACAAAAAAGCAAAAACAAAAACAAACCATAATAGTCCCCTCCTCAGGGAATTTATACTCCTTGAGGGATATATCTTTTAATAGATGCAAGAGAGTGAAAGATAATGCAAGATAAGGAGTATAGAGGGCAACTGAAAGATCAAAGAATGAGCCTAGGAATATATGAAGCCTGAGAGAGCACTAATAAGCAGGGTAGGAGGGATTCAGGGAAAGCTTCACAGGAGTTGACACCTAAACTTTTTCTTGAAGGAAAATAGGAACTCTGAAAGGCAAAACTGAGGAGGGAGTATATTTCAGCCATGAAGAATGATTTGTGAAATCTTCAGGTGTGGGAAGTGGCATTTTTGAGTTCAGGGAAAAAGCTGGAACATAAAATGTATTAAGGTGAATATTGTGAAATCAAACTGAAAAGGTAGGTTGGAGATTCGTTGTAGAGGGCCTTAAATTTGAAGCTGTTTTCCTAGTGGCAATAGGGACCTTTTGAAGGTTTTTGAGTAGGGGAGTAGTATGCTTAAACCTGTTCTTTCCAAAAGTGACAGTTGTGGATGGTGAATTAGAACTGGGAGAGATAAGAAGCAGGGAAATGAATTAGTCAAATAAGAGTAGTATGAACGCCTGGAATACAATGGTAGCAAAGCACATGGGGAGAAGAGGAAGAGTAGGAGGTATTGTGGTGGTATAATCAACCAGACTTAGTATCTGATTGGAAATTAGATGGGGAAGGGAGGTGGAGATGGGGAATAGGGAAGGATCAAAGATCAAAATGAGGTTATTGGAAGGATGTTGGTGCCCTGGCCATAGACAAGAGGAAATTTAGAGGGAAATAGGAGTCCTTTTTGGAAACACTGAGTTTGAGGTGTCAGTGGACAGAACTTCTGGACTAGAGAGATTAGGGCTGGATGTATATATACATTTGGGAGTCATTTCTCTACTGATGATAATTAAACCTATGTGAGCTAATGAAATCATTGGAGAGATGATATAAAACTCCATTAGTTGGCCTACTAACATTCTCCATTTGCATGGTGGGTTGCTGATTATCAATATAAACATCTTTACAATGCATCAAAATGATGCAATGTATTGCTTAGGCAATAATCTATTATTTTAAGAACTTGTACCTCACAATGCATTTCATTACTTACAATTAAGGCAAGCTGCAAATATTTTCAATTTAAAAGGTGGGTGGGGGAAACAACAAGCATTTATTAAGCACAAACTATGTACTAGACTCTGTTAAGCACTTTATAATTATTATCTCATTTGATTCTGTCATTCCCATTGATAAATGAACTCCATAGGAAATGTTCCTCATTTTCTTCCTTCGCTATTTCCAAAAAGCCCTTTCTAATATATTATTGGTGAATATAGTCATTTCTGAGTGATTCTCCCCACATCAAATAAATGGAATTTGGTGCAAGATTAGCTCCCTAATTCTCCTCCCTTCTCAAGTACATAAGACCAAGATCTTTTTTGAATTTGAGTTTTTAATCTTTTTTTATGTCAGACACCTCTGGTAAATTATATTGAAAAAAGATGTAATTTTTTTTCTCATCCAAGTTTACAGACCCCTTCAGGGACACCAAGTTAAGAACCTCTCCTTTAGAAGTTCTTGAATGTTGAGAAGTCCATTGAGCCTTTTTATCATGGCTCTTTGAAATTTTCCCTATAGATTAAGGGACTGGAGTCAGTGGTTGTTGTGAGGATAAAATAAGATCATGTATATGAAATCGCTTTGGAAACTAGCCCTATCCTGTCTCCATTCCTACATGCTCCCTCCCTGCATTCTCTTCATCCTTCTGAAGTTCCATCTCTAACAGTTGCCTTCCCTGATCCTATCCCCTTTGTGGAAACACCTTCCAATACAGGGCCTGAAACCCTGGAATGACTCCAGAGCTGAGGCTGAACTCCTAGCAATGATGATAACCTGCCTGAACTCCTTATTCCTTAGTAATAACATACTCCCACCTCATCACCCCATCCACATCCCAGTAGTTTTGGACACTTGGCTGTCATGGTTCAAACCGCATTTCCATCAAACCCATCTTCCACTGACTGCTTCATCCCTTGTTCCATCCCTCTGAACTCCTACCCCTGACCCCCAGTATCCTACTTTAGAGCTATTTTGTCTTCAAGCTTTTTCTTTCTCACCGCTTCTATCTATTTTGTACTCATTGAGATCTGGCTCCTTCCTGATGACACAACTTTCCAGCCCTTTGGATATATACGTCCCCTTAACTCACTGGTCTTGGTAGAAGAGTTGCAGTGTCCTAAGGGTTAATAGGTAACAGCTATAAGAATTTTAATTGATTGTATGATAAATATGGACTGAGTGAACCTCCAAGCAGAAATGATAGAGGGGGAGCATAGAAGTGCCCTCTTATTCTGTGACTCTGTCAAGCTTCAACCTTGAACTATTCCCACCATCTACTGCCTTTATTTCTACTCAAATGCCACTGAACAACATCAGAGAAAGTTATAAAACCATGTTGACTGAGTCTGCTACAAATTTATTTTACATAATCTCAACTGGGCCCTCACAGCTGGTAGGCAGTCATTTTACACTTCCCTAATTGATTTGCTATCACACTTACCACAATGACTTTTCCAGACTTTTTCATTCTTCTTCAAATCTCGCATAGTTTCTCCTCCCCCTACTCTCACAACTGAGACTGTTGCCTTGAGGCTGTTTGTAGAGAGCTCCCTCTTTTTTCCTCCTCATCTCAGATACCCTTTGCCACTGTCTCCTGTCTCATATGAAGGAGATAGTTTTGCCAAGGAAAAATCCTCAACATATCTGTCTTCTCCAGCAGATTGTCCCTCTATCATCTCTACTCTCACTAATCTTCAATCTCTTTCTGTCTGTTGGCTCCTTCTCTACTGCCTAGAAGCACACCCATGTCAAAAACCCCTCACTTATCATTTATCCCACCTAGCTATTGTATCTCTTCCCCTTTTTGGCTAACTTCCTTGGAAGACTGTCTAAAAGTGGCAACTTCACTTCCTTTCCTCTCACTTGTTTCTTAACTTCTGATTTCTGATTTCTAACCTCATCATTCAACTGAAACTGCTCTCTCCATAGTTACCAATGATCTCTTAATTGCCAAATCTAATTGTCTTTTCTCAATCTTTATCCTTCTTGACCTCTCTTCAGCCTTTAACACTGTCAATTATCCTCTTCTTCTTGATACTCTCTTCTCTCTAGATTTCATGACACTGCTGTCTCCTGGTTCTCCAACCTAACTACTCCTTTGTCTTCTTTGTTGGATCTTCATTCAAGTCATGCTTTTAGTGAGTGTCCCTCAAGGCTCTGTCCTAGGCCTTCTTTTCTTCCATATTGTTGTGCTTTATGTTCCTTTCAGCTTCTATATCATCTTCATGCAAATGAGTGTCAGATCTAATTATATAACACTAACCTCTCTCCTTCTAGTTTTGTGGCACTAGCTGTTCCTTTGAACTAGTTGTTTTGTAGATATCTTAAAATCCACATATTCAAAACTGAACACATTATCTTCTCCACCCCCCCCCACCCAAGTTCTCTTCTCTTCTTAACTTTGCTATTACTGCTAAGTAATACTCCTTTACTTGGTGATTTCATGAGCTGCCATGGATTTAATTATGTTAATGATTCTCAAATCCACCTATCCTGCCCTAACTTCTCCACTGACCTCCAATCTCTCATCTCCTACTGACTTTCAGACATCTCAAAATGGATGTCCAGTGCATATCTAACTCAATATCTCCAAAATTGAACTAATTATCTGTCCCCCATACCCTCCTTCCCTCCTACCATCCCTATTACTGTCAAGGGCTACTCTGTCTTCCCAGTTCTCCAAACTTACAACCTAACTTCAACTCCTCACTATCTCTCATTCTCTATATCCAATCTACAGATCTATCAATTTCACTTTTGTAACATCTCTCAAATATACCCCCTTCTGTCCTCTGATATTGCCACCATTCTGATACAGGCCCTCATCACCTCATATCTGGACTATGGCAATAGCCTGCTGCTGAGTCTGCCTGCCTCATGTCTTTCTTTCTACTCCAATCTGTCCTCCATTCAGCCACCAAAGTGATTTGCCTAAAAGGCAGGTCTAATTATGTCAACACACTCCCCACCCCTATCCATACTCAATAAACTCCAGTGACTCCCTTTCTCCTCTAGAATCAAATACAAAATATAAGTTTGGCATTCAAAGCCCTTATATGTTACTCCCTTCCATGTATTCTTCAATACATGGCCTCTTTGCTGTTCCATGAACTAGACATCCCTGTTCTTGGCATTTTCTCTTAATTTTCTCTTAATTGGCTGTCTGAGATGCTTAGAATGCTCACCCTCCTCAATTCTCACTACTGACTTCTCTGCCTTCCTTTAAGCCTCAGCTAAAATCCCTTTTTCTATAAGAAGCTTTTTCCAATTCCTTTTAATTCTAATATATTCCCTCTTTTAATTATTTCCTGTTTATCTTGTATATAGCTTGTTTGGTTATATTTGTTTACTTGTTGTCTCGTCCATTAGATTATGAGCCTCTTGAGAATAGGGACCATCTTTTATCTCTTATTGTATTCCCAGCACTTAGCACAGTGTTTGACACATAGTAAGTGCTTAATAAGTGATTATTGACTAACAGTTGAGGGCCCCACCATCCTCCCATTCACTCGTTCAGCCTTACTACCTAGATGTCATTCTCAACTCTTTATCCTTTCTTACCTGGACGACTACAGAAGTAGTTGCCAAGTTTGGTCAGTTCTCCATTTGTGGCATCTCTAATATACATACCCTTCTCTTCTCTGATACTGCTACCACTCAGATGCAGGCCCTCATCACTTCATGCTTGAACTATGGCAGTAATCTGTTGTTAAGTCTCCCTGCCTCAAGTCTTTCCCTACTCCAGTCCATCCTCTTCTCAGCTATCAAAGTGATCTTCTTAAAGCACCAGGCTGATTATGTTAGTCCCCATCACCCTCCCATTTAATAAATTCCTGTGACTCTTCATTATCCCTAGGTTCAAATATAAAGTCCTATGTTTGATTTTTAAAGTCCTTTATAACTTGGCTCCTTTCTAACTTTCCAGTCTTCTTGAACCCTTTTCCTCTCAACATACTCTATAATCCAGTGATTCTGTCTTCCTTGCTGTTACTCAAACAAGACACTCCATCTCTCAGTTCCATTCATTATCACTAGTTGTCTCCCTTGTCTGGAATTCTCTCCCCATCTTTGCCTCCTAATTTCCCTGGCTTCCTTCAAATTTTAGCTAGAAATATCATTTTCTGAAAGAAGTCTTTATTGGTTCCCCCTTAATGCCAATACTTTCTTTCTGAAATTATCTCTAATTTATACTGTATATATATATATTGTTTGTATGTAGTTGTTTGCATGTTTTCTCCCCCATTAGATTTTGACCTTCTTGAGAGCAGGATTATTTTGTTTTGTTTTGGCCTTTCTTTAAAAGGCCTTTGACACACACACAGTGCTTGGCACATCATAATCACTTAATAAATGCTTGTTGACTTGACTTCAACCTTTACAGTTGTTGTTTTCCTGTATTTGAGATTACCAATTTCCAGAACAAATATGATCTTCCATTTGGAAGGAGAGGGGAGAGCTCTAGCTACTGATGTTAATAGAACCATCTATCTAGTACAGGTAAAATTGGTCTCTTTCATTGCTTTGTATTCTCTAGCTTTATTTTCTTAGGACTCTATAACTTCCCCAAAAGAGTAGCACAAAGGAAGAGAAAATGGTCACTGTGTTCTTGAAATCTCATGTGGTTAGGACTTAATAGTGATCATTAAAGAAGTGGAATCTCTAAAATTTTGATCAAAATATTCTCCTCAGTACTCCTCAGATCTGCTGGAATGGTGATTAATGTTAAATGAGACTAGAACGGTATTTTCTCTTTTTCCTTAGTTTTGACTTATTAATTCTGAATAAGGGTACCTGTATTTCACTTCACATTTGATGTTTTAAAGCCACTGTGCTTTTCCTTTCCTCATTACCCACCCCTCTTATATTGCTTTTCCAACCCTTGTCTAAAACTTAAATTCATCTGCATTTACTTTATTTCAATTTAACATCTTCCTATTCTCCCAGATGAATTTTCTTTCCCAGTTATTAATCCTAATTAATTAGTAATCCTTACCTAATATTTCCACCAATTCAGCATAACAAATATTTGTTTGCACCTATTATGTATAAGACTATGGTGTTGGTGGTGGTGGGGATACAAAGATGAAAAATGAAATAGCCCCTGACCTCAATGAGCTTACACATGTACTTTTTTTTTCTTTGAGTTGGGGAGGTATGGTATATAAATTTGTTGTTGTCCAGTTTTTTCAGTCATGTCCAACTCTTTGTTACCCCTTTTTTGGATTTTCTTGGTAAAGTTAGTGGATTGGTTTGCCATTTCCTTCTTCAGCTCATTTTACAAATAAGGAAACTGAGGTAAATAGGGGTTAAGTGCCTTGCCCAGGGTCACACAGCTGGCAAGTGTCTGAGGCCAGATTTGAATTCAGGTTCTGCTGACTGCAAGCCCAGTGCTCTATCCTTTGGATCACCCAGCTGCTCCCATCTGTGTATGTACATATACATTATCATATTTTATATCCACATATGTTTATATATGTGTATACATATAACACACATATACACACATTGTGCATTCATATATGTATGTATGTGTGTATATACATACATATATACAGAGAGAGAGAGAGAGAGGGAGAGAGAGAGAGAGAGAGAGAGAGAGAGAGTGTAAGACCTGGAATCGGAAAACCTGAATTCAAATTTTGTCTTACTATCTGTATTATCATGGACAAGTCACTTAACCTATCCGTATCTGACTTTTTTCATTTGTAAAATGAGAGTGATACTTGCACTACCTTTAAAAATCTTAAAAAAAAATTAATCCATACTAGCAATGCACAACTCTGATGATTTTTCAAAAGCAATGTGGCAATTTTGAGAAAGAAAAATAAGGGAAAGTGAAGGAGAGGTGAATAATGAATTGAATCTCTGATACTGCCAGCTCAGTGCCTTTAGTACCGAAGTGCCTTTTGCTACCTTGTCCTAGGTAGCATTCTCTCAAGAGACCCAAACAACATGGTCTAGGAAGATTTAAGGAGTGGCAAAAGGCACGCACGTGCACACACACACACACACACACACACACATATATACACATACATTACATAATGTATGTATAATAAATAAAATATTATATATGTGTACATAAATAGGAGCGACTAGGTGAGCAATGAATAGAGCTCCAGGCCTGGAGTCAGGAAGATCTGAGTTCAGTGCTGGCCTCAGACACTTACTGGCTGTGTGACCCTGGGCAAATTACTTAACCCTTATTTACCTATCTATGTTCCTTATCTGTAAAATGGGGACACAATGGAGAAGGAAATGGCAAAGTACTCCAGTATCTTTGCCAAGAAAACCCCATGGAAAAAGTCTATAAATTCTTGTAGAGTTGGACAGGACTGAACAACAAAAACAAATACACACAGATGTGTGTGTTATATATCTACTCTGAACTTAACATGCAAAAAATGAAAATGGAAAGTAAAAACAGAAAAAGAGGATTATGTGTGAAGTTATGAATTTCTATTATATACAGCTTACTTTAAAAAATTATAATACCAATAAACATTTGTTAAACATCTACTATGCATAAGGTACTGTACTAAGTGCTGGGGATACAAAAAGAAGCCAAAACCAGTCCTTGCCCATAAGGAGCTTATATTCTAATGGGGAAAACAACATACAAATGAATATATACAAGGCAAGCTATATACAAGATAAGTAGGAAATAATTAATGAAAGCAATAATAATTAACAGGCACTAGAATTAAAAGGGGTTAGGAAAGACTTCAAGCAAAATATGAGATTTCAGTTGGGACTAAAAGAAAGCCATAGTTGGAGTTGAGGAGGGAGAACAGTCCAGGCCCAGGAGACCACCAGAGAAGAGAAAATGCTTAGAGCTGAGAGAAGGAGTATCTTGTTTGAGGAATAGCAAGGAGGCCAGTATTACTAGGTTATGGTGTAGAGTAAGATGTAAGAAGACTTCTAGTCTTTTTTCTAGTCTTCTCCCTTTCTAAGATAGGAGGGGGCTAGATTTAAAGGGCTTTGAATGCCAAACAGAGCATTTTATATCCTGAGGGTGATAGAGTGCCACTGGAGTTTATTGAATAGAAGGGTGACGTGGTCAGACCTTAATTTAAGAAAACCACTTTGGTGGTTGAATGGAGTATGGATTGGAGTGAAGAGACTTAAGTTAGGAAGACCCACCAGCAGGGGTATAAAAAAAGTATAAAATGCATTCTGTGTGTTACTTTCAAAGCTCTCTTGCTTGTCTCTGTTGCCTTCTGAATGTTCTCCTCTGTGGGAAAAAAGAAATGCTTCATTGACCCTCTTTTTTTTTTATTGGCAATACTATCATTAACTTTCCCCTACCCTGAAAATCCCTGCTTCCAATGAAAAAAAAAAAACATAATCCTTATAATAAATAAGCACAGTCATACAAAGCAAATCCACATATTTCCCGTGCCCAAAAATGTACTTTAAAAAATTTTTTTATACCTTCAATCTATTACACTCTGTCAGGAGGTAGGTGGTCATTGTTCTTCTGAACTCATGTTTTGTCATTGCATTAATCAGAGTTTTAAGGCTTTCAAAGTTATTTTTTTTCCAGTGTTACCATATAAATTGTTCTCCTGGTTCTCTTCACTTTATTCTGTATAATTTTATATATGAGTCTTCTCAGATCCCTTTTGTCATTTTTAATGGTGCAATATTTTTCCATTAATTTCACATACCATAATATATTAAACTATTCTCTAATTGATAGATGTTTTCCATTGTTTCCAATTCTTTGTTATAGCAAAAAGAGCTGCTATAAAATGGTTCCTTTTTCTCTTTCTCTGAGCTCTTTGGAACATAGACCTAGGAGTGTTATTGCTGGGTCAAAGAGTATAGATAGTTTACTGTCTTTTTGCTTATAGTTCTAAATTACTCTCCTGAATGGCTAGACAATAGCTCCCCCAACAAACAGTACTTCCTGAACTCTTCTAACAACTATCATTTTCCTTTTTATGTCATTTTTACCAATTTTCCAGTTCTCTGGAAAAGCCATATTTCCTTGCATGTGTTAATTTCAATACTGGAAATTAATATACGTATATGTACACATATACAATATTCTTCCTACTGGCCTAGTATTCTTTTCCCTCAAAACAAAATAGATAACATTTGCATTTTTAAATTTTTTTCAGATTTGGAGACCAAGAAAGGAAGACAATTACAAAATATCTTTTAAGCAAGAGATTCACTAGGTCAATAATGGAAAAATTCAGAGGGGACATTACACAGGATCCCATTTTTGGAGAAGAGTGTGAAAGTGAGGGCAAATTAGGGAGGCAGGAGCAAAACCCTGCAGGGAAGATTCAGAAGAAATCCTTTTCCAAGAAGAAAGGTTTTAGGCAATTGACAGTCACCAAAAATATAATGCCCACTGAAGAAAGAGATGATAAATGTAATGATATTAGGAGAAACTTCACATTGAAGTCAAAACTTATTACTCATCAGAGAGTTCATATAGGTGAGAAATCTAGTAGTTTTGACACATGTGGAACAACCTTCAAACAGCATTCGGAATTAGTTAAATGTCGAAAAATTTGTTCAGGGAAGAAAACTTACAAGTGTAATGACTGTGAAAAAATCTTTAGTGACCGCTCAAACTTTATTCGTCATCAGAGAATTCACACTGGAGAGAAACCCTATAAATGTAAGGAATGTGGGAAAGCCTTCAGCCAGAGCTCATCTCTTATTGAACATCAAAGAACTCATACTGGAGAGAAACCCTATAAATGTAATGAATGTGGAAAATCATTCACTGTGAGCTCATCCCTTACTCAGCATCAGAGAATTCATACTGGAGAGAAACCCTATAAATGTAATGAATGTGGGAAAGCTTTTAGTGATTGTTCATCCTTTACTCAACATCAGAGAATTCATACTGGAGAAAAACCTTATAAGTGTAATGAATGTGGGAAAGCCTTTAGTGATTTCTCATCCCTCACTCAACATCAAAGAATTCATACTGGAGAGAAACCCTATAAGTGTAATGATTGTGGTAAAGCTTTTAGCCGCAGTACACATCTAACTCAACATCAAAGAACTCATACTGGAGAAAAACCTTACGAATGCAATGAATGTGGGAAAGCCTTCACTGCACACTCAACCTTTACTCAACATCAGAGAATTCATACTGGAGAGAAACCCTATGAATGTAGTGAATGTGGGAAGGCTTTTCCTGAAAGCTCATCACTTACAAAACATCAGCGAGTTCATACTGGAGAGAAACCCTATGAATGCAGTGAATGTGGGAAAGCCTTTAGCCAGAGCACACACCTTATTCAGCATCATAGGATTCATACTGGAGAGAAGCCTTATAAGTGTAACGAATGTGGAAAAGCCTTTGGTAATAGCTCAGTCCTCCTCCGACACCAGCAACTTCATACTATAGAATAATACTGTTAATATAAAAATTTGGGGAAAAAAGTTTTTCTTAATTTGCCCTATTTTTCCATTGACATACTTGCCACCAATGGCATTTACTTCTAACTTTTATAGGAAGACCAGGCCTATTGCTTGGATTTCAGTCCCATAAAATTAAGCATGTCAAAAGCCTCCTAGCTGGGATAGGTATATCAAAAACAAGATTTCCTTATCAGTGTGTCATCTATGTATATAATTTTGCCTGTCTTCTACTGCTTCTTTGGTTCCTGTACATCTCCTGTTTCTTCTCTGCCTGCTCTCCCACCCAAACTTTTAATTGTACACTTTGCCCCTGATCTTTGTGTCTTTGTTCCCATCTGCCTACCTATAGGGGTTCTGATGTTATTTTATTAGTACCTGTGCATGCCTTAATTTTTACTTGTTTACCTGGATCCTACCCCCTTGATCTCAGGTATTCATATATACTTATCTGTCTGCTTTCTAATGCTGTGCTTTACACTGACTTTCAATTAGAATATCAGTTCTCCAATATTTTCACAAACCCCTTGTTTTTCCTAGTCTCGGCTTCTTATTGCTTCCTCTCTATGATATGTTATTGTCGTCAATACTGCAATCACTAACAGATTTATTCCTTTATTCAAGTATTGTATCTTTCCTTCTGACTGTTGTCTCATCATTCCTATGGCCAAGTGAGATCTATTTCTGCTGTGCCAGTTATGTTTGTTTATGAATTCTTTGTACTGATTATTTATAGGCTTCTTAAGGGTCTCTAACAGTGCTGAGCATAGAATAGAAGAAAATTCCCAAATTGGGACTTTTTAAAAGGCAGTAATATAAAAGCAATAAAAAAAAAAATCAAGAGGTAGATTTAGGCTTGGTTTCAAGAAAACTTACTAATAATTAGCACTGTACCAAAGTCTAATTGGCTCCCTTAAAAAATATCTTTAAGCAAAGGCTTGATGACCACTTGTTGGATATGTTGTAGAGGGGATTCTTTTTCAGATATGGGTTGGATTAGAAGACCTCTAAGGTCCCTTCCAAGGCAGAGATTCTATGATTTTATGAACAGGTGCTTAATAAATATTTGTTGGTTTATTAAGGATCTAATATTAGTCATATCCTATGTGACATCATAGTGGACTTCACAAAATTGAGGTTTTTTTGCAGTGATTTATTTCCTTTTACATACTTGGCCTTTAATTAAAGTGAGCTGATGGTAGTGTTTTGTTCATGGCTTCATGGTCTATTCTAGATCATCATATCCTGGTCCCTTTTTGAGATGATTAAGACCAAATAGTATGCTTTTCTGTTAAATTATTATTGTTACAATAGGGTTAAGTTTTACACTTTTGTTTTCATTGATATAGAGAACTCATAGGTGAAGAAATACTACCAATTCAGGTCAGTCTCCTTACTGCAACTGTTGCAGTAGTTAGAACACTGAGACGTTAAGTGACATTCTAGAATCATACCACCATTATGTGTCAGAAGCATGACTTGAACCTAGGTGTTCTTGTCTTTCAGGCTGGCTTTTATCCACCATTCCATGCTATTTTTAATATAACTATTGAAACAGTGGACCCCAAACTTTAAAGAACACTATACAAGATATACAATTTGAAAAATATATAATAATGTTATAAAAGGTAGTAACTTTCTCATTGATCTTCACCTGTTCTCATTCCTATAGACCTAAGTAAAACCAATTGCACAATTTTTGGAGTTAAACCATAGCTTTAACATCTCTCATCAACTTTGTATCAAAAATCCTAGGGGTCTGTTTCCTTCCAACCTATGATATTCTCCTCCTAATGTGAGACTTTTTTTACAGCTTAGCAGAGAAAGGGCATTAATGTGACCTCCTGATTTTCCACACTCTTGGTCCCTGCTTTTAATAGGAAAATAAGCATGTTGGCCCAGGAGCATAATGCTGCTTAATCAATCCTGTAAGTCTACCTTTTCTCTAGTCAGCAAAAAAATTCTTTACCTTTCCATTTGGTATTTGCTCTGCACGTTGCATATACACACACAGTATGAAATTGATCTTTTTAATCAGTTCGAACTCAAAGCATTGAGTAGAAATAGCTTTTCATTAAAAGTCTTGGAGTTACCAGGAGAAATTATTAGCCATACCAAAATGTATTTTAATAGAACGTAACATTTCAAAATCAGTGTAAAGTGATTTCTCTGTGTACTAGAAAACTCTGAGATACCCTTAATCATGGTAGGGACTTTAGACTTTACCTTTTTTCCTCTATTACTGAAGAGTTGGATCTTAAACCATCTGATGAACACTGTTATCTTGGGCCGCAGTTAAACCTCTGCCTAATTTCCCTATTGACTTGGGTCCGTTAAATATTTAGAAGTCCCAACATTGAGGCAGGGTGCAGCTAGCCTCAAACTAGAACCTGTACATCCTAGGAATGCTCTTAAGGTTCTCAGCCCTGCCTGATTGGGAGTTCTGTAGAGTTCTGACTCTAGTTTCTTTAACTACTTCTGCTGAAAGACCCAGACCCTAGACTTTAGCTCTATTGAAGTCAGAAGTCTACTGCTTTGAGGGTGGAAGCATCTCTTTTCAATGAGGCAGACACTCCCACCTTCACCAATGAATTTGTTTTCATCATGGTGAAGTCGGGGAGTTAGGGGAGTTTGGAGTCTAGGGAAGAAGAGGAAATGAGAAATAATATTATTGGTCATGAAGACAGCTAGGTAGCACAAAGTGCTAGTTTTGAAGTCAGGAATACTTGAGTTCAAATCGTGCCTTAATAGATTTGTGATCCCAGTGCAGGGCATTTAATAGTTCTCAGCCTCAGTTGCCTCATCTGAAAAATGGGGATAACAGCACACCTCAAAGGATGTTTTAAAGATCAGTTTACTATTGCGTGATACCCTCTGTTAGTTTCTTCCATCACCATGACACAAATTGACAGGATTAGGTTGCTGAAGAAGGAATAAAGATCACAAGTTTTTAGCCCTGGATAATCATAACAATAGCAGACATTTACATAGTGTTTTATGGTTTGCAAAGCAGTTTATATGCATTTCATTTTGTTATAACTAATATATGCAGTAACTTCTGTGGCCCCCATTCTGTCATCCCTAGTCCATAAAGAAAATCCTTTGTGAACATCAATGAGTGATCTTCAGACACTATACAATTAGCTCATAGAAACCCTCTAAAATACTAATCATTTTGTTATTTAGGTGTTAATTTTTAATATGATTTCATTTCTATAAACTATATTAGGGAAGTTGGAGGGAAATAGAGACTAAACTGTATCATTTTCTGTATCTCCTAGGAATGATCCTCAGCCTTGTACCCTATGTGGATGATTTTGTTGTGAATCATTTTTTTAAGGCCCCTAGGTAGGTGAGGGTCAAGAAGTCAACGAAGTTATTTTTTGATAATGAGCCCCTGGAAGAATTGCAGGAGGAGAGACCATGGCCTTGAATTGGTAAAAAAATGTATCTTACCTATCTTTCATTGACTGAAAATAGATTTTCTTTTGTCAATACATGATAGAGCTGATTTTAGTTGCAAGAATTGATAGCGATAGGCTTTGGAGGCTGCAAGGGAATGGAAAGTTTTTTGGCCCAGTTTATTACTAAGAGGTCCCTTTGGCCCATTGCAAAACTTACTGTCTGTTTAGCTTAGAGACTCCTGAAAAATGTGCCTCAAACTAAAGATGCAGATTGCATAAGTCTGCCCAGAATTTCCTTCACAGATGGAATCAGTCCACACCTTCCAAGCCAGTCGATTTGAGATGGAACCAAAGCCAAATAAATTATGTTGGGGGAAGCTAATATGCACCATAGTAACTGCCTTCTACTTTAGTCACTACCACCACCAATCCAATTTGTCCGAAGGCAGCTGAATCATGGGGACAAGCTCTGCTCTGGAGAAGTCCTTAGGACTGTGTATAAAAACAATTGGTTTATACGTGGAGTGCCATATTTCCATGCCCCTCATGCTTTTTGCCTGGGGGAACCCATTCATATGTTTTTAGGGGGATCTGTTTATATTAGCATGAGAAGTAGGAATATTCCCATTTTAGTATAAGAGCTAATAGAAGTCTACAAGGCTAAGGGTAAAAAAAGGTTGCTCATGGGACTAGTACAAAGTACTCAGATCTCAGAGTGTTGAGAGATTTTAGAAATCATCTACTTTAGCCTCATTTTACAAATGAAACTCAGGCCCAGAGAGATTGTGATTTTGGCCATGATTATATAGGTAACGCATAGGTTCTATTTTGTCATCTTGCCTGAGGTCACAATTGTGACTCATTGAAATCTCTAGTTAGTCTGAGATTTGTAAGCAATTTTCAATTTATATTTATCCAAGAGTGAATTATTCAGGCTTTCCACTTTTGCTGTTTCTCTCCCGTTTCCTTTAAATGGGTCAAGAACTTCTGGGGAATAAGATGTGAAGAACTGCAAAATAGTCATTTTGGGAAAAAGATAAAGATAACAATAGGTTATTGAAAATAAACTAATGTTTTTCCCCAAACCACCTTCTGACTTCTAGACTCCAAATCCCAATCTTACCTTTGAATTCTCTCATTATCTACGTCTTACCATTAGTTAAATCTTTTGAATTTTCAAAAAGGTCTTTTCTTGCTACTCTTAAAAATATTTTAAACCAAAAACACCATTTACCCAGCACAACACAAGAATGATTCTGTATGAAGCTAAATCTCCATTTCATACTGCTTGCTTAAAAAATACCTAATAAATTACATACATTACTTTCAAAACTTTGTCTGTGCTTTCTTCTGAACTTTGTTTTTTCTGTGTACTTTTAAAAATGTTGCAATGACCCTATAGTGTACAAAACTCAGCATTAAAACCTGCTGTGTCATACATCCCTTTAGAACAATTTTTTAGAGGCAGCTAGATGGTGCAGTAGATAGAGCACCGGCCTTGAAGTCAGGAGAACCTGAGTTCGAATGTGACCTCAGACCAAACACTTGACACTAGCTGTGTGACCCTGGGCAAGTCACTTAATCCCAATTGCCTAAAAATTAAAAAAAAAAAAGAACAATTGTTTGTTTTCTTGCCTAAAGCTTTGTAACATTTAGTAATGCTTTCTAGGTTCCTTTTGGCAATATCATTTGTAGCTCATGAATCAACATAAATTGTTAGTAGTCATCAAGTTTGACAAATCTTGGGAAGATTACATGCTTGCCTTTCCTTTCTAAGAAGAGTAATTACATAGAATAGGATTACTAAAGTAGACAAGTACTGTCAGCAATTTTACAATCTGACTGCTTCTGACAAAATATGCTTATGAAAAATTGGTTTTTTAAAGAAAATTCTTAGTGAAATCATTTGCTTTTATATTACCAAAATTTCTCTTATAATATAGTTTGAGGTCTGGAAGTACTGTTACTCCTGCTTGTTTTTAGATACTTTTCCATGATAATGAAGGGTCCCTTTGTGCCTATACTTTGTATGGCTTTTAGCATAAATGAGTCTTGACCTTTGTCAAAGATTTTTTCTGTAGCCATTTACATGTAGAAAAAAAATGTTTTTTCCCTTGCCCTACTGTTAAGCTGTTCATGTACCCCTTGTATAAATCCAACTTAGTCATAATGAATGCTTTCTTTGATGAGTTATTATCATTCAACAAGATTTTATTTATAGTTTTTGAATTAGTATTCATCAATGATATTGACTTTATTTCTCCTTTGCTTTATCTGTCCCTGGTTTGAGTATTAGGACTATATTTGTCTCATAAAAGGAGTCTTGGTGGCATGATTTCTTTCTCGGTTTTTGAGAATAACTTTTGTAGATTTGGTACTAATTGTTCCTAAAAAGTTTGATAGAATTCCGTGAATCTATGAAAACTGGGAGTTTTTGTCTTTGGTGGTTCCTTTACAAATAGTTCAATTTAATTTCATTTCATATTCTATTTCATTGCTAATAATAAAAATAAAATAGCATTTATATAGTGTTTTAATGTCTGCTTTAGATATGTTAACTCTTTTGATACTCACAACAACACTATTGTAGGTGCTATTATTATCTCCATTTTATGTATGAAGAAAATGAGGCATAGAGAAGTTAAATGACTTGCTCAGGGACAGATATCTAATAAGTGTCTGAGGTAGTATTTGAACCAAACCATCTTGACTCCAAGTCTCATTGCTCTATCTACTACCACTAATAGCTGTCACTTGTTTAGCATTTTAAGGTTTGCAAAGTGCTTTACAAATATTATCTCATTTTATCCTCACAACAACCCTGGGAGGTAGGTGTTATTATTATTATTATTATTGTTATTATTTTTGCTTTTTTGGTGAGGCAGTTGGGGTTATGTGACTTGCCCAGGGTCACACAGCTAGTAAGTGTCAAGTGTCCAAGGCCAGATTTGAACTCAGGTCCTCCTGACTCCAGGGTCAGAGCTCTATCCATTGTACCACCTAACTGCCCCAAGTAGGTGTTATTTTTATCATCCTCATTTTATAGATGAGGAAGCTGAGGTGGAAAGAGATGAAGTGATTTGCCCAGGGTTACATAACTTGTTACTAAGGCTATATTTGAACTTGAATCTAACTCAGTTACCTAACTGAAATTGGTTTAAGATCTATTTCATCTTCTATTAATTTGAATATTTTATATTTTTGAAGGCATTCCTCTTTTCTGTTCTTAGCTTTGTTAGCATATAACTAAAGTTTCCTAGTAGGTAAGATGTGGTTTTAGGGGTGCAGGGACCTCAAAACTATCGAAGTATAAGGTGGAGTCATCTGGAAAGAATATGGGGACTCAAGTAGTCTTCTGGTCAAGTGGCAAAAGTTTATTATAACACTAATAAAGTGGGCAGAGCTCCTTAGGGAACTTGTAACTTAATGGGGGTGATGTTATAGAAAAAGTTCAGTAAATGATGTGCCACGTATGCTAATTAAAAACCCCAAATACCAATACAAAAAATGAAAAGGTGAATTCACAACCAACAAAGAATTTAAATCAATTTTAAAAGCTATTTTGTCCAATTAAATAGCACAATCTAAATGAAATGGATTAATATTTTTCATTGTTATTTAGTTGTTTCAGTCATGAAACAACTCTTTGTAGCATCATTTGAGGTTTTCTTGGCAAATATGTGGGAGTAGTTTGCCATTTCCTTCTCCAGCTCATTTTACAGTTGGGGAAACCGAGGCAAATAGGATTAAATGATTTGTCTATGGTTACACAGCTAGTAAGCATCTTAAGCTAAATTTGAACTCAGGAAAATGAATCTTCCTGACTCAGACCTGGCACTGTATTCACTGCTTAGCTGCCCCAGATGAATATTTACAAAATATAAACTGCCCAGATTAACAGACCAGGAATAGAGTCCTTAAATAACTCTAATTTAGAAAAAAATTGGGCAAGGACTATATTTTTCCCTTTTTTTTTTTTGTATTCCAGCACTTAGCACAGTGCCTGGCACATAACAAGTGCTTATAAATGTTTATTGAATTGAAAAATCATAAATGAATTGCCCCCAAAAAATCTTAGGATCTGATAGATTTATAGATGAATTCTACCAAACATTTAAAGAAAAATTCCCAAGCTACATATACTGTTCGAAAAAACAAAGAAGGAATCCAATCATATTCCTTCTATGACGCAAATATGGTCTTCATACCTAAAGAATATTGATGTAAAAGTTTTAAATAAAATATTATCAAGGAGAATAAAGATCATACACTATGACTAAACTGAATTTATACCAGGAGTACAAGACTGATTCAATGTTAAGAAAACTATAAACAAAGATAATAATAAAACAAAACAAAATATTTCAAAAGATGCAGGAAAAGCATTTGACAACACACATTCCTGTTTTTTTTTAATTAGAACCCATGAATAAATGTCACTTTTCTCAAAATGATAAGTAGTATCTATTTAAACTAAGAACAAGAATTATCTGTGATGGATAAGAAGACTTTCCAATAACGAAATAAATCTTTCCAATAAGGATCCAGGGTGAAGGAAGGATATCTATTATCACCATTACTATTCAAAATTGTACTAAAAATACTACCTATTGAATGAAATAAGAAAAATCAATTGCAGCAACAAACAGAAGCAATGAAGAAACAAAACTGTAACTTTTTTCAGGTGACAAGATAGTTTACTTAAAGAACTGCAGTCAACTAAAAATTAATTGAAACAATGAACAACTTAAGCAAAATTGTAGAATCTAAAATAAACCCATACAAACCATCATCATTGCAGTATATTAGATCCTACCTTTCCCCAACCCCCTGCTCACCCCCCCAAAAAAAACCACAGAGGGAAGAGAGAGAAAGAGATATAGTGTTTTTGTTGTTGTTGTTCCCAGAGATTTATTTTGTTTTATTATATCTGACAGAGGTCAATAACAGCAAGCAGTCCAGCCCAATTTGGTGCTCCCTGCACAGAATACTTGTATGGGGCAGATGTCTTCGATGCCAGCACTGCCAATGGATGTTTGGGTGCAACCATACATATATTTTTAGATTTATTTTAAAGGAGGTGAGTGTGTGATTGGTGGTAGCAAGGCACATGGGAGAGCATGTATTTTTGAGTTTTCATTTTTTTCTTAATAAAAATGAAAGTTTAGGTCAGAGTGTGTGAATGAATTGGGGCTGGAAGAAGGGGAACTTTTTTTTGCCAACACAGGCAAATATGAGACCAATGGGTCCAGTGGATCCTGAAAACCAATGTTTTTTCATGGATGGGTCCTTTTTGTAAAGGGTATTTTATTTTTTCCCCAATTATATGTCAAGACAATTTTAAAAAATTTAATTTTTTTGAATTTCAAATAATATTTTTTCCCCAATTGTATGTCAAAACAATTTTTAGGGTTAATTTTATAAGATTTTGGGTACCAAGTTTTTCTGTCTCTCTCTCTTTCTCCCCTCTCCTCTTCCAAAAATGATAGGCAATTTGATATAGATTTTACATGTGGTATCATGAAAAACATATTTCCATTAGTAACAGTTGTGAAAGAAAAAACATCAAAAGGAAAATAAAACATGAAAAAGAATAAAATGAAAAAAATATACTTCAATCTGCATTCAGAGCCCATCAGTTTTGTTTTTTGGTTTTTTTTTGTGAGGCAATAGTGATGTGCCCAGAGTCACAGGGCTAGTGAGTGTTATTTGTCTAGAATATGTGGATAGCATTTTCCTTCATGAGTCCTTTTTACTTGTCTTGAATCATTGTGCTTCTGAGAAGAGCTGAGTCATTTATACTTGATCATCCCACAGTGTTGCTTGTACTGTGTACAATGTTTTCCTGATTCTGCTCATTTCACTTTGCATCAGTTCATGTAAGTCTTTCCAGATTTTTCTGAAATCTGCCTGTTCATCATTTCTTATTGCATTCAGTTGTATTCCATCACACTTATGTACCACAGCTTGTTCAACCATTCCCCAATTGATGGACATCCCCTCAGTTTCCAATATTTTGCCACCATGAAAAGGGCTGCTATAATTATTTTTGCACATGTAGGCCCTTTCCCCTTGTTTTGATCTTATACTCATATGATCAAAGTACTCACATACAAAATTATTTATAGCATTTCTTTTTGTGGTGGCAGAGAATTAGAAGCTGAGGAATTGAGCTCATCAATGGGGGAATGGATGAATAATGTATGGTATCTGAAAGTGATGGAATACCATTCTGTAATAAATTATGAAGATGTTCATACTGAAGCATAATTTTTCTCTCTCTTTTTTGGACATGACTAATGCAGGAACTTGTTTTGCTTGACTAAAATATTTGCAATGGGATTTGGGATTTTTTTTTTAGCCTTCTCAATAGTTGGGGAGGAGGAAGAGAATTCAGAACTGAAAACAAAATAAAATTGAATATATAAAAAATTGATGGATCAAAGAACAAATCACAGAAATAAGATAATGACAATAATGAGGAAATACATCAAAACTTTGGGGATGGAGTCATAGTTCCCAGATGACCTTTTATGTCTCTAAACATTTTCATCAACAAAAGAAGGAAATTAAAGATCTACAAATTGGACACGAAACTAAAAAACTAGAAAACCAACTAACTAAAAAACTCCAATGAACAACCAAAATATAAATTCTGAAAATCAAAGAAAGGAGTTATAAAATTGAAAGCAACACCCCCCCCACTAAATTAATAAATAAAACTAGGTGTTTAAAAGCAACTAAAACAGATAACCATTAACAAACTTAATTTTGAAAAAGAAAAAGAAAAGCAAATTACTAATATCAAAAATGGAAAAAAGAATTCACAACAAATGAAGAAATAAGGGATATTATTAGAAATTATTTTGCCTAACTACATGCCAATATAGTTACCTTAAATGAAATGGAGGATTATTTACCAAAAAAAATTACTCTTTTACAAAACAAGAAATAGAGAATTTAATTAATCTCATCTCAGAAGTTGCACTAGTCATAAATGAGCTCCCAAAGGAAATACCTAGAATGAGATGGATTTAGAAGTAAATTATATGAAATATTTGAAGAACATTTAATCCCAATATTACACAAACTATTTCCAAAACAGCAAAAGAAAAGTTCTTACCAAATTCCTTCTTTGATACAAAAATAATATTGATACCCAAACCAGGGAGAATCAAAATTCTGTTTGGCTTCCAAACCTAATTTAACTGAAACTGCTCTCTGCAGAATTGCCATGCAATCTCTCAATTGCCAAATCTAATGGCCTTTTTCTCAATCCTCATCCTTCTTGACCTTTCTACAGCTTTTGACACTGTCATCAATTCTTAACAATACTCTTTTCTCTCCAGGTTCTTGGGACACTACTCTCTCCTGGTTCTTTTTCTACCTATCTGACCAGGGAACCCTAGGAGAAGTGATGAAATACTTGGCCTCTATTGCCTGGAAGAGCAAGTTAGATTTTTCACTCATTTCTCATGGTTCTACACAGGGTATCTTTATAGGGGATTGGAGGACTACACTCTATCTGAAGGCCAGGTGTATTACATTTTTCTTCTTCCCCAGGGTTTTCTAGTACCCTCAAGGGAGAATGGAAGGTGGCCAAGCAGTAGCAGATTTCAAATTATATTACAAATCATCAAAACAATCCAGTACTGGCTAAGAAATAGATTAGGTACATAATGTTGTTCAGTCATTCAGTCATGTCTGACTCTATGTGGTCAATGGGGTTTTCTTGGCAAAGATACTTGAAGGGCTTGCCATTTCCTTCTCCATTGTGTCCCATTTTATGGATGAGTAACTGAGGCAAATAGGGGTTAAGTGACTTGCCCAAGGTCACATAGTAACTTTTTGAGGCCAAATTTAAAATCAGATCTTCCTGACTCCCAGCCCAGTACTCTATCCACTGTATCCTCTAGCTGCATACAGGTACACAATACATAGTAGTAAATGGCCATAGTAATCTAGTGTTTGATAAACCCAAAGATTGAAGCTTTTCCAGCAAGAGCTCACTATTTGACAAAAATTGCTGGGAAGACTGGAAGTTGGTTTGGCAAAAATTGGGTATAGAATAGACCAACATCTCACACCATATACCAAGATAAGGTCAAAATTGGCATATAATTTAGACATAAAGGGTGATGTCATAAGCAAATTAGGGGACCATGAAATATTTTACCAATCAGATCTATGGATAATGGAAGAATTTGTAACCAAACAAGAAAGAGAGAAAATCACAAAAAGTAAAACAGATAATTTTGATTACATTAAATTAAAAAGGTTTTGCACAAACAAAATCAATGCAGCTAGGTTTATAAGGAAAGCAGGAAACTGAAGAGAAATTTTTTTTTACAACAAATTTCTTTCATAAAGGTTTCATTTCTCAAACATGTAAGGAATTGAATCAAATTTATAAAAATAAGGGTCATTCCCTAATTAATAAATGGTGAAAGGATATGAACAGGCAGTTTTCGGATGAAGAAATCAAAGTTATCAATAGTCACACAAAAAATTCTCTAAATCACTATTGATTAGAGAAATGTAAATTGAAACACCTTTGAGGTAACACTTTACACCTATCAGACTGACTAACATGACAGAAACGTTAAATGACAAATTCTGGAGAGGAAGTTGAAAAAATGGGATGCTAACGCACTGTTTGGTGAAATTGTAAACTGATCCAACCTTTCTGGAGAATAATTTGAAGCTATGCCGAAAGAGCTATAAAACTGTGCGTACTCTTTGACCCAACAATACTACTACTAGGTCTGCATCCCAAAGAGATTAAAGAAAAAAGAAAAAAACTTATGTGTACAAAAATATTTATAGCAGCTCTTTTTTTGTGGTGGCAAAGAATTAGAAATGAAGGGGGTGCCAATCAATTGGGGAATGGCTGAATAAGTTGTGGTATAGGATTGTGATGGAATGCTGTTATGCTATAAGAAAGGATGAGGGAGATATTTTCAGGAAAATCTGAGAAGACTTGTATAAACTGATGCAGAGTAAAGTGAGTAGAACCAGGAAAACAATGTACACAATAATAGCAATATTATAACAATTACCATTTGTGAGACATTGATCAATACAATGATTCAAGACAATCCCAAAGAACTTCTAACGAAAAATGCTATCCACCTCCAGAAAGAGAACAGATGAAGTCTGTGTGTAGATCAAGGCATACTTTTTCACTATATTTTTCTTGCCTTTTTTTTGCAACATGGCTAATATGGAAATATGTTTCACATGATTCCTCATGTACAGTTGACTTATTGTTTGCCTTCTAGTGGTTGGGGGGAGGGACTACAGTGAAGAAGAGAATTAGGAACTCATTTAAAAAAAAGAATGGTAAAAATTTAAAAATGTAATTGGGAAATATTTAGCAAAAGAAATGAAAATGCATCAAAACATAAAAAAAAGCCACCCAAAGGAGAAGAAGAGGAAAAGTTCAGAGAGAGAGAGATGCCTTAAAAAGTGTCAGCTATGAATTCAATAGAGATACAGAAGTTTCCATAAAGATATAAAAAAATTCCCCAGTGTTGTACTTGAAGTTTGAGCCCTCTCTCCCCAAAGACCTTTTATGTTTGAGGGGAGATTTATGTGGGTATGTGGGTGGGTGGGTGAATTTTGTACCAACTGTTCTTGATTAAATCCTTTCTAAATTAAACCTTCTGATTAAAACCTTTTTTGAAAGTTAATGGAGTGAACAGGTTGATTGTTGATTGAAGAAAATCAGTGTGTACTCAAGAGCAGCAACATTAGGACCATGGAATCTCTACAGGCCTCCACCTATGAGTACAAATACCTACTTGGGAGAGTGTCCCCTGGGGAGATACTACATTTATAAAGAAGAATGTTATGTAATGGTGATATGTATATATTATTTTAGTTGGAATTTAACAGTTTTATTAGCTAACAAAATTGTGAATGTATCTTTTGATTTCATTGAATCAGTAAATAAAATCCTGAAAAAAAAATATGAAACCAGCAAAAATAGCTGAATAAAAGGAAGCAATAACAGTCCAATTTTTTCCCACAGCTATTCCAATGATCAATAAGAGGACCAATCTGAGTAATCAATGGGAAATCTAAAGATGAACCAGGTAGAGAGTAGGTTAAGAGAAGCCTCTTGCAGAGGCTTCCAGCATCTATATACTGGGGAGAGAACAGGAGCAGGAGAGAATCATCTCTGGTCAGATAGCAAAGTTGGGAGTACAAAGCGGGCTAAGGTTTCAGCCTTTGGCTGTGTACCAGAGCAAGGAGCTGTTATTGAAGCTGTTTATGTGGAAGGGAGCATGAATAGGATGGTACAGGCAAATGTGTTACTTAGACCTAGGAGCAGAATGTCAGATTCAGTCGACAGGCCTAGACTGAAAAATGGAGATACAAAACAATGACAAGGGGAAGCCTTGTTTGTTGCTCTGAACCTGAAGAGTCTTCCAGCTATTGGAAGAATGGGGCCATCAGTTATCTACTGAAACTTCAATCAGAGGTGAGCCTGCAGTTGTGCTAACTAGACCCAAATTGGGGTCAGGAGTCTGCAAGCCTCAGATGGAGTAAGAGGACCAGGAGGAGGAATCAATTAGCATCGTAGATCAGATTACTTAAGGCATGCAGGAAGTGTGCAAATCCCTGAACTGAACCAATCCTAAGAAACTTGAAGAAGGAACTCAATACTCAGAGAAAACAGTGCAGACAAAAGTTGTTTATAGTATACTATAATGTTCAGTTAAAATGAATGCACTTTGCCAATTCTAATAGACAGACATCTCTCAGGTCTACTATCACATGCATAAAGCTTCACAATCTCTAGGTATTACAATGCAAAGAATCCAAGAAATGTAAACAACTGCTGAGGAATTCCCATCCTTTTGATTCTATGTGTGGCCTTAGTAGGGTTCAGTTACAATGAATCCACTTTGCCAGATGTAATAGAGAGACATCTCTTAGGTCTACCATCACATGCATAGAGCTTCACAGTTTCTATGTATTACAATGCAAAGAATTGAAGAAATGTAAAGAATTGCTCAGAAATTCCCATCCTTTCAATTCTATGTTTGGCCTTAGTAGGATTCAGTTACAATGAATCCATTTTGCCAATTCTAAGAGAGACATCTCTTAGGTCTACCATCACATGCATGAAGTTGCAAAGTCTCTATGTATTACAATGCAAAGAATCCAAGAAATGCAAACAACTGCTGAGGATTTCGCATCTTTCCACTCTAAGTTTGCCCACAGTACTTTCCATTACAATAGATAGGCTGTGAGCCACGCCCTGAAAGACTAGAACACAGGAGAAATTATTAGGGCTGCATTCAATGCATTTCCCCATAAACATTCCAAAAGACATCTACTTCTCCCAATGCAATGCAAATGCAACGATTAATTCAAAGACATTCAGATGATTCTGGTTAGAATGGGATTTCTCTGGCAAAGAAAGCTATCTACATAAAAACTGAAGTGAAGAGATTAAAGGAAAAGCCCTTTCCAAAGGTATAGGCCAATGTCTTTCAAAATTTGCCCAGTTTCAGTGAATGGATTACTGGATTATTGACATCTTTGTTTTACTCTTTAATCTAGGCCTATTACTTCTCTAGTAAGATATTGATTATAATATTGTTAATGATTGACACATGACTAGTTTCCTTCCATCTAACAGTGCACTAATCTTAAATATCTTGCATGACATGTCTTTATCTTCATCCTTTCTTTACTTCTACTGCATTATATTTTGTTTCTTAAGGTTTCTATGGAAATACCTCTTTAAAGGTAGGTTTGCCATTTCACAACAGACTCAAAAAAGAAATCCACTTTGCCAGTTCTAATAGTGAGACATCTCTTAGGTCTACCATCACATGTATAAAGCTTCACCGTCTCTACATATTACAATGCAAAAAATCCAAAAAGTGCAAACAACTGCTGAGGAAGTCCTTTCAACTTTAAGTCTGTCCATAGGAGTATTCCATTACAATGGGGCCCATTATAGATAGGCTGTGAGTCATGTCCTAAAAGACTAAAATAACATTAGAGAAATCATTAGGATTGCATTCCATGCAATTCTACATAAGCGTTGCAAAAGACATCTACTTCTCCCCCTGCAATTCAAATGCAACTATTAATTCAAAGACATTGAGGTGATTCTGCTTAGAATGGGATTTTCCTGGGATACAAACTACATAGAAACCTAAGCAAAGAGATTAAAGGAAAAGCCCTTTCCAAAGGTATAGGCCAAGGTCCTTCAAAATTCGCCCAGTTTCACTGAATGTATTACTGTCCTTTGATATCTTTGTTTTACTTTTTAATTTCGGCCTATTACTTCCACTGTAAGATATGTTGGGTATAATATTGTTAAAGTTTCACACATGATTAGTTTCCTTCCATCTAACAGCGCATTAATCTTAGATATGTTGCTGAACATGTCTTTATCTTCATCCTTTCTTTACTTCTTCTGCATTATATTAGGTTTTTTAAGGTTTCTATGGAAATTTTCTTCTTTAAAGGTAGGTTTTCCATTTCAGTACAGATTTGAATAAAGCAGTTCACTTTGCCAGTTCTAATAGAGGGACATCTCTAAGGTCTACCATCACATGCACAAAGCTTCATGGTCTACATATTACAATATAAAGAATCCAAGAAATATAAACAACTGCTGAGAAATTGCCATCCATTCAATTTTATGTTTGGCCATAGTAGGGTTCAGTTACTACAAAACCACTTTGCCAATTTTAATAGAGACACATCATTTAGGTCTACCATCACATTCATAAAGCTTCACAGTCTCTATGTATTACAATGCAAAGGATCCGAGAAATGTAAACAACTGCTGAGAAATTCCCATTCTTTCGACTCTACGTATGGCCATAGTAGGGTTCAATTGTAATGAATCCACTTTTCCAATTGTAATAGAGAGACACCTATTAGGTTTACCATCACATACATAAAGCTTCACAGTCTTTACATACTACAATGCAAAGAATCTGAGAAATGTAAAGAACTGCTGAGAAATTGCCATTCTTTTGATTCTATGTTTGACCATAGTAGGGTTCAGTTACTATGAATCCACTTTGCCAATTGTGATAGAGAGATAGCTATTAGGTCTGCCATCAAACGAATACTGCCTCACTTTCTCTACATATTACAATGCAAAGAATCCAAGAAATAAAAACAATTGCTGAGGAATTCCCATCCATTTGAATCCAAGTTTGCCCATAGTACTATTCCATTTTAATGGAGCCTTTTAGAGATAGGCTGTGAGCCATGCCCTGAAAGACTAGAATAACATTAGAGAAATCATTAGGGCTGCATTCCATGCAATTCTACATAAACATTGCAAAAGACATCTACTTCTCTCCCTGCAATTCAAATGCAGCTATTAATTCAAAGACATTGAGGTGATTTTGCTTAGAATGAGATTTCTCTGGTAAAGAAAGCTATCTACATAGAAACTGAAGCAAAGAGAATTAAGGAAAAGCCCTTTCTAAAGGTATAGGCCAAGGTCCTTCAAAATTTGTCCAGTTTCACTGAATGAATTACTACCTTTTGACATCTTTGTCTTGTTTTTTAATCTCAGCCTATTACTTCCACTATAAGATATGTTGGCTATAATATTGGTAATGTTTGACACATGACTAGTTTCCTTCCATTTAACAGCACAGTAATCTTAGATATCTTGTTCAACATGTCTTTATCTTCATCCTTTCTTTACTTCTCCTGTATTATATTAGGTTTTTTTAAGGTTTCTATGGAAATTTTCTTCTTTAAAGGTAGGTTTGCTGTTTCATAACAGGCATGAACAAAGCATTCCACTTTGCCAATTCTAATGGAGAGACATCTCTTAGTTCTACCATCACGTGCATAAAGCTTCACAGTCTCTACATATTACAATGCAAATAATCCAAGAAATGTAAACAACTGCTGAGAAATTGCCATCCTTTCAATTCAATGTTTGGCCATAGTAGGGTTCAATTACTATGAATTCACTTTTCCAGTTCTAATAGAGAGATATCTCTTAGGTCTACCATCACATGAATAAAGTTTCAGAGTCTCTATGTATTACAATGCAAAGAATCTGAGAAATGTAAAAATGTGCTGAGAAATTCCCATCCTTTGGATTCTATGTTTGGCCTTAATAGTGTTCACTTACAATGGAGCCTATTCTAGATAGGCTGTTGCCATGCCCTGAAAGACTAGAATAACACTAGTGAAATCATTAGGGCTGGGATTAAAACTGAAGCAAAGAGAATTAAGGAAAAGCCCTTTCTAATGGTATAGGCCCAGGTCCTTCAAAATTTGTCCAGTTTCACTGAATGAATTATTGCCTTTTGACATCTTTGTCTTATTTTTTAATCTCTGCCTATAACTTCCACTGTAAGATATGTTGGCTATAATATTATTTATGTTTCACACATGACTGGTTTCCTTCCATCTAATAGCACAGTAATTTTCGATATCTCACTCAACATGTCTTTATTTTCATACTTTCTTTA
This sequence comes from Vombatus ursinus, assembly GCF_900497805.2. Classification (NCBI taxonomy): domain Eukaryota; kingdom Metazoa; phylum Chordata; class Mammalia; order Diprotodontia; family Vombatidae; genus Vombatus; species Vombatus ursinus. The sequence continues at coordinate 10,175 of NW_020944482.1, read as the reverse complement.
ATTCTCCTGCATTGTATTAGGTTTTTTAAGGCTTCTATAGAAATTTTCTTCTTAAAGGTAGGTTTTACATTTCAGTACATATTCGAACAAAGCATTCCTCTTTGCCAGTTCTAATAAAGAGACATCTTTAAGGTCTACCATCGCATGCATAAAGCTTCGTGGTCTATGTATTACAATATAAATAATCCAAGAAATATAAACAACTGTTGAGAAATTGCTATCCTTTCAATTCTATGTTTGGTCACAGTAGGGTTCAGTTACAATCAATCCAATTTGCCAATTGTAATAGACATCTCTTAAGTCTACCATCACAAACATAAAGTTTCACAGTCTCTATGTATTAAAGTGCAAAGGATCTGAGAAATGTAAACAACTGCTGAGAAATTCCCATTCATTCAATTCTATGTTTAAGCCATCGTAGGGTTCAATTGTAAAGAATCCACTTTTCCAATTGTAATAGAGCCACCTATTAGGTTTACCATCACATACATAAAGCTTCACAGTCTCTACATATTACAGTGCAAAGAATTCTAGAATTGTAAACCACTGCTGAGAAAATCCCATCCTTTTGAATCTCTGTTAGGCCATATTAGTTTTATGTTTAAATTCCCTTTTTGATTTCTTATAAAGAGACATCTCTAAGGTCTACCATCACATGTATAAAGCTTCACAGTCTCTACATATTTCAATACAAAGAATCCTAGAATTGTAAACCACTGCTGAAAAAATCCCATCCTTTTGATACTCTATTAGACCATATTAGTGTTATGTTACAACTCCACTTTTGGAATTCTTATAGAAAGACATCTCTACAAGATATCTCTTTAGCAGAACTGAAAAAGTGGAAATGTAGCTCAACAATACTTTGGCCCTACCAATCTTAACTGTACACTAATATTGGCAAACATAGGAGCAAAAGGATGGAATTTTCATAGCAGTGCTTTACAGTTCTTGATTTATTTTAATTGTAATATGTAGAGACTATGAAGCTTTATACATATGATTGTTGAGCTAAGAGATGTCTCTTTAATAGAAGTGGAATTGTAAGTGAATACTACTATGGCCATACATAGTATGGAAAGGATTGGTTTTTTCCAGCAGTTGTTTACATTTCTTGGGTTCTTTGCATTGTTATATGTAGAGACTTTGAAGTGTAATGAATGAGATGGAAGACCTAAGAGACATCTCTTTAACAGAACTAGAAAAGTGAAAATGTAGTTCAAATGGGATTGAAAGGATGGAGTATTCTCAGCAGTGTTTTAGAATGCTTGAATTGTTTTAATTGTAATACGAAGAGACTATGAAGCTTTATGCACATGATTGTTGAAATCAAAGATGTTTCCTTACTAGAAGTGGAAAAGTGGAATTGTAAGTCAACACTATTATGTCCATACATAGTATCGAAAGGATGTGATTTTCTCAGCAGTTGTTTATATTTCCTGGATTCTTTGCATTGCAATACGTAGAGTCTGTGAAGCTTAATGCATGAGATAGACTATGTAAGAGATATATCTTTAGGTGAACTGGAAAAGTGGAACTGTAGCCCAACAGTTCTTCGGCCATTCCAATCTTAATATAGTAGTGAAAGGATGGAATTTTCACAGCAGTGTTTAAAAATTCTAGGATAATTTTAGTTGTAATACATAGAGATGATGAAGCTTTATACACTTCATGGTAGTACTAAGAGATGTCTCTTTATTAGAAGGGGAAAAGTGGAATTGTAAGTGAAAACTAATATGGCAATACATAGTATGGAAAGGATTGGATTTTCCCAGTGGTTGTTTACATTTCTTGGATTCCTTGCATTGTCATACATAGAGACTTTGAAGCTTAATGCATGAGATGGAAGACCTAAGAGATATCTCCTTAGCAGAACTGGAAAAGTGGAAATGTAGTTCAACAGTACTTCAGCCTTTCCCATCTAAACTGAACACTAATATGGACAAATATGGGATCGAAAAATTGGAATTTTCTCAGCAGTGCTTTAAAATTTTTGAATTATTTTAATTGTAATATGTAGAAATTATGAATCATTATACATATGATCGTTTAACTAAGTATTATGGCCATACATTGGATCAAAAGGATGGAATTTTGTGAGCAGTTGTTTACATTTCTTGGATTCTTTGCATTGCAATAGGTAGAGACTGTGAAGGTTAATGCATGAGATGGAAGACCTATGAGATATCTCTTTAGAAAAATCAGAAAAGTGGAACTGTAGGTCTACAGTACTTCAGCCTTTCCCATCTTAACTGAACACTAATATGAGCAAATATAGTATCGAAAGGATGGAATTTTTTCAGTAGTGTTTATAACTCTTGAAGTATTTTAATTATAATATGTAGAGACTATGAAGCTTTATACATATGATCACTGAACTAAGAGATGTCTCTTTATTAGAAGTGGAAAAGTGGAATTGTAAGTGAAAAATATTATGTCCACACATAGGATCGAAAGAATGTGATTTTCTCAATAGTTGTTTACATTTCTTGGATTCTTTGCATTGCAATATGTAGAGACTGTGAAACTTAATGCATGAGATGGAAGACCTAAGAGATATCACTTTAGCAGAACTGTAAAAGTGGAAATGTAGCACAACAGTATGCTGGTTTTTCCCATCTTCACTGAACACTAATATGGGCATAGATAACATCAAAAGGATGGAATTTTCTCAGCAGTGCTTCACAATTCTGGAATAATTTTAATGGCAATATGTAGAGACAATGAAGTTTTATGCATATGATCATTGAACTAAGAGATGTCTCTTTGTTTGAAGTGGAAAAGTAGCATGGTAAGTGAACAATATTATGGCCATACATAGGATCGAAAGGAAATGATTTTCTCAATAGTTGTTTACATTTCTTGTATTCTTTGCTTTGCAATATGAAGAGACTGTAAAGCTTAATCAATGAGATGGAAGACCTAAGAGATATCTCTTTAGTAGAACTGTAAAAGTGGAAATGTCTTCAATAGTACTATGGCCTTTCCCATCTTCACTGAACACTAATATTGGAAAATATAGGATTGAAAGGATGGAATTTTCTCAGCAGTGTTTTACAATTCTAGAATCATTTTAATGTTAATATGTAGAGACTATTGAACTAGGAGATGTCTGTTTATTTGAAGTGGAAAAGTGGAATTGTAAGTGAACAACATTATGGCCATATTTTCTCAATAGTTGTTTATATATCTTGCATTCTTTGCATTGCAATATGTAGAGACTGTGAAGCTTAATGCATGAGATGGAAGACCTAAGAGATATCTCTTTAGTAGAACTGGAAAAGGGGAAATGTAGCCCAACACTACTCTGGCCTTTCCCATCTTATCTTAGCACTAAGATGGACAAATATAGGATTGAAAGGATGGAATTTTCTCGGTAGTGCTTAAAATTTTAGAATAATTTTAATGCTGATATGTAGAGACTATGAATCTTTACACATATGATCATTGGATGAAAAGGTGTCTCTTTATTTGATGGGGAAAAGTAGAATTGTAAGTGAACAAAATTATGGCCATACAAAGGATCGAAAAGAAGAGATTTTCTCAACAGTTCTTTATATTTCTTGGATTCTTTTCATTGCAATATGAAGAGACTTTGTTTTTTGTTTTTGTTTTTGTTTTTAGGCAATTGGGGTTAAGTGATTTGCCCAGGGTCACACAGCTGGTAAGTGCCTAGTGTTTGGTCTGAGGCCAGATTTGACCTCAGGTCCTCCTGACTTCAGGGCTGGTGCACTATCCACTGTGCCACCTAGCTGTCCCAATATGAAGAGATTTTGAAGCTTAATGCATGAGATTGCAGATCTAAGAGGTATCTCTTTAGCAGAATTACAAGAGTGGAAATGTAGCTGCACAGTACTCTGGCCTTTCCCATCTTCACTGACAACTAATATGGGCAAATAGAGGTTCGAAAGGATGGAATTTTCTCAGCAGTGCTTTACAATTCTAGAATAATTT
>NW_020944482.1:3946-6211 GCF_900497805.2 Vombatus ursinus | reverse complement strand
GTTTACATTTCTTGGAGTCTTGGCATTGCAACATGTAGAGACTGTGATGCTTAATGCATGAGATGGAAGGCCTAAGAGATATCTCTCCAACAGAAGTGGAAAAGTGGAAATGTAGTTCAACAGTACTCTGGCCTTTCCCATCTTCTTTGAACACTAATATGGGGAAAAAGAATGGAATTTTCTCAGTAGTGTTTAATAATTACCAAACTATTTTAAATCTAATATGTAGAGACTATGAAGCTTTGTAGATATGATCATTGAACTAAGAGATGTCTCTTTAGTAGAATTGGAATAGTGCAATTTTAAGTGAACAATATTATGACTTCCATAAGAATGAAAGGATGCGATTTTCTCAAAAGTTGTTTACATTACTTGGATTCCTTTCATTGTTATAGGGAGAGACTGTGAAGCTTAACGCATGAGATGGAAGACCTAAGAGATATCTCTTTAGCAGAAGTGCAAAAGTGGAAATGTAGCTGAACAGTACTCTGGCCTTTCCCATCTTCACTGCACAATATGGGCAAAAGGATCGAAAGGATGGAATTTTCTCAGTAGTGTTTAATAATTACTAAACTATTTCAATTCTAATATGTAGAGACTATGAAGCTTTATAGATATGATCATTGAACTAAGAGATGTCTCCTCAGTAGAAGTGGAAAAGTGGAAGTATAAGAGAAAAATATTTTGGCTTCCACAGGAAGGAGAGGATGTGATTTTCTCAAAAGTTGTTTACATTATTTGGAATCTTTTCATTGTAATAGGTGGAGACTGTGAATGTTAATGCATGAGATGGAAGACTTTAGAGATATCTCTTCAGCAGAAGTGGAAAGGTGGCAATGGAGCTCAATGGTACTCTGGTTACCCTTCTTCATTGAATACTATTATGGGCAAAAAGATCAAAAGGATGGTGTTTTCTAAGTAGTGTTTAACAATTAGTAAACTATTTCAATTCTAATATGTAGAGACTATGGAGTTTTATAGATATGATAATTGAACTAAGAGATATCTCTATAGCAAAAGTGGAAAAGTAGAATTATAAGGCAAAAATATTATGGCTTCCATAGGAATGAAAGGATGCAATTTTCTCAAACATTGTTTACATTACTTGGATTCTTTTGATTGCAATAGGTAGAGACTGTGAAGCTGAGTGCATGAGATGGAAGACTTTAGAGATATCTCTTCAGCTCAAGTGGAAAGGTAGCAATGTAGCTCAACAGTACTCTGGCCTTTTCCATCTTCATTGAACACTAATATGGTCAAATGTGAGGGATTGTCTGATGTTGACTACTGCCAAGTGGGGGTTGTGGCAAGATGGGGCAGGAACTGGATACGGGGAAGTAACCGGAGCTCACGCTCCTGAGGCAGGGGGCTGTGGTATGTGGAGTTGTGATGAACTGGGGAAGGAACAGGATACAAGGAAGTAGCCGGAGCACGTGCTCCTGAGGCAGAGGGCTGTGCCACGTGGGAGTGGGACGGCAGAGAACGAGCTCCCTTTGTCTAGTCCTCTCCCTAGGTGCAGCGCTAACCCCAGATGCCTCCTTCCTGTATCCAGGCCTAGCTTCCTGTGTCACGTACTCTCCCTTTGTGCAGGGCTAACCCCAGACATCCCCTTCTGGTATCTGATCCTACAACCAGTCACTAGTGGGCGGGCTGAGGAGGAGGGGCGAGGAAGGTACATAAGGGGCGGTAGGGATCAGAGCGTGCTCTCACTTGCTCCTGTTCGTGTGTGCGTGCTTTCCTGCTTGGCCTTGCTGTGATGGTCTCAGAATAAAGTTCGAGTGCTTGTACTTCCCGATCGGCTCGTCTCTGTGTTTATCCGGGTGGGCTCTGAGGACCGGTGAGTATGACCCTGGCTGCCTGCTCCTGTTAGAAGGAGAGTGCACGGTTTGGACCGGCACAGTCAAATATGATCAAAAGGATGGAATTTTCTCAGTAGTGTTTAATAATTGCCAAACTAATTCAAATCTTATATGTAGAGACTATGAAGCTGTGTAGATATGATCATCGAACTAAGAGATGTCTCTTTAGTAGAATTGAAAAGTGTAATTTGAAGTGAACAGTATTATGACTTCCATAGGAATGAAAGGATGCGATTTTCTCCAAAGCTGTTTACATTTCTTGGATTCTTTTCATTGCTATAGGGAGAGACTGTGAAGCTTAATGCATGAGATGGAAGACCTAAGAGATATCTCTTCGGCAGAAGTGCAAAAGTGGAAAGGTAGCTCCACAGTACTCCCTCTCCATTGAACTCTATGGGCAGGCCAA
>NW_020944482.1:2975-3936 GCF_900497805.2 Vombatus ursinus | reverse complement strand
CCACAGTACTCCCTCTCCATTGAACTCTATGGGCAGGCCAATGGGATTGAGAGACTGGATTTTTCTCTGAAGTGTTTCACAATGACTAAACTCTGTTAATTCTAGGATGTGGAGATTAGGAAACTCTACAGATAGGATCATTGAACTAACACCTGTCTCTTTAGTAGAAGTGGAGAAGTGGAAATGTACCATTGTTAGTGAACCCTATTCTTTTCCCCATAGGAGCGAAAGGATGTGATTTTCTCCCAAGTTGTTTACATTACTTGGATTCTTTTGATTGCAATAGGTCGAGACTGTGAAGCTGAGGGCATGAGATGAAGAACTCAGAGATATCTCTTGAGCAGAAGTGGAAAAGTGGAAATGTAGCTCCACAGTACTCCCTCTCCGTTGAACTCAATGGGGAGGCCAATGGGACCGAAAGACTGGAATTTTCTCTGAAGTGTTTCACAATGACTAAACTCTTTCAGTTCTAATATGTGGGGATTAGGAAACTCTACAGATAGGATCATTGAACTAAGACCTGTCTCTTTAGTAGAAGTGGAGAAGTGGAAATGTATCATTGTTAGTGAACCCTATTCTTTTTCCCATGGGAGCGAAAGGATGTGATTTTCTCCCAAGTTGTTTACATTACTTGGATTCTTTCGATTGCAATAGGTCGAGACTGTGAAGCTGAGTTCATGAGATGAAGAACTCAGAGATATCTCTTGAGCAGAAGTGGAAAAGTGTAAATGTAGCTCCACAGTACTCCCTCTCCATTGAACTCTATGGGCAGGCCAATGGGATCGAAAGACTGGATTTTTCTCTGAAGTGTTTCACAATGACTAAACTCTGTTAATTCTAGTATGTGGAGATTAGGAAACTCTACAGATAGGATCATTCAACTAAGGCCTGTCTCTTTAGTAGAAGTGGAGAAGTGGAAATGTACCATTGTTAGTGAACCCTATTCTTTTTCCCATAGGAA
>NW_020944482.1:0-2965 GCF_900497805.2 Vombatus ursinus | reverse complement strand
GAGCAGAAGTGGAAAAGTGGAAATGTAGCTCCACAGTACTCCCTCTCTATTGAACTCTATGGGCAGGCCAATGGGATCGAAAGACTGGAATTTTCTCTGAAGTGTTTCACAATGACTAAACTCTTTCACTTCCCACATGTGGGGATTAGGAAATTCTACAGATAGGATCATTGAACTAAGACCTGTCTCTTTAGTAGAAGTGGAGAAGTGGAAATGTACCATTGTTAGGGAACCCTATTCTTTTTCCCATAGAAGCGAAAGGAAGTGATTGTCTCCCAAGATGTTTACATTACTTGTATTCTTTTGATTGCAATAGGTCGAGACTGTGAAGCTGAGTGCATGAGATGCAGAACTCAGAGATATCTCTTGAGCAGATTTGGAAAAGTGGAAATGTAGCTCCACAGTACTCCCTCTCCGTTGAACTCAATGGGGAGGCCAATGGGACCGAAAGACTGGAATTTTCTCTGAAGTGTTTCACAATGACTAATCTCTTTCAGTTCTAATATGTGGGGATGAGGAAATTCTACAGATAGGATCATTGAACTAAGACCTCTCTCTCTAGTAGAAGTGCAGAAGTGAAAATGTACCATTGTTAGTGAACCCTATTCTTTTTCCCATAGGAGCGAAAGGATGTGATTGTCTCCGAAGCTGTTTACAGTACTTGGATACTTTTGATTGCAATAGGTCGAGACTGTGAAGCCGAGTGCATGAGATGAACAACTCAGAGATATCTCTTGAGCAGAAGTGGAAAAGTGGAAATGTAGCTCTACAGTACTCCCTCTCTATTGAACTCTATGAGTAGGCCAATGGGATCGAAACACAGGATCTTTCTCTGAAGTGTTTCACAATGACTAAACTCTTTCAATTCTGATATGTGGAGATCAGGAAATCTATAGATAGGATCATTGAACTAAGACCTGTCTCTTTAATAGAAGTGGAAAAGTTGAAATGTACCATTTTAAGGAAACCCTATTCTTTTTCCCTTAGAAAAGAAAAGATGCAAATTTCTCCCAAGTTGGTTACATTACTTGGATTCTTTTGATTACAATATGTCGAGACGGTGAAGCTGAGTGCATGAGATGAAGAACTCAGAGATATCTCTTGAGCAGAAGTGCAAAAGTGGAAATGTAGCTCCACAGTACAACCTCTCCATTGAACTCTATGGGCAGGCCAATGGGATCGAAAGACAGGATCTTTCTCTGAAGTGTTTCACAATGACTAAACTCTTTCAATTCTATCCTCTCTCATGAAATGGTTGCCCTGCTGTGCCAATAGAATATTGAACTTTCCAAGAGAGGGTTGCTGAGTGATGACATCACTGCTACCCCAGTAGATTGTTGGCATTTTCAAGAAATGGTTGATGAGTGTGGATACCACAAATATCAACGGTCAGAAACCTGCAGTGATTTCAACTCAATTCAATTTAACAAACATATACATTAAGGGCCTAGTATGTGACTAGGAATACTGAATAAAATAAAAACTAATGCTCGGTATCCAAATATGATTTAATATTCATGTGTGTATATATGTACTTATATACATACATATAAATATACACATACACATATATAATTATTTATAATACACACATATAGCTTTATATATATATGTGTCTGTGTGTGTGTGTGTGTGTGTGTTGGTGTGTGTGTGTCTCTGTGTGTGTATGTGTGATTTTCTATAAAACTACGAAGCTAGAAGCTGCTGAGAGATCAGGTCACCCACCTGCTATTCTGATGGCTATATGTCTCTTACTTTTCTCCAAACTAATCTCAGAAATTATATAAAGACTTACAAGTAGAAGTATATGATGTACTGCACTTTATCTAGAAGACGAAGGTCAATTTTTTACCCTAACCAGTACAAGTGCAAATCCAACAACAATCACCTGAAGGATCCTCTCTCCTGAAATGGCCCCCGGCTGTGCAGTACAATGTTGACGTTTCCAAGAGAGGGTTGCTGAGTGATGACATCACTGCTACCCCAGTAGAATGATGGCATTTGAAAGAAATGGTTGTTGAGTGTGGATACCACATAGATCAACGGTCAGAAACCTGCCATGATTTGAACTCAATTGAATTTAACAAACATATATATTAAGTTCCTAGTATGTGACTAAGAATACTGAATACAATAAAAAACTAATGCTCTGAATCCAAATATGATTTAATATTTTTGTGTGTCTACATATATATATATATACATATATATGCATACATACAAATAAATATATACATACACATATATAATTATATATAATACACACATATACATATATATGTTTGTGTGTGTGTGTGTATATGTTTATGTATGTATGATTTACTATAAAACTACGAACCTAGAAGCTGCTGGGAGATCAGATCACCCACCTGCTATGCTCATGGCCACAGGGTTCATACTTTTTTCCAAACTACTCTCACAAATTATATAAAGATTTACAAGTAGAAGTATAAGATGTACTGCACTTTATCTAGAAGAAGAAGGTCAATTTTTTACCCTAACCAATAAAAGTGCAAATCCAACGACAGTCACCTGAAGGATCCTCTCTCCTGAAATGGCTGCCCTGCTATGCCAGTACAATGTTGACCTTTCCAAGAGAGGGTTGCTGAGTGATGACATCTCTGCTACCCCAGTAGATTGTTGGCATTTTAAAGAAATGGTTGATGAGTGTGGATACTACAAATATCAACGGTCAGAAACCTGCAGTGATTTCAACTCAATTCAATGTAACAAACATATACATGAAGGGCCTAGTATGTGACTAGGAATACTGAATATAATAAAAACTAATGCTCGGTATCCAAATATGATTTAATATTCATGTGTGTATATATGTACGTATATATATACATATAAAAATACACATACACATATATAGTTATTTATAATACACACATATACCTTTATATATATATGTGTGTGTGTGTGTGTGTGTGTGTGTGTGTGTCTCTGTGTGTGTATGTAT
>NW_020944481.1:0-4357 GCF_900497805.2 Vombatus ursinus | reverse complement strand
CCCACATCCTGGGGTGGGGGGGGCACCTCAGACTCAGCAGTGAAGGAGTTCAGTGTGGGCTGGGGTGGTCTAGCTGAGCTTCTGGGAGGAGGCAGGGTTTCACTTGTCCCTTGAAGAATGGGCATGTCTAGAAGTGAGCCATGAGCTATTCTGGGAAGCAGCCTGAGCGAAGGTAAAATAGAAATTGGGCAGTAAAGACACTGGTCAGTCCTGAGGGAAGAGGGTCTGCCCCAACCTGGGCTTGATCCAACTGTTGGTACAAAGGCAAATGCAGGCTACAAACCAGCTCCTGCCCAGGGCTGGTCTCTGAGATCCCTCCTGGCTCAGTGGGTCAGGCCTACTGGCCTCAGAAGTCAGGAGTCTGACCACCTCAGTCTGATTGGATGGGAGCCCCTCAGGGTCACAGCTGGCCCCAGCCTCTAACAGAGGAATCCCTTGATATCTCCCTAACTGATTAGCTCTCCCACTCCCCACAGCAGGCTATTCCAATCCTACTCATCTCTCTTCAAGCCTCCCATGCCTCACCCTTCTCCGACTCTCTCAGCTGAGAATCTTGCTTCATATCTCACTGAAAAAATGAGGGCATCACCAAGAGGTCTCCCCTCCTGTGCATCTCCCATCTCCCAGACATCTTCCTACACTATCTCGTCCTTCCCTCCAGTGTCTCAGGAAGAGAAGGCCCTTCTCCTTGCCTAACTCTTGGTCTCGTCCCCTCCCATCTTCTCCAGCTGTTTGGCCCCACCCTCTCTACCGGCTCCTTCTCTGCTGCCTGCAAACACTCCCACGTCTCCTCCATCCTTGAAAGACCCTTCAGTGACCCAGCCATCTTCCCTGTCATCCCATTCCTTTCAGAGCTGAACTCCTTGACAGTTCACCCCTTCCTCTTTCCTTTTCTCTCACTCTCTACAGTCTGGCTTCTGACGTAATTAAAGTGACCCACGATCTCTTAATTGCCAAATCAAAGTGGCCTTTTTTCAGTCCTCATCCTCCCTGATCCCTGCAGCCTTTGATATGGTCAATCGCCCTCTTCTTCCATTCTCTCTTCTCTCTAGGTTTTGGGACACCACTCTCTCCTGGCTCTCCTCCTACCTCACTGCTGCTTTCTCACTCTCTCTTGCTGAATCTTTTTTTTTTCAGCCAATGACAGGGTTTATTAGGACATCTGTCATATTGGGCAGACTCTTAAGGAGTCTGAACATTAGTGAGCTATTGGCTAGATTCTAAGAATCTGAGCACCTTAATGGAGACAAGATAGACCTTATATACAGAAAGACTATGGGAGGGATCTAGGAGTGGCCAAGTAGTCTATATGAGGTAATAGAACTCCAGGGGTGGCCAAGGGAGAATGGAGCTTAGACAGGATTAAGGGTGGGAAGTGACTGGGGGGACGTAGGTCTAGGCTAGGTTAGGGATAATAGAGAATTGGGAGATTGGGTGCAGCCACAAAGAAAGGCCAGTTGATGGGATTATAGCCTCAGGCAAATGCCAGAGATTTGGCCATGTGGGAAAATCCAGGGTTTTTCCTTTCTGGGGTCCAGATCCCAACCCTATCATTCCCCCCTCAAACAAATGGGACCCAAATTCTTTTGGGGTAAGGGGCAAAGGTCTCTTTCCTGCTGGCAAGGGGTGTAGAGCTGTCCCTGCCTCAAGGGGGTCCCAAAGAGGAGGTTGACTGGAACCAAGCACAGGCTGCATCCAGGGAGCCATGGGGGGCAGACATTGACTAGTACCCGCTGTTTGCTATCAACTGTAGGTGAATGCCCTGTAGTCTGGAAGACACAACTCTGACAGAAAAGACTGCAGGGCCCAGATATGACAGGATAAAACATTCTTAGCTCTGTTTGGATTCAGATAGTTCAGTTTTCCAACCCTGCAGTATCAAATCCACCTCATAGCCAGACTCAGGAATAACCAGGTGGGTAACATTCCTTTTCAAAGGAACATAATGGGGAAACTGAGCCAGGAGGATCCCATCTTAGATTGAGGCTCAAAGTGTCCTCTTAGCTTTTCCCAATGCTGACTTCCCACCAGTATCACATTCTCTGAGTAGCTTGTGGCATTTCTCTCAGATGGTGGATTATTGATTATCAATGGATTATGACCCATCAGACAACTCAGAATAAAATCCTAGGAGATTTTACCTCAAATAGCAAGTTTCATTAATCACAGCTTAGGAAAAACTTTTCCAGGATTTACTTCTCAAACTTAAATTCATCCTGGTGTAAAAAGCCAATCATTAGAGATTTCTATGTACTTGCAAATTCTCAGCAAGCCATACATAACCCGAACAAGCTTTTTGGCTAGTTTACACATGAAAACAATAACCAACACTAGCCAAATTATTCTAGCGGTAACCAAATTATGAAAAGTTGCTTGACGTAAGTGATACAACAAGTTCACCAATTTGAACCTTGAAATAAACCCATTACCAATCAGGTGACTTCAGTTTTGTTAAATTCATTTCCAAATCACTTTACACAGAGAATCAACACCTCATCATTAAAAGTTAAAACTACAAATTTAAAAGAGCATGCTTACCCAAGTTCAGAGGCTAGCTTCTTTACCTTGAGCAGGATGTGCTGAACCTGGGTGATGCTGCCAGGCAAAGGTTGCCCTAGGGCCCAAGGCCATTGCCAGTGGGGCCCAGGCTATAGCTGCTGCCCCTCCCCCCTCCTTCTTTTCCCCAGGTGGGGGAGGGCAAAATCAAAGGTGAGGGGTAAAGGGTGAAACTCTCTTTGCCTATGAGAGGAGTTAACAGATACCCTCTTGACTCAAGGGAAGGGAGTGGGAGAAAAGAGTGACCAGGGTTGTAAAGAGGAGTTTCCAAACCCCTTAATGATTGATCACAAAACCTCCAGAATCTGCCAAGACATTTATAGCTGTTCTAACTTTTCCCTGTTACCTCCATGAAGGAGAATTCAGGGGTGTAGAGGGAAGGGAGTAAGTAAGCCTCAGGGAACCAAAAAGCACCTGCAGTTTTCCCCAATTCCCTAGCACCATGAGAATTGACAGAATTGGGCACACACTTGCGGATAGGGCGTCCGTCCTTTTCCTCTATGCTGTGGAACATGTACTCAGGTCCATGGCCTCAGACCAACCCAGTGGACCAAGAGCCTGAGAGCGTCAGGCCGAGAGTGCAAGACAGCCTCGTAACTGTCTGCCTGAAAAGCAGCTCCAAGCCTTGGTGCTTGGAGAGCGACCCCAACTGCAGAGCAAGAAAGGGGGAGGGGGGAGGCTTACATCCCTTCCAGTCTTGGCTGGAGAAGAACTTGGGGTTAGGCAGTTTCCCCATAAGGGCCACCAAAATGATGAGGTTTAGGGGTGCTGCAACCCCAAAATCGGAACACACGGATCCTGCCTGAAAGAATTCTACCCAAGCCTTCTTTTAGCCAAAGACAAGGTTTATTAGAACATCCGTCATATTGGGCAGACTCTTAAGGAGTCTGAACGTTAGCGAGCTAGCTCTTTTGCTGAATCTTCATCCAGATCATGCCCACTAAACCTGGGTGTTCCCTAAGACCCTGTTCTGGGACCTCTGCCCTTTGCCCTCTCCCTTGATGATGTCATCAGATCCCGTGGGTTCAGTTGTCTTCTCTATTTCAGATGACTCCCATATTGACCTTTCCAGCCCTCATCTCTCTCCTGAACTCCAGCTGCACCTCACCAACACGGATCACAACATCTCAAACCAGTCGTCCCATAGACATGTCAAACTCAGCACGTCTAAAACAAGACTCGTTCTCTTTCCCTTCAACCGTCCCCCTCTTCAACTTCCCAAATGCTGTTGAGGGAACCACCATCCTCCCAGTCACCTCTTCCTGCCTCAGGTCCCTCCAGCAGCTCCTTCTTGCCTCCAGCATCAAATACAAAATTCTGCGTGGCACTCACAGCCCTTCCTAACGTGGCCGCTTCCTGCCTCTGCGGGCTTCATACACTTCCCTCCCCTTCAGTCACTCTATGACCAGTGACAGCGGCTGGCTTGCTGTTCCTGGGACACCATTTCCCAGCTCCATGCCTTTGAAGGGGCTATCCCCCCTATCTGGAAGGCTCTCCGTCGTCCTCTCTGCCTCACCTTCCCCGGCTTCTTTAGACACTCGCTCAGATCTCACCTTCCCAGCCCCGTCAGCTGCTAACCCCATGAGGTTAGCTTGCATCCATTTGGAAGAAGTCTCATATTATGTATTTGCATCTCATTGCCCCCAGCAAGATGCAAGCTCTCTGAGGGTGAGTGCCATGTTTTTACCTTTCTTTTTTCTCCAGTGCCCAGCACCATTTCTGGCACATGGTCAGTGCAAACTAAACTGACCGATTCAGCTACTTCTCCCCACCAGGTGTGATATTGGCCAGGTATGGGGAA
>NW_020944480.1:0-8466 GCF_900497805.2 Vombatus ursinus | reverse complement strand
TTATATACAGAAAGCCCGTGGGAGGGATCTTGGAGTGGCCAAGGAGTTTGGGGTGAGGTGAGGAGAGGAGAGGCCTAAGGAGATCTGGATGGGAGTGGCCTGTAAGCTGGGGTGAACAGAACTCCTGGGACCTGGACAATGGAGACAATGGGGGAGGGGGAGATTGGGTGTAGCCACCATGAGAGCTCAGATGATGGGATTATAGCCTCAAGTGAACGCCAGAGATTTGGCCATATGGGAAAGTCCAGGGTTTTTACTTTCTGGGGTCTAGATCCCATCCTCATCAATGGGACCCAAATTCTTTTGGGGTAAGGGGCAAAGGTCTCAGCTTCTGAAACTGCTTCCTGCTGGCAAGGGGTGTAGAGCTGTCCCTGCTTTGAGGAGGTCCCAAAGAAGTTGACTGGAACAGAGCACAGGCTACATCCAAGGAATGACAGGAGGACACTGGCTGCTCCCCACTGTTTGCTGTAGGTGAATGGCTTGTAATCTGGAAGACACAAATCTGACAGAAAAAAACTACAGGGCGAAGTTATAAAGCAGGGACTAGATTTAGGGCCCAACTTTGAGAGGAAAAAACATCCTTAGCTCTGTTTGGATTTAAATAATTCAGTTTTCCAACCATGCAGTATCAAATCCACCTCAAAGCCAGATTCAGGAATACCCAGGTGGTTAACATTCCCTTTCAAAGGAACATAATGGGGAAACTGAGCCAGGAGGAACACATCTTAGACTGAGGCAAAAATTGTCCTCTCAGCTTTTCCTAATACTGACTTCCCACCAGTATCACCTTCTGTGAGTAGCTTGTGGCATTTCTCTCAGATGATGGATTATGACCCATCAGACAACTCAAAATAAAATCCTATGAGCTTTGACCTCAAACAGCAAGTTTTACTAATCAGGGCTTAGGAAAAACTTTTCCAGGATTTACACCTCAAACTTAAATTTGTCCTGGTGTAAAAAGTCAATCATTAGAGATTTCTATACACTTGCAAATTCTCAGCAAGCCATACATAACCCAAACAAACTTTTTGGGTAGTTTACACATTAAAACAATAACCAACAATAGCTAAATTATTGCAGTGGTAACCAAATTATGAAAAGTTGCTTGACATAACTGATACAAAAAGTTCACCAATTTGAAACTTGAAACAAACCCATTACCAATCAGGTGACTTCAGTTTTGTTAAATGCACTTCCAAATTACCTTACACAGAGAACCAACATCTCATCATTAACAGTTAAAATTACAAAATTAAAAGAGGATGCTTACCCCAAGTTTAGAGGCTAGCTTCATTACTTTGAGCATGATGTGCTGAACCTGGGTGATGCTTCCAGGCAAAGGTTGCCCCAGAGCCCAAGGCCATTGCCAGGGGGGCCCACCCCTTAGCTGCAACCCCTCCCCCTCCTCCCTTCCCAGTGGGGGAGGGTGAAATCAAAGGTCAGGGTTAAAGGGACCCAAACTCTCTTCTCCTATGAGAGGGGTTAACAGATACCCTCTTGACTCAAGGGAAGGGAGTGACCTGGGTTGTAAGCAGGAGTTTCAAAACTCCTTAATGATCCATCACAGAACCTCCAAAATCTGCCAAGATATTTTTAACTGTTCTAACTTTCCCCTGTGACCTCCATGAAGGAGGACTCAGGAGTGTAGAGGGAAGGGAGTAAGCAAGCCTCAGGGAACCAAAAAGCAACTGCAGTTTTCCCCAATTCCCTAGCACTGAGGAAATTAGCAGAATTGAGCATACACTTTCTGAGAGGGCATCCGTGCTTGTCCTCTATGCTGCGGAAGATGTACTCAGGTCCATGGCCTTCAACCTACCCAGTGGACCAGGAGCCTGAGAGCATCAGGCCAAGTGAGACACAACCTGGTAACTGTCTGCCTGAAAAGCACCTCCAAGCCTTGGTACTTGGAGAGCAACCCTAACTGCAGAGCAAGAAAGGAGGGAGGGGAGGCTTACATACCTTCCAGTCTTGGCTGGAGAAGAACTTGGGGTTAGGCAGTTTCCCCGTAAGGGCCACCAAAATGATTCGGTTCAGGGGTTCAGGAGTGCTGGGACCCCAATAACACAACACACAGGTCCTGCCTGAAAAAATTCTACCCAAGCCTTCCTTCAGCCTAAGACAAGGTCTATTAGAACACCCATTATATTAGCCAGACTCTTAAGGAGTCTGAACATTAGTAAACTATTGGCTAGATTATAAGAATCTGACCAGTGGCTACATTATAAGAATCCCAGGAGTGTCTTGATTTTAGGAATCTGAGCAGTGGCTAGATTATAAGAATCTAAGCCTTCCTAAGATTTTCCAAGTATATCATCATATTATCAGAACATTTGGAAAATTTTTATCTTCCCTTTCCCTGTGTTTATGCCTCTGATTTCTTTCTCTCATCTTATTGCTGTTCCAGGCATTTCCAGAACTCTGTCAAATGATAGGGAAAAGAGTAGGCATCCTTTCTTTGCCAGTGAATTTTGTGAGAAAGGTTGTTGTGTATCCCCATAGCACATGAGGCAGAATTTCTCACAATCATTGGCTTCACTCCCTCTTCCAGGGTTGTCACAGTCCAGTGTTGATACAGAGTAGAGAAGACTGGTGATAGCTTGAGATGCAATAGATGACCTTATCATCTTCCATGTCTAACCAAGCTCTAAGCACTCCACAGTGCCTGCTTCAGCTGCCTTCATGGCCATTGGAATCAATCATTCTCATCTGCCCATTCCAAAATGGGAACTCATCATATGCTTGGGGTAGACAACCCCCATACTTACCTACAGATTTGAGACACCCTCAGTTACCCTCAACCTGGTTTAGCCCATCTGCCCAAATGGTTTACCACAGTGTGGCCACTGTACAGGCAACAGCTTCTTGGAGCCGCAGGTGAGAGTTAGGTGGATCAGGTAGACACCAGGAGTGGGAAGAGCCCTGAAAAGGGCTTGGCAGCCCTCACACCAGAGGTACTAGTCTTCACTGAACACATCCTACACCCTTATTTCATCTGTTGAATCTCTGAATTAGATCCTTCAACTATATTTTTGGTTCAGTTAAATGTAGCCTCACTACAAATAGTGCAAAAAGGAGGGGTGCCGTGTGAGCATGCTAAAGAAGTCAACTCAGAGATTTGTTTTTGTTTTGTTCTACCTCCTTTTGGATTCTTTATGTCATAAATCATGGAGACAGCTGATGTTAATTTATCTTTGGTGAATTATTTTTGTTTTGGAGATGTATCAGAGTTCAAGGCAATCAAAAAAGTTCTAGTCCCCCATCTTGTTGAATCTTTTACCTGGAAGTTCAATTCCTATTGTTTCTATGATTTGTTCTTTAACTTACTATTTAGGATTTCATGGTTAAGACCCTTTTGTATTTCTGTCTTTTTTATGTGTTTCCTGCACCAATAACTATTTTTATTTTATTATCGCCTGTATATAATGTATTCACTCTTTCTGCCTTTTTATATTTGCTTGTAGTAACTCCCTGCCATTATACATCATCAATTTTTTTACAGTTCCATTAGTTCTGGGAAATATGTATATGCCTTTGTAGTACCATTTAAAAGATAACACAAGTATGGTTTTTTAACTATGCTTTCTCCAGTAATTTTTTCACTTCCCTATTTTCTGTTTTGTGTACCTTTCTACTAGACTCACACAAAACTGGCAGAGGGACATAAAAGTCTCCTGTTGCCATTATGTTATTTTTAGTGTCTTCTTCTAGTTCTGTTAATGTTACATTATAAATTTGGCTACAAAGATATTTGGAACTTATATATTTACCCCAGATTTTGGTTTGTGGTCTATGATTCCCTTCCAAAAATGCAGATCTTGTTTATCTTTTTAATTTTTGGAAGGACTGTTTTTGTTTTGTCAGGGTGATTACAAATCTTGGTTTTTTTTTATTGACTTAATGCATAGAATTTTTATTCCCATCCCATCAGTTTTGTTTTTGAGTATATACATATGTATATATTTTGAGTAAATACATATATATATAGTACATATTTAAGTTTTTGTTTAAAGTTTTGAGTTCCAAATTCTATCCCTTCCTCTTTCCCTCCCCTTCTACCTCCCTGAGCCAGTAAGCAACCAGACATTGGCTCTACAGGTGCAGTTACATAAAACATTTCCATGCTAGTCCTTTTGTAGAAGAAGACTCTAATAACTGAAAAAAATGAAAGAAAGAAAATGAAAAATAGCCTGCTTTAGTCTGTGTTAAAAATGCCAGTTCTTTTGCTGGAGGTGGATAGTGTGCTTCACCATTAGTCATTTAAGATTGTCTTGGATCATTGCATTGCTGAGCATAGCTGTCATTCACATTTCTTCATCGAACAATATTTCTGTTACTTTGTACAGTGTTCTCCTGGTTTTCATCCCTAAACTGTGCATCAGTCATGTAAGTCTTTCCAGGTTTTTCTGAAATCATTCTGCTTGTCATTTCTTATAGCACAATAATATTTCATTACAACCATATACCACAGCTTATTTAGCCATTCCCTAATTGATGAGCATTCCCTTGATTTCCAGTTCTTAGCCACTACAGAAAGAGCTGCTATGAACATTTTTATGCAAATAGGTCTTTCCCCTCCCCTTTTTAAAATGTCTTTGGGATACAGACCTAGCAGTGGTATTGCTGAATCAAAGAATATGTACAGTTTTATAGCCCTTTGCGCATAGTTCCAAATTGCTCTCTAGGATTGTTTCTTCAGTTTACAACTCCACCAACAAGGCATTCGTGTTCCACTTTTCCCACATCACCTCCAACATCCAACATTTTTCTTTTTTGTCATATGAGCCAATGTGAGAGATGTTAGGTGTTATCTCAGAGCTCTTTTAATTTGTATTTCTCTAATCAATAGTGATTTAGAGCATTATTCATATGATTACAGATACCTTTGATTTCTTTGTCTGAAAACTGCCTGTTCATATTCTTTGACCATTTATCAACTAGGGAGTGATTTGTATTCTTATAAATTCTTGTAATCTTATAAATTTGACTAAGTTGACTAAGTTCTCTCTATATTTGACAAATGAGGCCTTTATTAGAGATAGTTGTGGCAGAACTTTTCCCTTTTTTCTGCTTTCCTTATACTTTTGATTGTATTGGTTTTCTTTGTGCAAAACCCTTTTGACTTTATGTAATCCAAATTATCGATTTTAAATTTTTTAATCTTTTTCTTTCTTGGTGCTGAATTCTTCCCTTATCCACAAATTTGACAGATAAACTATTCCATGCTCTCTAATTTTCTTATGGCATCACTCTTTATGTGTAAACCATGTACCCACTTGGACTTTTTTTATTACATGGTGTGAGATGTTGGTCTATATTTTCTTAGCAGTATTTGTCAAACAATGAATTTTTGTTCCATGTGCTTGGATCTTTTTGTTTATCATAAACTAGATTACTATGATCATTTACTATAATAGAATTTGTACCTAATTTATTCCACTGATCCACCACACTATTTCTTAGCCAGTACCAGAATGTTGTTTTTTTTTGTTACCAGTTTATAGTACAGTTTGAGATCTGGTATGGCTAAAACACCTTTTTTGCATTTTCTTTCAATGATTGCCTTGATATCCTTGACCTTTTCTTCTTCCAGATGAATTTTGTTATTATTTTTTCTAGTTGTATAAAATAATTTTTGGTACTTTGATTGGTACAACAAGGCATAAGTAAATTAATTTAGGTAGAATTGTCATTTTTATTACATTAGCTCTGCCTACCCATGAGCAACTGATGTTTTTCCAATTATTTAGATCTGACTTTCTTTGTGTGAAAAATGTTCTGTAATTATGTTCATGTATTTCTTGGTTTTGTCTTGGCAGGTAAACTTCTAAATATTTTGTACTGTCTATAGTTACTTTAAATTGACTTTCTTTTTCTGTCTCTTGCTGCTGGGCTTTGTTGGTAATATATAGAAAGGACAACTTAAGTAACTTGCCTAGGGTCACACAGCTAGTAAATTTCTAAGGCCAGCTTTGAACTCAGGAAGATGAGTCTTCCTGATTTTAGGCCACTGTGTCACCCACCTGCCCAATGAGAGTGTTCTTAAAACAGAAAAAGCCATGGAGCAGAAGCAGTTATAAAAACAATTTTTGTCTTCCCTGTTTCATGGGCCAACATAAGGGCAGGGAAAGGATAATTTAGTAAACACTAGCCAAAAATACATACTATGAAAAACTTTTTCAATAAAATTTATATCAGGCCTTTTGTTGTTATTCTAAATTAAAGCTTACATCTTGCAACACAAAATCCAGGACAGAGCATGAAAACAAAGTGGTCTACATGGATAAAAGTAAAATGAGGATCAAAAAAATAATTCCATGTAGTACCATCATCAGGTAAAACAATTATTGATGTTATTGTAACGAGTAATGAATGTATAATCTTTTTAAAAAGTTAGGGTTCAATGGGCAGCTAGTTGGTGCAGTGGATAGAGCACTGGCCCTGGAGTCAGGAGGACCTCTATTCAAATCCTGCCTCAGACACTTGACACTCACTAGCTGTACTACCCTGGGCAAGTCACTTAAACCCATTGCCTAGCCCACCATCCCGAAAAAAGTTAGTTTTTAAATTGACAGCATTTGAATGGAATCACCTTTGTCCATTTAAATTGATGGATTGTTAAGCTATATGTAGTGAATTAAAATAAAAATTATTTAAAAATTCTTAAAAGAGCCAAAAGCCCAGAATGTCAGATTAGGATGAGTTCCTAGAGAATAGAATGTCAAGGCTGTTAGAGAGCTTGGAATACAGAATGTCTACTCTGGGAGATGACACAGAGAGTGGAGTGTTAGACCTGGCAGGCTACTTAGAAGAAGGGCTATATCAGTGATAGGAGAGTCCTTACAACATAGAAGGTCATAAGAAAGAGAGGCTGGAAGGACCTAGGATGTTGAGGATTGAAGGGCCCTCAGAGTTCAGAAAGTAGCTAACATATATTAAGTGCTTTAAAGGGGAAAAGCCCTTGGCCAATATTACCTCCTGTTATCCTCCCTGTAAATCACTAAGGTGAGTGCTCTTACCATCCTCATTTGAGAGGAGAGGAAAGACAGGCAAGGAAAGCTAAAGAGCCTCCCCCAGTGTCACAAAGCAGGAAATGAACACAGTAGGCCAGAGAATAGACAGGATCCTTCCAGTGCTGGAACAGTCCATGGGCAGACAGAGATAAGTATCTCCACAAGACAGCTAAGACATAGAACAAAATCAAGTGACAGAAATAGATCCTAAAATATAAACTAGTTCTTCTCACAAACAAACAACCTGGAAGATATGTCAAGGGGAAGTAATTGAAGGCTCACTGTACTCCTATAAAACCTTAAATACAAAAAGCCTAGATACCATATTTCATGGAATCAGAGATGAAAACTGTCCATATCTATATGAACCTGACAGTAAAATAGAAAAAACAGAATTGTCAGCTCTTACAGAAACCCCGTATTGCAAACTCCAAAAAATTTCTTAACCAAAATCCAGAGCCTCCTGACCTTATGCAGGTAGAATTATCATGGTTCCACTGGAAGGTGTGCTACTTGGCATGCAGGGCTACTTAGGGCAACAACAAAGAGCAGGCAAGGACCTGTGCTTAGTAGTGGCATTCTAAGGCAATGAATCTTCATGGACCTTAGACTTTGTCCTCATCGAGGAACATGATTCTTGGTTTTTATCCTAGCTCCTTTGACCTCTGGAATATCATATTCCAAACCCTCTGATCCACTGATGTAGAAGCTGCCAAACCTTGTGTTATCTTGATTGTGTTTCTACAATTCTTAAATTGTTTCTTGCTGACTGCTTACAATATTTTTTCCTTGAACTAGGAACTCTGGAATTTGGCTATAATATTCCTGGGAATTTTCCTTTTGGAATCTCTTTCAGGAGGTGATTGGTAGATTGTTTCCATTTCTATTTTACCCTCTGGTTCTAGAATATGAGGGCACTTTTCCTTGATAATCTCTTGAAAGATAATGTTTAAGCTCTTTTTTGATCATGGTTTTCAGATAGTCCCATAATTTTTAAATGATCTCTCCTGGGTTTATTGTTCAGCTCAGTTGTTTTTCCAATGAGATATTTCACATTGTCTTGTATTTTTTCATTCTGTTGGTTTTGTTTCTTAATTTCTTGATTTCTCATAGAGTCATTAGCTTCCATTTGTTTCAATCTAACTTTTAAGGAATTATTTTCTTCAGTGAGCTTTTGGACTTCCTTTTCCATTGGGCCAATTCTGTTTTTAAGGCATTCTTCTCCTCATTGGCTTCTTGGATCTCTTTTGCCATTTGGGTTAGTCTATTATTTAAGGTGTTAGTTTCTTCAGTATTTTTTTTTTTTGTGTGTCTCCTTTAGTACGCTGTTGACTCGTTTTTCATGATTTTCTTGCATCACTCTCATTTCTCTTCACAACTTTTTCTCTACTTCTCTTACCTGATTTTGAAAATCCTTGATCCTCCTTCTCACCAAAGTAAGATTCTATAGTCTTGA
>NW_020944479.1:0-2105 GCF_900497805.2 Vombatus ursinus | reverse complement strand
AAACCTTACTAAGATCTTTCAGAAGGGAGTGAGTTCCTGGAATTACTCCAGAGTTTCAGGACATCTCTTTTGTAATCTTAAAATAATAAATCTTCAAACCCTTTAACCTTTGAAGATGTTTTTAGCTGTTCTACAAATTTTAATTATCTGACTTTATTTTTGTGACTCCAATATGGCCACTTTTGAAATGACAGAAAAAAGGGTGTTGCAGGTTTTTATTTTGTTTTCTTATAAGCTAATCTCCCACAGAAAACCTAAAATAGAAGTTAGTTTTTCTTATAGGGACAACTGCTTCAACTGTGAAAGTTCCTTAATCTTTCCTAGTGCTCTAAATTCTCTAGCTACAGTCCTTAGAATTTTTTCCCCCCCAGAACTGGCTCGATTTTAAATTGTTCAAGGTAGCAGAATCAGGCTCACAGCACAGACATGATACAGAAACTTTACATTTTCTAGAAACACAAACACAGACAAAATGACAAGATGTCTCACAACACAATTCGAACAGAGTGAACAACTATAGTCTTAACTGGCTGATCTGATGCACACAGTGCTAATACATACTGAAAAAAACAAACAACTAAAGACACTCAATTGCAAATTTACAGTCTTGAACACTGGAGCCAAGTAATAGATTTGTTAATATTAATTTTATTTCATATTATATATTAATAAATAAGTATTTGTTTATTAATATTAATATTTATTAATAGATATATGCAGAAAGGATATCCTTACCAGAGCAATCTGGGTCAAAGGAAAGGCCCTGCAGTTTTCGTTGTAGAGAAAGGCAAGCTGAAATGAAAGTACGAGCCCGGGATTGGAGCAGGAAAGGGTGGTGGACTCACTAGAGGAGGGGAAGGGATTGAACTGTGGAGAAATCTCTGGTTGTGCCTAGTCCACTCCCACTGGTATCAGAAAATCCACTTGACTCAGTTCTGTGTCCACATCCATGTCTGTCACCAACTGATGTTAACAAGACCAGAACTGGCCTCTAACCTGTGGGTGGACAGAGCTGAAGAATGTAGGAGAGCAAGGAATCAAAGTGAAGGTTTATTTCAAAGTGAGGGAAATGGCTTGCAACCAAGGACTCTGGGCCAGAGGCCTTTTGCTTTTTTTGAGAGGTGGGCTGCTTTAGTGCTACAACATCTCAATACTTAAACCCATGGCTCTGCGGTGAGTTATAGCCCTGAAAATGAGGGGTAAGGGCAGTAACTGACAAGTTAGATTCATAGCAGGACTTCATAACCAGAATGTGGATACTATAACTGTGTGTCCTAAATCAGAGATCATCCACAGGGTGAGTGCAAAGTATTGTTGATATGCCAAGCTCAGGGCACATCCTGCTTGCTAAGCCTCAGCTCTGGAAAACTGAGTGTCTCCCAATACCTTGACAGAGCTATGGAAATCAGAAGGACTTTAATGGAAACTGCCATCAAGGCATGATCCAGAGAGGAAGATTTTGGGGGAATTTTGCCTTGGTAAATTAAGGCAGATGGAAAAGAATCTACAGTGGGAAAGTACAGTTCTCAGGCCTTTTGACTGGGCCTTAGAAGAGAAGGCATGTAATAATGAATAACGACGAAGGCTGGCTTTCATGATGACCAATACTAGGAAAGATTACAATTGGGGGTCATCAGAAAAGCTTCTATTTTCAGCTGCTCCTAAATCCAAAATAAGATGGATTTCCAAAAAGAAAGTTTTGGCAGTCTTCTGGATGAAGCCTATAAAAGAAGTTGAAAGGAAAGAGGAAATAGAACAGTTGAAGAGAGAAATTTCGAGAGTGAGAGATTCATAATGTCTTTCTGCAAAGTTGTCTGGATGCAATGATGTGGATAGAAGAGTGGGTTGAGAATTTAAAAATATAAATTAAATACTTGCCAGGAATTAAGTTCCATTGTTTGTGGGGAACAATGAAACCCTGATGAAGAGATGAAAGCGTAGGTGGGGGTTTCTTAAGAAAAGGCAGAAATGGTGCTACAAAGTAGAATTCAGAAAAGATGCAGTTTGGATGTTTCTCAGAACATCGGTAGGTTTGCATCTATTTTAGCTTCATCATCTGCATCATCTATGGAAATAAGGAGGATGTTGGTTTTGGAGAAGATAAA
>NW_020944478.1:0-1690 GCF_900497805.2 Vombatus ursinus | reverse complement strand
TGCTTCATTTGATCCTTTGTTGAACTTCACCCAAATGCTTTCCCCCCCATTCTCCACCCCAATTTTTAAATTTCCTCATATAATACTCTTAACATGCAAAGCTATCCTATTCCTTTTTATCTATTCCATCACTTTTTAAAAATTAAATTTTTTTCAATGAACAAAAATCAATTTCCTTTCCCTCTTACTTCCAACCCCTACTGGAAAAAAAAAACAAAAACAAAAAACAAAAAACAAAACCAAAGCCCTTGTAACAAATATGCATAGTCCAACTTCTTCATTGGCTGTGTAAAAAGAAAAGTCTCCTTTTCCTCTCTTAGTCCTTCACCTCTCTGTCAGAAGCATGCTTCGTTATGGGTCTTGTGGAATTACGTCTGATCATTGCACTGATCAGAGTTCCTGTGTCTCTCAAAGTAGTTTGTCTTTACAAGGTTGTTGTTATGCTAAATTTTGTTCTCCTGGTTCTGCTCACTTCACTCTATAGTTTTCTATAAACTTTCTCTAAAACTATCCTTTTTGTCATTTCTAACAATAAAATATTATTCCATTACATTCTACATATCTTTTTTGAAGCATTTCTTTGATCTTTTCAAAGAATACTTCCTTCTCCCTAATGTCTTTGGAGAATAGAAACAATACTCCTCAATAAATTTATTTTCTTTTTAGGATATAGACCTACTTATACTCCATATATACATAGATATTACTGACAGAAAACTAGAATATCCATTTTTCAGATTACTGATCCATTGAGTCCACCACAAATTAGATTCTATAATCTCAAGTGGGTCCTCACTGCAGTAAGGCTATCCTTTTACACCCTCTTAATCAAGGCATTGTCCCATTCACCACCGAGTCTATTCCAAACTTTTTCATTCCTCAAATCTCCCATGGCTCTTCCACCCCAGACCTTCTTAGCTGAGAACTTTGCCTCATATTTCATTGAAAAAATTGAGGTCATTCTCTGAGAGTTTCCTCTTCTCCCCTCTCCTCATTTCATATGACTTGGATATAAGTGCCCTTCTCTTCTCTGACACTGTTGCCACCTTGGTGCAGGCCTTCATCATCTCATGCCTGGGCTACTGCAGTAAGCTTCTCACTCAAGTCTCCCTCCATTCTAGTCCACCATCCTCTCAGCTCTCAAGGTGATCTTCCTAAAGAGCAGGTCTTACCACATCAAGCCTCTGTCCAAGAAACTCCAGTGATTCCCTTTTACTTACAGAAACAAACATAAAATCCTGTTTGGCTTTTAAAGTCTTTCCAAACCTGGTCTCTTTCTACCTTTCCAGTCTTACACTTTACTTCGTGAGCCAATGACACTGACCTGCTTGCTTTTCCTCACACAAGAAACTCCATCTCCCAACTTTGTGCATTTTCACTGACTGTCCTCCATGCCTGGAATTCTCTCCCTCCTCATCTCTGCCTCCTGGTTCACATAGTGTTCCTCAAGGCTCAGTTAAAATCTCACCTCCTGCAAGAATGCTTTCTCAGTCCCCCTTGATGTTGGTGCCTTTCCTCTGAGATTACCTCCAAGTTATCTTGTATAGTCTGCACATAGTTGTTTGTGTGTTGTTTTCCTCATTAGATTTTTTAAAGTTTTTATTTATTTAATATTTAACTTATGGAATAAAACAAGGATTTCCATAACATTGTGTAATAAAAAATGATTGCACATGAAACTGCAAATCTA
>NW_020944477.1:0-3690 GCF_900497805.2 Vombatus ursinus | reverse complement strand
GTCAAAAATCCCACTAAAAAAATCTCTCAGCAAAATCCCCCACTCCTGAGTGCCAGGCTAGAAGGGGAGGCTTTGGGCGGTGTTTTGGGAGGGGGAGGCACAGGGCTTTACTGGGCAGCAGTTAGAGCTCATTGCTTGAAAAAGATCATGGGGGGGGGTTGTATGTGGAGAACCATCGGTGAGAGGGTGAGCTCCTCTTACTGCCTTAATTAGCCAAATACTATTGGAGCATCTAGTTGATAATAAGTAGTTTTTAAGCTAAGTTTTGGAATGGGCTAGAGACCCCTCACAGGGCACAGGACTGCAAAGAAACAGAGAGGATTCAAAACTGGTAATTGGGCAGTTAGGCCCCGATCTTCTAAACCATGTGAAGCAAGGCCTGCCCTGACTCTGACTTGAACAACCTTCCTCAGCCTCTCCTGAGAGCTCCTCGAACCCATCCTGACACCCTGAGAAGGCAGAGCCTTGGCAGACGCCTTTGCAAGTACCAAGGGCCGTGCTAGATAGAAAACCCAATGTTATTCTCTCTACTCTAATGGCTTGTCTTGCCCAAGATCTGCCAGTTTCTGGTCCTTAACAAGTGTCCAGCTGGAGCAAAGTCAGGTCCGGCTCAACCTCTCTGCTCAGACCCCAAGAAACACTACCTTATCATTCAAAGCATGACCCCCTCCAAAGTCAAGGCTTTTTTCCATGACATTTAAAAACTGGTCTCTCTCCTTTCTGACCACACGGCAGTTTGGACCATTACACCAACTGCGCAAACACATACACACAACACATCCAAATTGCTTGGTTTACTTTACTGCTCAAATGGAATCCTTTAAGGACCAAAACTAGTTCCAAAAACCAGAACTGAAGCCTCCCTTGGCTCCAGAGGCGGAAGGGAGTTCAGTCAAACTGAGGCTTCGCAAACCAAGCTAAGACTTAGCCATTCAATTCACTCAGTGTTTCCCCTACTCTCTTAATTATTACTCCTGAGAAAAGAGGGAGGGATGAGGGGAGGAAAAGGATAAAAAGAACTCAGGAGAGATAGGTAAGGAAAGCCTGAAAGAGCTAAGGAGCTTAAGTAGAAATTTTCAAAATGGAAAACTTGTTTAAAAGCAATCAGTGTCTGTACGCTGATTCTACAAATCTCATTCCCCCCTCCCTTCCCACCCCAATCCTATATTATTTCCTCTTAGAGATACTTTTCTCCCTTGTATCTAACAGCTCACACTGGCTCATAGGAACCAAGAGGTTTTCCTGTGCTCAAACACAAGCAACCATTAGGGGGCTGACAGGGACTGTTGCCTTTCTTTAAAAAATGCTAACAAAAACCACTATTGATTTACAGAGCCCAACGTGAAGAGACCCCAGCATTGCTTGCATCAGCTATGAAGCCCCTGACCCCAAACACCAATTCAAAGTCAAATTGGGGGTCCCAGAATACATCTGCTCTTGCCTCTAATGAGTAGGGGGGAATCCATGCATGGTGCACACAGAGGAGCAGTTGACATGACAATAAGAAGTTCCATTACTGCATGGATATCACATGAAAGGGGCAGATAAGGGAGAAAATGGGAGAAATCAGGGATGGAAGTCAGAGTTCTAAGGGTCAAACTGATGTCTCCAGGATATGGAAGGTACTGTCTGAATTGGAAATTGTGATATGTACTGGGTCAGAGTCAAAAGCATTGTCGTTTTCATTGCTGGATAGAAAGGACGGGGGTTCTTTGCTCCCACTGGTCTTGGGGAATCTGTCTGTGCCAGGCTCTTTGCTATCTTCATCCTCCTCAATGCCATCCAGGAGGGTGGTCTTGGCTCATCTTCTTCCAGGGTGAACTCAGGATAGGTCATGAAGTTATGGATAGAGCTTCAGGTTTCGGGTTTCTCAAGGCCTTCAAAAAGGGAGCTACGGAAGACTTTCATGACTTTTATCTATGCCAGGAAAGCAAGAAAGATGGAAAGAAGGAAGGAAGGAAGGAAGGAAGAGAAAAGAGGGAAGTGAGATAAAGCCTGCAGAGGAATTGGATGCTTGAAGGGAGAAACAAAATGAAAACCACAAAACACCACTGAGCAAAAACTAAAAATAAATATGCAGTGGGGACATCATGAAACACTAGAAAAATATCACATGGTTCAAAATTCAAGCATGGGAGTGGAGTGGGGCAAAAAGTGATGGCAACTCAACTATGACATTTCAAACGCTTCATTAAAAAGCAGAAACCCAACACAAACATGACATTCCCAAACAGACCACTCAGATTGAAACAAAAGTTTAAAAAAAAGCGTTAATTTTTTAATGTATATGGTAAAAAAGTGGAAACCAAATACTTGAGAAATGATTTAGATATGTGGATTGGTGCTATGGGCAAACATCTGGTGGAAGGAGAATAGGATACGTCCCACTGTAGTTTAAATCAGACACATCTATATTGAGAACTTGCAAAGAACTGACCCACAGATCTATATACACACATTTTGGGGTGATAACAGTGATAACAGCTGTGCAGCAAGGACAAGTCAGACAAAACAGGCAATGACATGCAAGCAATGAGAACTCTGACAGCTCAAGGTTTGGGCGTACTGCACACACCTCCACAGGCATCCACATACTAGTCTGACCCTGCCCCCACCCCCCACCCCCCACCCCAAGAAGAAGTGGAACTCTGCTGTCCAAGGGAGGACCCAGCCCAGCCCAGGGAGGAGAGGGGCTGAGATGTGGGGACACAAGCAAGTGGGAAACCAGTCCCCAGGGAAAGCTGCTGCCTGCAGAAAGAAGGGAGGGGAAAGAAAGTGACACCATGGTGGGGGGAGGACTAGAGGGGGAGGTGGAAGGAGAGACAGAAGAGGAGGGGGAAGAAGAGGAGAGGAAGAGGAGGAGGAAAAAGAAGAGGAAGAGGAAAAAGAAATAAGAGGACGAGAAGAAAGAGGAGGGGGAGGCAGAGAAGGAGGAGAAAGAAGTAAGAGGAGGGGGAGGAAAAAGGAGTAATTGGAGGAGAAAGAGAAGGGGGAGTAAAAGGAGAAGGAAGAAGAGGAGGGGAGGCAGAGGAGGAGAAAGGAAGAAGAGGAGGAAGAAGGCTCTTGGAGTGGGTGTGAGCTCCTAGCTAGGTCCAACTCTGGCCTGAGGGAGAGAGGAAAAGAGGGAGAGATGGGAAGAAGACAGTTGATTTGGGCAGCCTTGCCCACCAGCATAGGACTCTGGAGTAACCTCCCCGACCCAGAGCCAACTCTTGGATCTCCTTTTGAGGTAGCAGGCCCAGTAACAGAATTCAAAGAGAGGGGGGAGCACTTCCCTTCATGAGTGTCATGGGGTGTGGGGAACCCTAGCCCTGCTTGCCTGCCAGACCTCCCCCTGCCTTCATGGCCATCTGGGAGAATGGTGGAGCACACTGGAAGAACTCATGGGGTAGGGCAGGGTTGGAGAATCTCCAAAACCTGCCACAGAGGCTGGGTGTGGGTTGTAACTGAGGCCCTGCTCTCCTGGTCAACTACCGAGGCTGCTTGGAGCTG
Organism: Vombatus ursinus; assembly: GCF_900497805.2. Lineage (NCBI taxonomy): Eukaryota > Metazoa > Chordata > Mammalia > Diprotodontia > Vombatidae > Vombatus > Vombatus ursinus. The sequence continues at coordinate 198 of NW_020944477.1, read as the reverse complement.
CCTCCCGGTTCTTCATCACAGAAGCAGCTACTCAGCACGGCTGATGACATCTTTACGGTCAGGCCTGTTCGGTGGTTACTGCAGAAGAATATGGGCTTACCCCAAGAGGCAGGACTCCAGATGGTGGAGTCCTGCTGAATCTGTTCTGGATACCTGTGATTCTCTTCCCCTTATAAAGGCAAAACAAATGGTAGTTGG
>NW_020944476.1:1126235-1151873 GCF_900497805.2 Vombatus ursinus | reverse complement strand
TTTTTTTTTTTTTAATAAATCCCCAGGGGCTTACATAGTGCCTGGCACATAGTAGTTGCTTAATAAATTCTTGACTTTGAGCAACTTTGAGCAATTCTTGACTTAAAAACTTGACTTTGAGCAACAGACTAAGTAAGAATTTAAACTTAGTTCTAATTTCAGCTTTGGAAAAGTGCTCTGTAACCCTAGGGTAGAGCACTTAATCTCTGTTCCTTCCTTTGGTGGAGGCAGCTGCAGCCAGAAAGATTGGATTGACTATTTAGTGAATTTTTAACCTTGGAAGCAGGATGATTAATCCCATCTCAGTGTTATAGTAGGATCTGTGAATCAAAGTATGCTTTTCACCGGTGTCTTTGAAAAATCTTAGGGCTCTTTTGAACCAGAGAGCAAAAGTTGGAGGCAACATGTTGAGGGAAAGATTGCTGGACTTGAAGTCACAGGCCTTAAATTGGAATCCCAGTTCTCTCATTATGTGTGATCTTGGGCAAGTCACAGCCTCTCAGGGCTTTAGTTGCTTATCTATGCAGTGATGGAGTTGGACTAGTAGACCAATCAATCAATAAACATTTATTAAGCACCTACTGTGTGCCAGGCACAAAAGGAGGCAAAAAGATATTAAGTTACCTTTCCAACTCTAAATCTTTGAAGTTAATACCATACATCTCCCTAAAACAATGTCATCCCCAATGTTTTCCCATAAGCCCTTTGTTTTAAAAAGGATTGAGTTGTTAGACATTCTGGGTGCCTAATAAGTAGATGCTTGATAAATGTTTATTGAATTGAAGTTATGTAGTAGAAAAGAACTCTGGATTTGGAGTCCATGGCCTGAGTTTGAATCCCAGCTCTGTTGATTTATTGCCTGTAAAGTCTTAGGCAAATTCCTTAACCTCTCTGGGCGCTTCTTCGTCAGTAAAAGGAAGGGTTTGGACAAGATGGCCTTCTGAGGTCCCTTTCAGCTCTTATCTATCGTCCTCTGACCTCTGAGGTCCCCTCCATCTCTTAAATCTATGCTCTATGAAGTTTGAGTCATTTCTCCAGCTTGCTGAACTTCTCTCCCTTCCAGGAGAACTTAGTGATGTGACTCCTCTGGGGAGAACATCTGTTCTCTCTCAGTCCCATCCGTCTTCTTAGGGCATGGGGTGTGGGGTAGTTGGAGAGAATGCTGCGGCTTTCAGTTTAGTTGGGTAGTAAAAACTGTTCGGATACTGCACAGAAAGTAGGTGCAGCTTTTCCCTTTCTTCTCCTGTTTTTAAAACCCTACGTCTTTCCTGTTGTTCATAGCTCAGGGCACCATTCCGACCCATCACAACAGATGGGAGCTGCAGCTCTGGCTGTTTGTGTTGCTATGGTGAGAACTTCCCTCCCACAGGCATGAGCTCCTTTTTGATCTGCTTCCTATTGGGCAGGGGCCCCACTGACCAGTCCAGTGGTGCAGCTGATGCTTGTTCCTACCTTGATAAATTGAAGGGCCGAGGGCCTCCTGAGAAGACTGAATTTATACCCTTCTAGCACTAGGGGTGTGCTTTCTAATCAAAGTGAGAACGGTTGGAGGGAGAAATTCTGATATGTTTGGTGGGGAAACCTTGTTATTGTCTGGGTTTAGTGGCTGGAAGACCGAGATCCACCAGTGTCAGTTTGGTGCCTTTTGGTACTAATTGGCTAAAAGAGAAAATGATAAAACAACAACAACAAAGCAATTCCCGGTGCCTTGAGATATACAGGTTCCTTGGAATTTTGTTTTGTTTTCCTTTCACCTACCTCCCCTTGTTAAAGGTACCTTGTGGTCTTTGGAGCAGAGGAGAGAGAGAGAGAGAGATATGTAGCTTGGCCTTGTCAGTTTTGCTAGTTGACCCTGTAGGGAAGCATCATGTTGCAGTGGAAAATGGGCTGGATTTGGACCCTGAGCATCAGACATATTCCCTGGGTGATCTTGGGCAAATCTTAACCTCTGGGCCTCCGGTTCCTCAGCTGTAAGAGGAGAGTGTTATAGTAGATAATTTCAGAGGTCTCTCCCATCTTTATATCTGTGGTCATAGGAGAGGCAGCGTGGCATAGGGTTCTTTTTCTTTTTAAATTATCAGGGTTGGGGAACCTATGGCCTCCAGGCCACATGTGGCCCTCTAGGTCCTCAAGTACAGGCCTTTGATTGAATCCAAACTTCACAGAACAAATCCTCTTAATAAAAGGATTTATTCTGTAAAATTTAGACTCAGTGAAAAGGCTGTACCCAATACCTAGAAGGCCTCTTGAGGCCACAGGTTCCCCAACCCTAAATTAAATAACATTTTTTTTTCCTAGTTAGTAAAGACAATTTTTAACATTCATTTAAAAAAAAATTTGAGTTCCAAATTTTCTCCCTCTCTTTCTCACCTCCCCCCTTTCTGAGACAGTAAGCCATTTGATATAGATTATACATGTTCAGTCAGTGGCACAGGGTTCTTAACAGGGTCCATGCATTTTTAAAAATATTTGGATAGCTATATTTCAACATGTTGGCTTCCATAACAGGTACAGGGGTCCATGTCTTTTTTTTTTTTTTTTTAAAGTGTGATGACTATATTTCAACATAATTGGTTTCCTTTGTAATCCTGTTTTTTTTGTTTTGTTTTGTTTTATGCATCTAAAAACATCATCCTGAGAAAGAGTCCCTCTCGCACGACTGCCAGTTGGGGTCATGACACAAAAAAAGGGTAAAGAACCCTTGGCATAGGGGATAGAGACGTCCATTCAAATTCTGCCTCTGACTCATATGGACTTTGTGATCTCAGATCAGTTCATCTCTTAGTACTCCCAGACAACCCTCTAACAATATAAATTACAGAGATGGTAATGACCTGCACTGGAAGGCATTTCCTCATGTGGAAGTTCCTTTTGTCATGAAATCACAGATCCAATCCCTGTTCTTTTCCCAAGCCTTATTCTATGATTTCAATGGAATGGTTTTTACAAGTAACTCCATAAGGCTACCTAGGCTTCCCAGTTTAGTGATAGGACTGACAAGATACCTTTTTTATCTCTCTCTCTCTGTCTCTCTGTCTTTCTCTTTTTTTTGGTGAGGCAATTGGGGTTAAGTGACTTGCCCGGTGTCAAGTGTCTGAAGTCATATTTGGACTCAGGTCCTCCTGACTCTAAGGCCAGTGCTCTATCCACTGTGCTACCTAACTGCCCTTCATGAGATAGAAAGACTTATGTCAAAATCCCAGCACTAACCCAGACATCTGTCAATTTCCATGGGGAATTTATTGCCTGAATAACAAACCTTGAAACAGTTTTAGCTTTATAGCCCTGAGTGGTTTTATTTTCATCATTAAAGACAGTGGGAGAAAAGGGCCAAGTTTTTTCAGGTTCTTGGTTCAAGGGTGGACATAAATAAAAGAAGACTCTAGAAAATTGTAAGTCTTGTGCTCACATGAAATCATTTTGTTTTGGAAAGTGGCTATATTCATGTTCTTGCCCTCCCCTCAAAAAACCAGATCAAGTAAAGATTAATCAATTCCAGAAAGAAACATCTCATATCATGGTTACAGTCTCCTGTTCACACCTTAGGGTAGGCAGATAAAATAATTTTTTTTACCCAAGCCTTTTCTGTGGTAGTCACAACTAGCCAAATTCTTGGTCTTCTGCTCTAACCAGTGAGCAGGGAATTGGCCTATATCAGTGGTTCTCAAAGTATGATCCGGGGATCTCTGAGATCCTTTCAGGGGTCCTCAGGATCAAAGTTATCTTTATAATAATAATTAAATGATTAAATTTCTAATACATATTGATAGCTATAATGCCCATAAACAAAAGCTCCCTGGAGGGTTCTCAGTAATTTTTAAGAATATGAAGGAATACAAAGGACTTACAAATATGTATTGTATGGTTTCACATATATATTTATTTCAGATGTTGGCCTTCTCTGATGTGGAGTTCTAAGGAAGGAAGGGAGGGATGAAGACAACTTGGAACTTAAAAAAGAGCTCAAAAACAAGGAGTATAAAGGGGTCCTAAGACCAAAAAATTTGAGAACCACTGCCCTAGATCAGTGGTATCAAACTCAGATAGAAACGGAGCCCACTAATCCATCCAGAAGGATCCTTGCAAGCAGCATATTCACTGTTTTAAAATGTGATGGTATTTATGATTTGTTTTGTTAAATATTTCCCCATTACATTTTAATCTGGCTCTGTGGCACAGCTCAGCCCTAAATGACATTTAAAGTTCCTTCCCTCCTGTGAGCAGTGTAGGTTCAGATGGCTCATCCTTGTTTTCCATTGATGGAAAACAAAGCACAAAAAAGGGGTTGTTGTTTTGTTGCTGTTCATACTTCTTGTCACCAATGACATCATGGGTGAATTGGACTTAAGTGAGGCAGAGTTGCACAAAGTTGTCAGCCTCTCTCTTTATGAGTCATTGAAGTCCAGTGGCAGGACGAAAGGCAGGACAACTGGCAGCGGCCCAGGATGCAGTGGGTGACCTTGGAGTCTTTGTTGTCTGACCAAGCTCTAAGCCTTACACATTGCCTGCTTCAGAGGCCTACATCGCCGTTGAAGCAAATTGTTCTCATCTGCCCATTCCACTGGAGGAAGTCTTCACATGCTTGGGGTAGACATCCCCCTAACTCACAGACGGGTTTTAGGCCTGTAGGTTACCTCCACCTGGTTTAACCGATCCGCTGAGACGGTTTACCGAGGGGTGGCGTCCGCACATGCTACAGCTTCCCGGAGCCACAGGTGGACACCAAAGACGGATGGGCAGCCCTGAAAAAGGCACAGCTTCTCACCAGAAGTGCTGGTTCTACCTGAACACCTCATACAACCTTGAAAGAGAGGTATTGGACCTATTGAAGACCCTGCAGTGAGTCAGAGAGTCGAGTGACCTGTCACAGTCCTTGAATTTCTGGTCACTTGCTAAACTCTCCAAACCACTTTGCCCCTGGAAGGCTTTGTTATTGTTCAGTTGTTTCAGTCATGTCCAACTCTTTGTATGCCCATTTGGGATTTTCTTGGCAGAGATAGTGCAGTGGTTTGCCATTTTCTTCTCCAGATCATTTTACAGATGAGGAAATTGAGGCAAACAGGGTAAAGTGACTTGCCTAGGGTCACACAGCTAATAAGTATCTGAGGTTGGATTTGAACTCGGGAAGATGGCCCAGCACTCTATCCTTGGTGCCACCTAGCTGTCCCCTGGAAAGCTTTACTTGTACCTAAATCTTGGAAGATTTGATAGCATTTTTTACATGTTTGAAATGCTTTATGAACTACTCTTCTGCTTAAGAGTAGTGCCAGTCAGTTTCCTTATCTATAAAAAAGACGGAGTTGGACCAGATGGCTTCTGAAGCCCGTTCCAACTTTAGGTCTGTGTTCTTAGGGCCTGCATAGACACTGAACTGTGGAAGGAAGGCTTGGCCAAGGACCATCCACTCCGAAGATCAGTGGCAGAAATTGGAAGGGGAGCTCAAAAACGTCTGATTTCTTGTTTGCTGAGAGTTTAGTCTTTTGATGGTTCTTATTTCATGAGACTTCTAAATAATAAAGACTAATTTTTCCCCACTCCTGATTAGACTCTCTTCTACCTAGAAGCCAGCGCTGGGGTATCCCTTACCTCTGAGACCTGATTTGGAGTAGCCATTAATAGTTCCTTCTCTGTGCTATCTTTCAGGTAGACTCAAATACTGCAGTGACAGATCAATTTATGAACATAGCTGGACAGCAAACCATGCCTGCCTCACCTCAGTGCAGGTGTAGATCTGTTTTCCCTTCTTTCATCAGAGAAGTCAGTGGAGCCATTGCAATGGTGGATCTTCTCAAAAAATCCTAGAATGTCCAACTTCCAACTTAGGAGTACTCTTAGAGGTCATTACAGAGAGGTAGCTCGTCAAAATAGATTGAGACCCAGGCTTGAATCTTGCATCTCCTCTCAGCTATGTGACCTTGGGCAAGCTGTTAACCTTGATGAATCTCAGTATCCCCATCTGTAAAATGGAAATAATGATACCTAGAGTACTTACTCTGTAGTGATGAGGATCGAAATCCTGGTTCTGCCATTTACTGGCTTTGACTTTGTCCACTTAAGTTCTCTGGCCCTCAGCTTCCCCATCTGTAAAGTGAAGGGGTTGAATTTGATGCCTTCTAAGGCATCGTCCAACTCTAGATCTCTGATCCTAGTAAAACACCTTGCAAACCTTAAAGTGCTAGGTACGTGTTAACCATTATTATCTAGTTGACTCATTTTAATTTTAAGGACCCTGAAGTTGGATAGGTTAAGCAAATTCTTAAGGTCACACAGTGAGTGAATTACAAAACCAAAACCAGAATTTGAGTGTCCTGGCCCTCAGTCTAACGCCTTTCCCATGTACCCTGTCATGGTCATGTCCCACAGTTAATGAATTTCAGACATGGGCAGGATGTGGGGCATGGTTGTCAAATCGTCCATTGCTGTCTGGCAAAGTTACATTTGTACCTTTCCCAGCTCATATGCTTAATTTGCAGTGAAAATGTGACCTGGCTGAGACACTTAAGTGTGCCTGCCTAGCAGGGGTGCCAAAAAAGATACTAGATTTAAGGTTCTGAGATTGTGGGAGGACCTTCTTGATCAAAAGAATAATTTGGTGTATTGTTTTCTGTCTCCATAGCTTTTAAATTTCAGCATCAAAGCCTCAAGGAAGTGTGTAATTTTCTCTTTGGGATTGCCCCAGTGGTAAGATTGCCAGAGGTATAAGATGTTGAGCTTATTTTATTTTGCCAGGCCTCAGTTTCCCTGCTTGTGAAATCTGGAGCACTTTTTTTTTTAAATAAATCTGTTCTGAGTTTTGTATGTGCAGAGTATGACTTCCTAACATGATTTGCTTTGATTTGCTCCTTTTCTTCCTCTTTATTATAGTTCAGTGTTCTCTTAATCAGGGCTTTCATTTTTTTGGAAGGGGCCCTCCTTCATCCTTCTGCCAGTTGAAGGCCTTTTTTGCTGCTGCTGTTCTTCCTCGCTCCTACTGACAGTAGATATCATGAACCCAAGTTGTGATCCAAGCAGCTTTTCCTCTGCAGGGAGAGGCCTGGGTAGGTGGTGTGTAATCTGTACTGTCCACAGGCATTGAGGTGGATTGGACAAAGCACGGGACTTACACCATGAAGACATTGGTTCCTTCCTTTCTTTAAGAAAACAAAACACAAAAACATCAAAACATTTTTAAATGATCAAAATATGGAAGGTGCTAGGCATGGGAGGATATGAAGATGAAGTATTTCAACAGGAGCCTCAAGGATCATATGTGTGTGTGTATGTGTGTGTGTGTAGAGGGGGTTATGGGGGGAAGGGGGAGTAGAATACCTACACAGACAAGTGTAGTACAAAGTAGAAAGTAAAGAGAGGAAAAGGAGAGATTCACATCAAGTACTTTGTCTAAGTTGGAGGAGGGAGTGATCACTTTAGACCAGCTGTTCTCAAACTTTTTGGTCTCTGGAGCCTTTTACAACTCTTAAAAATTATTGAGGACCCCAAAGAGGTTTTGTTCGTGTGGGTTATATCTGTTGATATTTATGGGGTTAGAAATGAAAACTAATGTTTTTAAAATATATTTATTAATTCCTTTGAAATAGTAATAAACCCATTACATGTTAATATAAGTAGCATTTTAAAAAATAAAAATGGTTCCATTTTCCCAGATAAAAAAATTTTAAGAGAGGAGTGGGATTATTTTACATAATTTTTGCAAATTTCTTTAGTGACTGGCTTAAAAGAAGACAGCTGGATTCTTACATCTGATGCATTCAGTCTTTTGCAATATGTTGTTCTGGTTGAAGTATATGAAGAAAATCCAGCCTCACACAGATAAGTAGTTTAAAAAATGGAAGATTATTTTAATAGGCAAATAATGCCTTAGTTTTATTATGAAAGTAGTTTTGACTTCACAGATTGCCTCTACCCCCACTCCCTGAAAGGGATTTTCAAGAATCCTTAGGGAACTGTGGACCATACTTCTGAGAATCTGCTTTAGACTGTAGGGAGACAGGGGCAGGTTTGGCACCTTTATTAGACCTTGAAGGCAGAGATGAAAAATGGGTGGTTTTCAGTCCTAAGAAACTGGTCTTTGGGAATATACAGAGATAGGGGATAGGATTGGGGCTGGGTGAATAGATTTGGGCAACATCCGCATAGAGGGTAACAGATAACACCTAATTCTGTTTAGCTAGTTAAGATGAACCTAGATAGGACACTTCTGAGCCTCAGGTTCCTTATCTGTAAAGTTGGGACAGTAACGCTTATATTAACCACCTCCCAGTATATTTGTGAGGTAGCTAGGTGGGTCAGTGGGTGGAGCTCTGGCCCTTGAGTCTGGAACACCCAAGTTCAAATCCCGTCTCAGACACTCTAGTCACTTACCCTCTGTTTATCTTAATCCACTGAAGAAGGAAATGACAAACCACTCTGATATCTTTGTCAAGAAAACCCCATGGATAGTATTGGTGTGTAAAGGTCCATGGAATCACAAAGAGTTGGACACGACTGAACAACAACAGAAAGTATATTTGTGAAGAAAGCCAGTTGTAAACTGTTACCTCCTATACAATTCTAAGTCATGAGTGGTTAATGTAAATATTAGAGTAAGACTTATAATAAATTAAATAAAATTTAAATCAGTTAAGGTAAGATTGTTGTCTCTCCTCTTGAGGAGGGATCAAGAGTTTGGGGAACAGTTTGACAAGAACGTAGAGTGCTTGAAAAGGGCATGAATAAGGCTGGAAAGGTAAATTGGATTTGAATTGTGGAGGGTCCCAAATGCTTGACTGAGGTGTTTGTATTTTATATTGTAGACATGAGAAAGCACTGAAGATTTTAAGCATTCGAGTGACGTGGTAGAATCTATGTATTAGAATGATATTGTGATAGCTCTGTGAAAGATGAACTGGATAAAGGAGAGATCAGGGGCAGGGAAGCACACATCAGACAAGAGATGATGAGGGCCTGAACATGGGTTTGGATACTGGTGGAGAGGAGAGGAGAGGATAGATTTGAGATGTGGAGGGAGGACTGATAGCTTCATTTGGCCTTACTCTGTTTACTTATTTACTCTTCAGCTGACCAGGACTACTTCCCTGAATTTGATGTGCTGTCCCTGATTCCTGTTCATTTGTTTCCCTCAGGGCCTTGGATGGGACTGCCTTTTCATCCTGCCTTTTAGAATTCTCCAAGATGCTTTTCCAACTACGATGCCCCTCCCCCTCCCCTCCATATAATGTAGAATGAACATAGATTTTTGTTCATTGAAAAAAAATTTAATACAAAATAAAAAATAAATTAGCACTCCCCACCATCACCAAGAAAACATATTAGAGGAGAGTAAGAACACTTTGGAAGGGCTGATTTATTTTCTATTTAAAATTAAAAAATTTCAGTGAACAAAAATCTTATTTTTTCTTCCTACCTTTCCACTTCCTTCCCCATGGAGGGGGGGATACCCCAAACCTTTATAACAGACATTCAGTCAAGCAAAATAAGTTCCCTTGTTGCCCATGCTCCACAAATACACACACACACACACACACACACACACACACACACACACACACACACATAGAGTGAGAGAGAGAGAGAGAGAGAGAGAGAGAGAGAGAGAGAGAGAGAGAGAAAGAGAGAAAGAGGTAAGTAGCATTCATCACCAGAATGCTCCTTAAATTTTTTTCAGAGTATTTCATCTAGTTCTAAGTATTGATCTCATCACACCCTACTGTTATGCTAATCTGTGACTAAGTCTGATCTCCTTAGTAGAATAGTATAGAAGATGATTTAATAGCTGTAAATCTGGCTATTGTTATCATCCTATGTAGCATGTACAACAAGCCTGTCTTTAAAAACATAAATTTTCTGTTTTTAATTGTCAGCTTAATCTTTTGATTTGTTTTGCTTATGAGAGATAGCTTGGTATAGTGTGTAGAGAGTTGGCCTCTGACCCAGGAAGCTGGCATCAAGTTCTGCCTGTGACGTATGTACTTTGTGACCCTGGGCAGAAATCCCTTAACCCCTCTGTGCTCTACGCTGCCCTGTAAGACTTAGTTGCAGAGAATATGCTGACCCGCATTGCTTGGTGGAGTTTGCAGGAGTTCCTTATACTAATGAAATCATAGGTCCAGGACATTCTAAGGTTGGCAAACCACATACATGATGTAATTTGATATGATTCTTATAGCTGCCCTCTTAAGTAGGTGCTATTACCACAGAGTACAAAATTGAGGTTGAGAGAGAGGGTCTTGCCTAGGGTCATACTGCTACTTCTGAGGCAGGATTTGAACTCAGGCCTTCCTGTCTCCAAAGCCAACTCTGTGCCCTGTGCCACCTACTTGTCTTTATTTTCTTTTGTTATAACTTAATCTATATTTTGATGTCTCTCTCCCATCCCTCCTTCCCAGAGAGCCATCTGTTAGAAAAAAAAGAATTGAAAAGAGGAGGAGATCAAATAATTCAATAAGACTCAAACAACCTTTTGAAAAAAATATTTCGTGCAGTGTTTCAATGCCGCTAATCTTTCACCTCTGCCAAGGGAAGGGGAGGGGGGAAACGAACATTTATTAAGTAACTGCCATGTGCCAGGCATTATGCTAAGTGCTGTTTACAAATGTTTGAACCCTGTAAGGGAGGTGCTGTTATTATCCTCATTTTACAATTGAGGAAACTGAGGCTTGCCCAGGGTCCCACAGCTAATAAGTGTCTGAGACTAGATTTGAACTTGGGTCTTCCTGACTCCAGGCTCAGTGCTCTAAGCACTGTACTACTGTCTAGCTACCTGAAGGGATGGGGTAGCCTAGGGAAATGTGCTTTCTCTTATCTTTTCTTTGGGGCCAACTTTGGCCTTTATAATTTCATAGTTTTCAGTTTTGGTTGTTTATACATCACAGTAGTCATTGTTAGATTGATTTTCTGGTTAAGCTTCCCTTACTTCGCATCAGTCTTATCTAAGTCTTTCTCTTCAATCACATTTATTCCCTTTCTTTTACTGTAGACCCCAGAGCACCTCCACGTATCTGGTGCCACCCTGATAAATCACTATGTAGTCATTGGACACCTGGGCACAGAGTAGTTGCTGCCAAGCCTCAGTGTAATGTTAAATAGCTGAGAGCCTATAACACAATGTTTTCAGGGGTTGCTGTTGTTATTTAGTCATTTTTCAGTTGTGTTCGACTCTTTGTGACCCCTTTTGGGGTTTTCTTGGCAAAGATACTGGAGTGGTTTGCCATTTCCTTCTTCATCTCATTTTATAGATGAGGAACTGAGGCCAGCAGGGTTAAGTGATTTGCCCAGGGTCACAAATCTGAGGCCAGATTTGAACTCAGGGAGATGAGTCTTCCCTACTCCAGGCCTTTCACTCTATCTACTGTGCCACCTAGCCGCCCCAGGGTTTAGAGGTGCTCATTAAAGGTTACTTGGGTGAATAGAGAGCTGGGCTTGGGGTCTGTAAGAACCGAGTTCATATCCTGCCTCAGGCACTAGTCGTATGACTTAACTTTTCTTGGCCTTGATTTCCTCATCTTCAGAATGAGGTCATTGAGGTCCAGCTTTAAGTGTAGGATTCCATCTGCCCCTTTTCAGAGGCTGGCACGTAGGTGGCACAGTGCCAACATAGGCAAGCCTTCACTCCAGAAATTCCTTCAGTCCTACAGGAAATCTCAGTAGCCTCTATTACAATGCTGTTTCCTTGCTGGAAGACTTCCTCAGCACTTGAAGCAGGGTTCCATTTTTACTCAGACATAGCCCTCTTGGAGTCTAAAGTGGATAAACTCACAGACCGGATAAACTCTTGTCTCTGTGAGGAAGGAACAACTTAATCTCTATGGATTTTTCATCCTTGGGATGGAGGAACAAAATTGTCCTAGCAAGGGATTGCAAGTGGTTGATCTTGGACATTTAAATCAAATTACTTTTTTTCTTCTCCTGGAATAACAACAGCAATAACAACAATTATTATTATTATAGCTAGCATTTATATAGTTCCTGCTATGTGCTAGGCACTGTGCTAAGCCCTTTACAGATATCATCTCATTTGTTCCTCACAACAATCCTGGGAGGTAGGTGTTATTTTTGTCCCCATTTTACAGTTGAGGAAACTGAGGCAGAGGTTAAGAGATTTACCCAGAGTCCCACAGCTAGTAAATATTTGAAGACGGATTTGAACTCATGTCTTCCTTACTCCAAGTCCAGTACTCTATCCACTGGACCACCTGAAGACAGCTAGGTGGTACAGTGGATGTTGCTGAACTTGGGAGTCAGGAAGTCTTGAGTTCCAAAGGTGTCTGTAGACACCTGCCACCTGTGTAACCTGGACAAGTCCCTTAACCTCTCTCAGCCTTAGTTTCAGCTATAAAATTGAAATAGTAATTGCACCTTCCTCACAAAGTTGTTGTGAGGGTGAAAATAACAATAACAACAACAACAATGAGCTAGCATTAATACAGTGCTTTTAAGATTTGCAAAGTGCTCTATCAATATTATTTCATTTTATCCACACAATAGCCCTGGTGGTTAGGTGCAGGATTAAATGAGATGGCTTGTGAAGCACTTTGCACTCCTTAAAACATTTTTTAAATGCTAGCAGTTAGATATTCTCCTGGAGTTTTGGTCTTTGGTGCAAGCAAGACTATTCAAAAACATGCAAAAGAGGTAGATTGGCTTGATGTAGAGGCTAGTGAGCCAGAATGCTTTGTAGGGATCTTGTCCCTTTGTCTGCCCTAGCCTCAAAAAACCTGCACTGCTAATGGTTCATCCATTTTTTTCTGGATTTGTTCTGGCCCAGGTTAAAGTTCTCCCCTGTGACTATACCTACTCATTTGCCCCACCTTGACTGCTCCTTTTTAAAAATGCTTTATTGATGCTTTTTGGGTTTTATTCATTCTTACGGCCTCCACCCATTCTGCACAGTGAATCTTCCTTTGTAATAAAGATTTTTTTTTTTGTAGTTCAGCAAAGCCATTGAACCACTTTAGTCTTGTCTGACAACATCTTACACATTCAGTGCACACATTGGAGAACTGTCTCAAGTGAAAAGGAGGGAGATGCATTTTCTGATCTATTCCCTGGGGCTGAAGAGGGTCATAATTACACACTGTTCAATTTTATTTTGTGTTTTGCCGTTTTATATTGTTGTCATCTTGTACATATTGTTTCCTGTTTGTGTGTACTTAACTCAGAATAAGTTTATGAATGAATGAATTTATGAATGAAAAAGTGTTTATTAAGTGCTTACTACGTACTTAGTATTGGGGATACAAATAGAGAAGCTGAGTAATCTCTTCTTTTAAGGAATTTATATTCTAATGGAAAGAGGCTACACACTTTGGGGATTGGTGGCCTTGGAGAAAAGTTACCTGGAAAGTCACCTGAATGGCAAGTAGGGGTTTACCTTGTAGATTATTAACATACCTGGTCTGAGAACAATGGCCGAAGTGATTTGATCAGGGTTAGTACATAGCCTAGAAGCCAGGAAGACCTGTGGAAATCTTACTTCATACACATTTAACTTGTGACACCCTCGAGAAGTCACTTAGTTCTTCATTTATAAAATGGAGGTGATAATACAGTAATAGCACCTAGCCCCAGCTTGTTGTGAGAATCATGTGAGATAACATATGAAACGCATTTTTCAAACCCGAAAAGTGTTTTTATCAATGTTTTTTGTTCATTCATTTCAGTCATGTCTGACTCTTTGTGTCCCCATTTGGAGTTTTCTTGCCAAAGATACTGAAGTGGTTTGCCACTTCCTTCTCCAGCTCATTTTACAGATGAGGAAACAGGCCAACAGGGTTAAGTGACTTGCCCAGGATCACACAGCTGCTAACTGCCTGACTCCAGGCCTACTGCTGTATTCGTTGTGCCACCTAGCTGTTCTTTATCAACATTAGTTATTATTATTAATAATAATCTTATTTATGCCTTTCTCTTAGACTTAGTGCCTGAAAAATAGCGATGTAGCTCCATACAGAGTTTGTACTTGTAAAAAAACAAAACGAAACAAAATTGTGTGCACGTGCCTTGCTCCAGCTGGGGAGACAGGAAACTGTGGCTCACTCCTCTGCTTTTCACTATTGTGCCTTTTTAGTATAACCAAGCCACTTGATTTCTTCTTGTCTTAGAGTTTTTATTTGTGAAATGGTCTTACACCTTCTAATGTCAGTTAAGGATTGGGGTGTGAAAATTTGTATGGAAATCTAGTTAACTGCCCACCAGAATTTGGGGTATAGAAGGCAACCCCCAAAATGTATTTAGATCAAACGAGTTGCCCCTTTCTCCTTTCCCCCAGGTTATTGGGCATGCCTTTTATTGTGGACCTGATTTAGGGTAGCCATTGTTTTAGATTAGATCGAAGATAGAGAGTTTGTGAAATGGTTTGAACTGAGATTAGAATTTTACTGTGATAAGACAACTGAGGGAACAAGAATCTATGGATTAAAAAGAAAAAGGCTGGTCAGGAGAGAAGAGTCCAATAAAATTCCTTTTTTTTTTTTTTTAAAGGCAGTTGGGGGTAAGTGACTTGCCCAGGGTCACACAGCTAGTAAGTGTCTGAGGTCATATTTGAACTCAGATCCTCCTGATTCCAGGGCTGGTGCTCTATGCACTGCGCAGCCTGGCTGCCCCTAAGTCCAATAAAATTCTGTTGAAAACAGTTTCTAACGTGGGAGTTTAGAGGCTCATAAATTTAAGTAAAGCTGGAAAGGAACTGCAGAGCCCATCTGGTCCAACCCCTGTATTTTACAGATGAAAAAACTGACTCTTAGGGAGGTTGATCACATAGGTAGTAAAGTATCAGATGTGGGATTTGCAGTCACAATCCTCAGTTCTCTTTCACTTGTGCCACAGTTTTATTGTTCAGTTTTGTCTGACTCCTTATGACCCCTTTTGAGGTTTTCTTGGCAGATATTGGAGTGGTTTGCCATTTCCTTATCCAGCTCATTTTACAGAGGAGGAAACTGAGGCAAACAGGGTTAAGTGACTTGCTTAGGGTCACACAGCTAGTGTCTGAGGCTGATTTTGAACTCAGGTCCTCCTGACTCCAGTCCCAGTACTCTATCCACTGTGCCACCTACCTGCCTTTATTGTTCAGTTGTTTTCAGTCACACAGTTAGATTGGTCTTGATATAAATAGTGTTACTGGATTCATGCCTGGGGCCTTTCCAGCTTGGGAATTCCTTCCTTCCTCATCCCTGTTTATTAATTCCTCTTTTCTTTCAAGGTTCAGTTTAGGCACCACCTTCTCTTTGCTGCCTTCCTCCATACCCCTTTGCCCAAAGTGTTTTTTTTTCTCCTCAGACTTTCCTAGGGTACTTTGTCTAAATCATTCTTTTGCCCCTATCCCAGTATAGCTTGTATTATATACTTCTGTGACTACAACCTATGTCCCTACAATAGACTAGACATACGCTGAGGGCAAAGATAGTAATTTTTCATCGTTGTATAAATGCCTTGCACATAATAGGCAGCTAATAGATGTTTGTGGTATTGACATGAAATGAAGGTACTCAAATGAGGGCCTAGTAGCTAAAGCCTCCTTTTAGGCGTAGGGCAGACCTTGGAATTATGCTCCTCTCCCCCTCCCCAGCCCCCCACCCTCCACCCCCCAGCTTGCCACCCACAGTGATACCCATCGTGATTGACTCCTCAGCTGAAATGAAAAGCAAGCAAGGTCTTGGAGATCCATCTCAGGCCCCATGGACAGCACACCCTGTGCCTTTTCCCTTTGAAAATTGTGCTTAATGAAGTGAATCTCCAAGTGTGGTCTGGAGAGCATCGGTCTCTTGTGATATCATATTTTCACCTCCACATCTGCATCTTGGAAGAGTATCCTCTCTCCCCCAGCGTAGCCAGTGACATCTTGTTCAGACCTCTTAACTGCTCCCATGATTTAAAGCTGTAGTTTAACTCCCTCTTTTGTGTGTGCATCCAAATCTGTGATTTCTTCCTTATAGGAAACAGCAACATGTCACTAACTTAGAATTATCTGAGGTTATGAGAAATTAAATGGTTTATTCACGGTTACACTATGTATGTCAGGAGTAGGACTGGGAAATTTAGGCATTCCTGACTCTAAGGTCACTTATCTATATACTTTGAGAAGGGAAGCACATTTCAGAAAGACTTGAGTTTGAAACGTGCCTCAGACATTTACTACCAATATGACTCTGTGCAAGTCATTACAATGAGAGAAAAAAAAACATTTATTGGTCTTACTCTGTACAGAGTAAGTACAGTAAGTACAGTTAAGCCCTGAGGATACAAATAGAAAAGCAGAATCTTCCCAAAGATCTTACTTTTGATAAAGAGAGATAACACATAGAAGAAAATTCAGCTGCACTGTCTTGAAAATGTAGTAGTAACAGGAAATAACTTCTCTGAACCTCCTTTTCCCCATCTGCAAAATGTGAGTAATAACTACATCTCCCTCACAGGGTTGTTGGGTTTAGATGAGATAGTATATACAAAGCACTTTGAAAACCACAAAGCCTATATAAATGTCAACTGGTACCATTGCTGTTGTCCCTGGCCAAAGCAACCCACTTGGGAGTGGGAAAAGGGATGCCATATTTGCCTTCTGAGAGTTGACAAAGGGCAGACTGTGTTGGTGTTATGTGAATAAATACAGTAATGCTTATACTACAGCGATATTCTGTAATCTGAATAATTTATAATATTTAATTTTAAAATACTGGCGCCTCATCAGAAGCAGCACTATGATAAACATTCATTCCAGTGAGCTTTTTTTTTCTTTTTTCCTTTTTTTTTTTTTTTTAAATAGTGGCCATCGGGGGAATCCTTGGAATCTGTCTCCTGTTCCACAGAAATTGTTTAATGAATCGATCAATAGGTGGGAGATGCTGTAAATTTAGTAGTGACTGGTGGACGGGAGCAGGAGGTGTTACCTTTTTTGGTGTGCTTATAATTCAGCCTAGGAAATTCTACCTTGTGAAGCATAGCCTTCATTCATTCATTCATTATCTCGTTCAAATGTTTATTGAGTTCCTACTGTGTACTAGGGCCT
Source organism: Vombatus ursinus (assembly GCF_900497805.2). Taxonomy (NCBI): domain Eukaryota; kingdom Metazoa; phylum Chordata; class Mammalia; order Diprotodontia; family Vombatidae; genus Vombatus; species Vombatus ursinus. The sequence goes on along the minus strand of NW_020944476.1, from coordinate 1,134,874 downwards.
GAGTATTCATTCAGTGGTAAGGGGCAGCCTGGCCACAGGAATTTTTTTGAGCCCTGGTCATGAGATTTAATGAGAGATCCTTATATCCAGTTATTTTTTAGGTATTTTTCTGATATATACTTGATTTTGGTCAATTATTGTGGCAGTAGTCTGAAATGGAGGCCTACACAGACTGACAGGCACTAGTCAGCCTCCCCTCCTAAAGAGGCATCTTTGTAACTCAGCTGATCTCTAGGGATGTGGAGCTCAATTAAGACCAGCCCATGTCCTTTGATTTGATTCAACAAATATTTGTTAAATGTACTTTATTTACTCTGAGGACCAGTGTGGTATAGGGAAAGAAGGAAAGAAAGCAAGCAGGAATTAAGCACTTATTAAGCACTTATTATGTTCCAGACACTGTGCTAGGTGTCACTTTACAAGTATCTCATTTGGTCCTCACAACAATCATGTGAGGTAGGTACTCTTTATTATCTCTTTCACAGATGAGAAAACTGAGGCAGACAGAGGTTAAGTGACTTGCCCAGGGTCATATGAGCTAGTGTCTGAGGACAGATTTGAGCTCCGGTTTTCTTGACCGCAGGCTCAGCACTTCACGCACTGGGCCACCTAGCTGTATTGAATAGAAAGCTAAACCTCTTAGCTTAACTTAGTCTTTGTGAGCTGCCTAGAGTTAAGTGACTTGTCCAGGGTCATACGGACAATATAGCTCAAATCTGAACCAACTTCTTCCTTCCTAAGTTTCAGAGAAGGTGCTGACCTGCCTTAGTAGGAGAATCTTCCTTATTGAGGAGTTCTCCACACTAGTGAAACCATAGGTCCAGTCTCCCACCGGCCCTGCTTTATGTGCTAGGCACTCTGTAATAGGGGAGATAAGGGGACACAACTTGTACTGCCCTCTGGGGAGTAAAGGTTTAAAGCAAAGGTTCTTGAGGAGCATGCTAGGGGACCTTCAGTATGCTTTGAGTTATGTGGCCCTGACACTTACAGGTCTCCCAGTTATGTGGAATTGAGCCTTAAATAAACCACCTCTTAAATAAACCATCCTCACAGCAAAGAATAGTACTATTTGGTGAGCAAACCACTGAGGTTAGCTCAGAAGTGAACCAGAAATGTTTGTTAATCTACAGAAGAGCCTTGAACTTGGAAGCAGGTACCCATGAGGCAGTAAGGTGGGGCAGTGATAGACTGGGCCTGGAGTCAGGAAAACCTGGGTTTGCTTTGTATATATTTATTTGTTTGTATAAATTTGTTTGCATATTGTGTCCCCTGTTAGATTGTAAGCTTCTTTAGGGCAGAGACTATCTTTTGACTTCTTTTATAGTATCTGGGATATGGTAAGTACTTAATAGATGTTTATGGAATTGAATTTTAATTTGAGTTCAAAAGAGGCCTATATAATTACTAGCTGTGGGATTCTGAGCAAGTCATTTAACCTGTCGACCTGTTTCCTGAACTATAAAATGGAAGTAATAATGACTACCTACCTCCCAGGGTTGTCATGAGGATCCAATGAGATATTTGTAAAGGGTTTAACACAGTACCTAGCACAGAATCATAATCTTAATAAGCTTAATAATTTTTTCTTTCCTTCCATTCCCTCCCTCCCTTCTTCCTTCTTCCCTTCCTCCTTCCCTTCCTTTTTCCCTCCCTCCCTTTTTTTTCTCCGTTCTTCCTTCCCCAGCTTTGTTGCAGATGTTGCCTTTGAATATGAGAAATTATCCAATTCTTAATCATTTCATGTTGGTTGAATGGTATTAAAGAGCCCTTTGGGCATCTTAAATAATTTATTTGCAGCTCATTTGTTTTATGTGTTTGGAATTTTCAGGTAAATAGTAGAGACTTTTTTTTTTAACCTTCCTAAATTAGGCAAACCCTGATGGAGGCATGAGAGGATTTAGAACTGCAAGGAAACTTAGATGTCATTTAGATCAACTCCTATTTTATAGGTGAAGAAACTGGGTCTCAGAGAGAAGGGAAGTGACATATCAGGTCACAAAGATTATAAAAGGCTGGCTACAAGGATCCTAACTTCACCCAATTCAGCAAACATTTAACACCAAAGAAACCAAGACAGAACAAAATAAAAGTAAATCTGTTGACACCCTCTCTATATTTAGAGAAAGAGGAGCGGGAGCATCATAATCTATTCCTGATGACTTTGCTCCCCTCCATTTCAATTTTTGTTGGATTATTGAGGGCACTTATGGTTAGTGGAAAGGGGAATAGGTTCTTGGCACCAATGCTTTCACTAGTTTCTTTCTCTACTTGGCCTTTGGGTATAATTGTGCGTGATAGGGACGGTACTCCAGCACTGACTGATGTGAGAGTACCTGGGTTCACATCCTGCTTTTGACATTTGCTATTTAGTGTGACTTTGGGCAACTCACTTAACCTTCCTGGCTCATCTATTGGGTATTGGGCCACATGGTGTCCGAGACCCTTTCGGCACTAGATCTATGATCCTATATTTATATATGTACATATACATATATATGAATTATTTCAAAGCATTTTCCGTATATCTGAAGGTGAGTCTAAAACAGATTCTTTGCCCGGGGTCCGTGAACTTAATTTTTTTTTCTTTTAGTAACTCCTGTGTATTTAATTTTATATACATTTAAAACACTATTCTGAAAAGGGTTCCATAGGCTTCACCAGACTGCTAAAGGGGGCTATGACCAAAAAAAAGTTATGAACCCCTCATCTAAACAGCTTTTCAGAGGCTGCTTTACTACTCTTAAATTCTAAGACGCTACCACATTATTGGAAATTGAGCTACTCAAGTACTGTAGTTTTTCTCCATCTAGGGGAAGGAAAGGGAATACGCTTTTATATAGCACCTACACTGTGCTAAATCCTTTACAAATAACCCATTTGATCCTCACAACAATCCTTCGAGGTAGGTGCTATTATCCCTGTTTTATAGATGAGGAAAACCAAGGCAACTAGAAGTAAAATGACTTGCTCAGAGTCACACACACTAAACTGTCTCAGAGTGAGCTAGTCACCACACTGTGGTTCAGTGTATAGAGTGCTGAATTTGCAAGCCATAGGACTTCATCCCATCACTTCAACATAGCTATCTGTATTATCCTAAATAAATCACTTTACCCTACTGGGTCTCAGTTTCCTCATTGGCAAAATTAGAGAAGGTCCTTTCCCATTCTAAAAATATGATTTTAATCATCATTAGTTATCTTCTCATTAAGATAGGATTCCTTGTAATATAGTTTAAATCTCCATCCACAAGTCTTTATGAAATGCCTACTATGTGCCAGGCACTGCCCAAGGTGCTGGGTATACAAGTACAAAGAATAAAACAGCCCCTACTCACTCCCCTCGTTATGTTCTAATAAGGGAGACACTGAATGCATATGGACATAAATTAAAGTGAATAAATTCAGTTATACATAGTTAGATCAGAAGGAAGGAGAGCAGCCATTGGAGACATCAGGAAAGGCTTCATGCAGAAGTGCTTACGTTTTCATGTCAAAGGAATTGAGGGGCTCAGAGGAGAGAAGGAGAAAGTGCATGCCCTTCTAGGCTTCCAGTTTAGATACCTTGGCATTATCCTTGACTGCTCATTCCCCCTCATCCCAGATATCCAATCAGCACCAAATCTTGCCATTGTTTCCTTGTGTATCTTGCATCCTACCTCTTCTCCTTCCTCACAGACACTGTTACTACTTTAGTTCAGGCTCTCATCGCTTCTCACCTGCATTTTTTTTTTTGTTTTTTATTAATCAGTCTCTGTCTTTAGTCTCTTCCCCACTCCAGTCCGTCCTCCACGTACTCAATCATATCAGTCACGTCTGACTATTCATGTCCCCATTTGGGTTTTCTTGTTAAAGATGCTGGAGTGGTTTGCCATTCCACTTTTTACAGATGAGGAAACTGAGGCAAACAGGATGAAGTAACTTGCCCCAGGATCACACAACTATTGAGTGTCTGAGGCTATATTTGTACTCAGGAAGATGAGTCTTCCTGACTCCAGGCCCAATGCTTTATCCTATCTACTCTGCCACCCGGCTGCCCATGCTATACGCTGCTGCCCAAAGCGATCTTCCTTAAGTACAGATCTCACCCTGTCTCTTCCCTACTTGATCAACTTCAGTGGCTCCCTGTTGCCTCTAGGATAAAATTATAAACTCCCCTGTTTAACTTTTAAGGGTCTCCATACCCTGGCCCCAACCTCTTTTTGACATTCTCCCCTATCCCCTACACTCTGTGATCCTGTCCAATTGGCCTTCTCCTCTCCCTCGTATGCAGTGCTCTATCTCTCATTTATGTGCTTTTGGTCTGACCATTCCACCTTGCCTCCATTCCACTCCCTTCATAGAGTCCCTTTTTTCTTTTAAGATGCGTCTCATTTGCCACATTTTGCTTGAAACCTTTTCTGATTATATATATATTTATCAGAGAGTGCTACACATTTGTATCAGAAGAGGCTTCAAGCAAAACGTGGTAAAAGAAAAAAATGTGTAGCACTCTCTGATAAATATATAGTACGTACTGTAGAGCAGCAACTCATCTGTAATTAGCCTATTCTTAGATAGTTGCCCCGAGCACTAAGAGGTTAAGTGATTTTGTCTTGCCCAAGGTCACACAGCTAATAAGTGTCAGAAATCCACCTTGAACTGAGGTTCAGTCTTCTGAATGCCAGGGCTGACCTTCTATTCAGTACTCCATCTCACATCACCATCATTATTATTTAATTATTGTACTCCTACAAATGAACACACTGTACAGAGCCTTCCTATAGCATCATCATTTTGGCTTATTTGTAAATTTGTCTTTTCCTGTGTTGCTGGCAGTTTTTTTTTGTCTATTTGTTTTTAAAACAAAACCCCAGTTTGCTTCTCTCTCAACAAATTCTGCTGTCTCTGTCCTCTGGAGGATTTTTAGATGGAAAGACAGGAATCTGGATTTGAGTATGTGCTCTGTTGTTGGCAAATGTGGCCCCAGGGCGGAGGTGGGTTGGAGAAATAACCCACTGCCAAAACCTACACTTCGCCAAACCCCAAGTAAATGGTTTTCCCAAATATAGGACTAGGCCTTCAACCAGGCGTGCTAAAAATATTGCTTTTTTTCCCCCAGTTTGTAGGCTTAGCTTCCTCGAAGAATGAGTTTTGTAATTTTCAAGTACTGTTTTCATGAACTTTTCTCTCTGTTTCTGCATTAAAAATGGACATGGCAGGAACCCAAGGTCCAAGACTTAGGTCTGAGTGTGAAACTAAACAGATTGAGAAGGCCTGTCTCCAGTTCAGCCCTTAGCTTTATACATTTTCATGGAGATCTTTTTGTTAAATTTTTAAAAGATGGATTCATGAGATGTTTTTAAAGTACATTGAGGCCCTTGAAGGAAACTGCTGGTTATTGTACTTGTTAACTTGTAGCTGGGCCCATTGTAGATGGGCCGAATGGAAAACTAGGTAGAGGGCCTGCTTCCTTGACCAGAGGTCATCAGCACGTGCATGTACTGGCTGTGCCACCTTGGGCAAGTAAGTTAGCTTCTTAGTGCTCCAGACTACTCTTTTAAGACTAAAATGCAGAACAATTTTTTATCTACTTTGGTAGAGGGGATTCCTTACCAGGAGTAATATACTAGTATTTAGTATACTAGTAGTATACTAATAAAATCACAGGTCTAGACTTAAAAAAAAAAAGCCAAACTTCCACTTGAAAGTGAAGAACTAAAGTCTTTTTGTACTTGCCAGCTAGGTTGTTGTTGTTCAGTCATATCTGTATCAGATGCAGGAGTGGTTTGCCATTTCCTTTTCCAGATCATTTTACAGATGAGGAAACTGAGGCAAACGGTTAAGTGACTTGCCCAGGGTCACACAGCTAGTAAGATTTTAAGGCTGGATTTGAACTCAGGTTTTCCTGATTCCAGGCCTGGCACTCTATCCACTGTGGCACCTAGCTGCAGTCGTCCTGTCCCCCCTCCTCCCCCCCCCCCCCCCCCCCCCAGCTAGGTAATTGTTTCCATTCTCTACTTTTTTGTTTCTATTTTGTTTTCATTATAAAGTGAGTTATATTGATGCCTTTTGCCTTTGCATTATAGTTATTGGGGTAGGGACCCTTCTCTGTCTCTCTAGATTGACAAAGAAAAATAAGGCCAGACAGTGGCTTGCTTAGTGGATGGAGAGCCAGATGTCAAGTTAGGTCCCGTCAGCAAGCATTTATTAACTGTATACCATTTGCTGGGCTCTTTGCTAAGTCCTGGGGACACAAATACAGGCAGAAAGAAAGACAGTCCCTGTCCTCAAAGTGCTTATGTTCTAAAAGGGGAAGGTAACATATAAAAATTGAAAAAGTGCGAGGTAGCTTCTTGGGGCATTACAGAGAAAGTCTGTAGCATACTGTGGAGAGCAGTAAAGCCCTGGCTGGTTCTAGGAGGAATGAGCCAATCAGAGGGAGATGCCACAGGAGCAGAGGATGCTTCTGGGGGTATTGTTAAAGAATGTCCAGCTGTGTGATCTTGGGCAAATCAATTCTCTGAGACCATAAGTTGCAGAGAAGGTACCAATCTGCATTGGGTAGAGTAAGTTCCTTCGTCTGGGAAGTTCCTCTTACACAGGTCCTATTCTGTCCCTTCCTGATGGAGTGAATGTTTGTCTCTAGTGTATGCACGCGTGTACACACACACACACACACACATACATACCATCCATTCCATACACACATTTTGTCACGAGGGAGGAGATGTATTTTAATATCTCATCTCATCTCAGGGCCCTTCATTGGTTTTTCACTTATACGGTATTTACTTTTGTTGTTCCTTTCATTTACACTTTTGTAGTCATTGTGTATGGTGTGTATGTGTGTGCTTTCCGTTTGTATCAGTCCATACGAATCTTCCCTTTTTTTTGGAATTTCTCATATTCATCATTTCTTATTGCACAATAATGGTCTCTTAAATGGTTCATTTAACATAATTTTGCAGCTATTCTTCAATTGGTACACGGTTACTCCTCCCTGTGTCTCCTACCCCCCCCATTCTTTGATACCATCAAGTGCTGCTATAAGTATTCTTTTCTATTTTACTTTGTTTGCTGTAACCTAAAGCAGATTGTGCTGGGCTTCCAGGTAAATAACTCAGTAAGGGGTTTCCGACTCCTGCCTGGCCAGTCACCTGCTCATGGAGCAGTTATATAACCTGTGAAATCTCCTCCATCATAAGCCAAATTATGGAATTCTGATACTTACAACCCTTCTTTTCCCTATAGAGACACATACACTGGGCAGTATGTAAGATATCAGCAATGTGGCCCTACCACCAGTGCCCCCGGCAGATTTTCAGCTGGGTGAGGCCTTGTAGTATAAGTGGAAATAGCATTGGGCTTTGAAGCCAGGTGACGTGGGTGTGAGGTCCATTTGGGCCACTTACTAGCTCTGTGTGTTTGACTTTGGGCAGTTAATTTTGGTAAACACTTAGTAAGCACCTACTATGGGACAGGCCCTGTGTTAAATGTTGGATGAGGTACTTGGGCAAGGTTCCTTTGCCTAGGCCCCAGGTTCTTCATCTGTTAATTGGGATTAAGGATACTTGTACCAACTACCTCTCAGGGTTCTTGTGAAATAGTAACATTTATTAAGCCCTGCTATATTCCAGGCACTGGGGATAGAAATACAAAGAATGGGATCATCCCTACACACAAGAAGCTTAACATTTTAAGAGGGGAAACCACAAAAGACATATATAAAAATGTACATAGTATAAATACAAAGAGAATAAAGTACTGAAGGGTTATGTCGGATGAAAACAACCATTCACATTTATAAAGTAATTTTCCCTAGGGTACAAATGACTGCTATAGATTTAACTTTAAAAAAAATTATTGATACTCTTTTTTATTTTTGGCATAATTAGAACTGCCCAATCCTTCTCCTATCTCCTTCATAGAACCCCACCTTGTAACAAACAAGTACATTAAAGCAAAATAAATCAGTCCACTGATCATGTATGAAAATATGTGCCTAATTCTGTACCTAGGGCCTGTCACTCTTTGTCCAGAAGATGGGAGAGACATGCTTCACTTTTGGTCTTCTGAAGTAATGAAGCTTACTGCATCAGAGTGCTGAAGGCTTTTAATGCTGTTTTGCTTTATATTATTGTGAACACTTATAAATTATTTACCTACTTCTGTGTACATTACTCTGCATCAGTTCGTATTAGTCTTCTTATGCTTCTCTGCATTTTTCATATTCGTCATTCCGATACATTCATATACCACAGATTTTGCATCCAGTCCCCATTTGATGGGCCTCTGATTTTGCTTTATAAAAGTTTAACTTATCCAAATTAATCTGTAATTGGTAAGGTTGGACCAAATGATTTGTAAGGCGCCTTCTATCATGGCAATAGCTATAACTAATATTTATGTAACTCTTTAAGGTTTTCAGGTTGTATCCCTTACATTATCTCATTTAACTCATACTTGGGCATGGGTTGGATCTTTTATTTTTGCACTTCAACAATTATAAGTTATGTGATTTGACAGATTTTGGGGGGAGGGATTTTTCTTCAGTATAGACTACTCCTAGCTTCTGCCTCCCAGTGTTCTCCCCCAGTTGCCAGAACCTGTAGCAGGGGTGGGGAACCTGGGGCCTTGAGGCTGTGTATGGCCTTCTAG
>NW_020944476.1:1116031-1126225 GCF_900497805.2 Vombatus ursinus | reverse complement strand
GGCCCATCTTATTATGCATGAGAAGTGTATATCAAAAATAGATATGTAGGGGCAGCTAGGTGGTGCAGTGGATAGAGTGCCGGCCCTGGATTCAGGAGGACCTGAGTTCAAATCCGGCCTCAGACACATAACACTTAACTAGCTGTGTGACCCTGGGCAAGTCACTTAACCCTGTTGCCTAACCCCCCCCAAAAAAAGGTACTGATAAATCCTTCCTATCGTCCTTGAACGTAATAGGTCCTAATAATTACTCATTGAATTATTGCTTTGAAGTGTGATGATGCTTACCACTTAACATTTATGATTTTCAAGATGTTTTCACATGGATAGTCTCATTCCTTCCTTCCTGACAAATAAGTAAGGTAGGGAAGAATATTCCCATTTTACAGATGAGAGAAAGGAATGTCACAGTTTTAGCTGGTCGCATAGCTGGTTTGTGTCAGGGCCTGGGTAGAACCCATGCATTTTGTTTCCTTGTCCCACTTCCCTTTCTACAAAAGGGGACGCCTTTTATTTTGAGCGAGGCAGCAGGACCGGCACGCGGCAGAATTTGTGGAGTGACCATCTATCTAACTCATGTCTTCTTCATCTTTATGTCCTCTTCTTTCATCTCTTATTGCACCCAATCCTGCAATTAGATCCTTTTTCTGACTATCTCAAGTCTAGCCTTGACTGGCATCTTGATATTATTCAGATCATAGAATCACAGATTTAAAGCTGGAAGGGACCTGAGGCCTTCTTTTTTAAAGATAAGGAAACTGAGTCTCAGCAGGTTGTGACCTGCCCAAGGTTCATAGATAGTCTGAAGCTATATTTGAATCCAGGTCCTTTGCGTTGCATTTTGCCATGCTTCCTTAATCAAGGGAAGGCTACCAGGTTATATTTCTAGATCTTGGCTGGCCAAGAAATAATCAGTAGAGGGTTACCATCTGACACTTTCTAGTGTTTCTTTTTTAAAAATGGAATGTGTCAGTTGAACCAGCTGTTAAACCACTGGTCATTAAACTTCATTCTCTAGCTAATGATGTCAGGTCTCCTTGGTGGAGGCTAGATTACATGATTGTGCTAAATGCTTGCTCCTTAGAAATGGTTATGAATGACTCTTGATGTGGTGTTTAATAAAGTTAAGTTATGTCTTATGTGGCATCTTTTCAAAGTGTTTTTACTTCTTAAATGCCATTTTATTCTAAAGGACTAGAGTCCTATGCCTAGGCAGCATGTCGTAATGGATGGGGAGCTGGCCACAGAGTCAGGAAAACCTGGGTTCAAATCTTGCCTCTGATCTTTCTCTTTCTCTGTTTCCCCCCTCTCTGTTTCACTCTCTGTCTCCCTCTCCCACTCCCTCCCCCTCCCCCTCCCCCTCTCCCCCCTTCCTTCCCTTCCTCTCTCCCTCACTCCATAGATATCTATATGGATACAGATATATCTATCTATATAGCTATATTTTCACTCTGGGTAAATTGTTTAATTTCTCAGTACCCCAGGCCACTAAGACAATAAGTTGTTGAACAGTTGCTGATCTCTTGGTAGAGAGACTTTCGTCCCTGGGAGTTCCCTATGCTAATGAAATCATAGATCTTCTCCCATCCCCATGGTCCTGTGAGGTAACTAATTCATCTCTGGTAGTTAATTATTCCTGCTGAAGAAACTGAGGCACAGAGAGATAGTGACATGCTCAGATTTCAAGGGCAGGCTTTTGATGCTTTTGTTGGTTGAGATTTTCTTAACATCATCACCATGTTAGAGCTGATATCTTAGAAATCATATAGTCCATCTGTCTGTTTTCGAAAGTGAGGAAACAGAGAAAGGGAGTGACTGGCTCAAGGCTACCTTGTGAGGGGATGACAGAGTCTAGAGCGTTAGAATCCAGGTCTCACAACCCCCAATGCAATGCCCATTCTGCTATATTATGCCTCCTTTCCTTATTTGTGATTTATTCAGGCCATTCTAGGAAGCTTGACTTGACAAACATCCATCCTTTCCTTTTTGATTGCAGCCTGTCCTCTTCCCTCTAGGAAAGGGCTTTAAAACAAACCTTCAAGTCTTGTAGAAATGTGATTAAATCTATTATTATTTTCTTCCTTCAGAGTGACAGCAGCTTGTCTGTAAGCCTGTTAGTATTACTGCTCCTTTTCCTCCATATTTCTGCCCCTTTGGCATTTAAACGGGGAAGAGCTTTGTGCAGAAACATCTGTGTCAAGGCTTTTTTTTCCTGGCAGGGAGGTCTGTGATTAACCACTGGGACTGCTTGTTATCTAGCCCACCTTCCCTCTTTTTTCCACCTCTCCCCTATCCTACCCCCATCCATTTCATTTATGGTGTTGTGCCTCCTATTTCTTGGCTCAATGTGGTCTTAGTGCCTGGCTCGATGTAGCCAACCAACTAAGGCTTGCTTATCAGCACGTGGCTTGGGTTTCTGTGTTAACGTTCCCAGTTTGGGATCGCAGGGGATCAAGTGTCCATGTTGTCTGATCACGCTGAGCCTTCTCAGGCAGCCAGCTGTGAACCTTTCAAAGGACTGTGTGTAATTGGTTTGGGAGGTGGTGGGGGAAAGAGACTCAGACAAAGAACTCCATTTTGGGGGGAAGAAAGGGAAAGAATAAATGAACTAAACAGTTTTTGGCAATTTGGGTAAAGTCCTGCTCTGTGGGCATGTTCGAGGCCCATCCCTCTCCTCCCTTTTTCCAGAGTTCTCTTTTGCCAGTGCCTTACTGACCCCTGCAAACCTCCTTTGTGTAAACACTCCATCCGTCTCCCACCCCCATGCTCATTACACATTCCTTTAATCTGACCCATCTCCAGGTCACCAGCTGGCAGAGTGCAGTACAGATTCCAAACCCCAGCTGGTGCCAGTGTGTTTACACGGGCAGGGAAGCTTGGCAAACAGCTTGCCCCCAAGCCTCAAAAAGGTAGAAAGTTGTCCCAGAGATAAGTGTCCCATTTGTTTACAGACTGGGCTCCTTGTCAGCTCCCTCTACCCTCCCCAACTCATTTCTGCTCCATCCAAAATAAGAAAAGGAAAGTAAGAGAGAGGAGAGAAAGAGAGAGGAGAGAGAAAGAGAAGGAGAGAGAGATAGAGAAAGAAACACCGGATAGGGGGAAAACCCTTTTGTGAAAGAGGAGGTGATGGGTGGTGAATAGGCTCCGGGAGGCTAATTCTCTCTCCATCCAAGCCACCCATTCTTCATCTCTTTGACTCCACAAAGGCAAAATATTCTTTTGACTTCCTGTTATCAGCATTATTTGTCAGAACTTATGTAGGGCCAGCTGTTCTCCAAAGAAAATCTCTTTCCATGCATGCTGGGTGTATTTCAGTTTTCCCTTAATGTTGATTTCATGTTTCACAGTAAAATCAATAACAGAAACCTCAGGAATTGAGAAGGCTGGAAAGAAACCTAGGCCAAACTCATTCCTTGAGGAAATGCTCGGGCCAGCAGTGACCTGGCGGCTATATAGGCCCTGCCTCTAATCAGAAGAACCTTACACAAGTGACAATAGGCTATTGCTGATCATAGGCTTGATGTGAGGGCCTGTGAGCAGCACCTCCAGTAAAGTCTTAGTCAGAAAAATAACAACAACTGTTTCCCAGTCAGGGACTGCCAACAAAGACTTGAAGAGATTGACATAAGAGCTGAAAGGGAAGGTGGGTGGGTGGGGGTGGCAGTGATTAGTCCATTACCAAATGGGTCTGTACTTAGTAGCTCTTAACAGCTATTTTTTCATCCAGAGGATGACTAGTAAGTACTGTAGGTATATACATCTTGACTTAGATAGAAAGATGACCACAGAATCAGAGAAACTTGGATTCAAGTCTCACCACTGACACATTCTAGCCATTTGACTACACAAACCACTTACCCTTGCAGGGACCTTGGCAGCTCTCTGGGATTATAAATTTCAGAGAATGTGCAGATCTGCACTGGAAGAGGAAGTTTCCTCATTTGGGATTTCTCTGTACCAGTGGAATCCCAAATGTCCTATCTCTATCCTTAGACTATATATAGTATACTGTTGGAGAGGTACAATCAGTCAATTATTAAGCAATAATTTATGTAGTGCCTACTGTATGCTAGATGTTGGGCATACATACAAATACAAAAATGAAATAGGCCCTGCCCTCAAGGACCTTATATTCTCTCAGATAAACAGAACAAACAAGAGGCCCCTGCTTTCTAGGAGCTTACCAGCTAATGTTTTATCAGATTACAATGATAACAATAGCAAATATTATAGGGGTAGGAACTGGATCTGTGATTTCATTGGTATAAGAACTCCCAGGTGAGGAAATGCCCCCTATCAGTACAGGTCATCAACATCTCTACAACCTGCAGTCCTCGAAAGTTGCCTGGAGCACTGAGAGGTTAATTGACCAGCCCATGGTCACATAGTCTGTACTTTTCAGACAGGTAGGGCTCGAACCCGAGTTTGAGTCTGGCTTCTCTGTCCACTACACCATGCTGCCTCTGTCTGGTAAATGTTACACAACTTGGAATTCACTTCCATCTAGGAGTAGTCTGGGATCGGGGAATAACTTCACATTTTAGCTTGGCCATGAGGGAAGAATTCGTTCATTTATGCAACAAACATTTATTAGGTACCAGATGCTGGGGATTGCTTAAAAAAAAAAAAACAGACCTTGCGCTCAAAAGGCTGAGAGTGTTGCTATTGGATGCTAACAAATGGACAGGGAAGAGGCATTCCTTTGGAATGCTACCAATTACATGGATGCTAAAGGATTGTGTAGATGTGCTCAAGAAAATGCTGCTGTCTGTAGCTGTTTAAAAAGATTCTTTTTTTGGCCTGGACCTGTGATTTTATTGGGGTAGAGATAAAGAAACTCCTTGTATGAAAGCTGGTCAGTACCTGTTCTGCAGTTTATATTCATAGGGAGTTGCCTGGTACACCAAGAGGATAAGTAACTTGCCCACGGTCACCCAGCCAATAGGTGTCAAGTAAGTCTAGAATTCAGGTCTTTCAGATGGAGGCCTGTTCTCTTATCCACTCCAGCAGAATGTCTCTCTCTCATCATTAATATTGTAGATCTGCTTTTATTTGAAGGGCTCAAATTGCTTCTGCCCTTCTTTGTATTTTGAATCTTGCACTTTTTATGCTACAGCCAGAGGAGGGGGTGGAAAGGCTAAGGCTTTTGTCCCTAAAATATCACAGATGGCGGTGATGGATGTTCTTGGGCAATATGAGTGTTTTTCTGGCTATTTGTCTAAACCAAGTAACTGAGTGATGGCCACATACCAGCATTAAAACTGCTTCAGAGCATAAGTTCACCATTGTTTCTTTTTTTTGGGGGGGGGGCCCTAGGTAATGGGGTTAAGTGACTTGCCCAGGGTCACACAGCTAGTAGACCATTGTTTCTTAAAGCAGTGGTGAAAGCACGTTGAAATATCACCACTTGATTTTTCTGGTGCATGGTTGTATATGCTGGTGTGCCATGTAAACCCATTTCCTTTTCTGCTGCCCCATGTCCACATTGCTCTTCCATCCAGAAATCTCACATAAATGGAATTTTAAACACCATACTAATTATAAAGTCTTTAGGTATCTACTTAAAACGGGAAATTACTTCCTTGACTGGGCCATGCAGAGGATCATGGCCCTTGCAAAGACCTTGACTTGTCCATTGGGAAGCATTTATGATTGGCAAATTATGAAATGTGGGACACTTAAAGATTTGTGTCTTGAAACAAAAGAAAGAGAACCTTTATATTCTTACTGTTTGGGATGGGGACAGAGGAGGACTAGCTCTTTACTTGTTTTCTCTTGGAAATAGGACTCTTTCTGAAAATCAGAGTTTGAAATGCGAAGAAATGTAGGCATGGTTGATGGAAAAAAGATACTAAAATGTGACACCTGGGCACTAAAACTGTTTAAAATGCATTTTAAAGTGTTGGAAACACTAGGTTTCCCTTGTTTAAAGAAAAAGACATCTTACATGGGAATGATGACACAGTTGAAAAGCTAAGCCTGGAGCTGTGCAGCCCTACTAGATCAGTCATGATGACTGCATCAAGCTCAGCTGTTCTGCTGTTGGTATCTTTTTTTTTTTATTTTTTTTTTTACATTTCAAACAAGGTCTTTCATTTATTGATGATAATGATGATGATGATAAATCCCAAAATGCAATGAACCTGAAGTCAGGGACTATCCTGCTTATGTCCTTATTTTTTTTTTTTAAGTTATTTTTAGTTTTCAACATTCACTTCCATAAGATTTTGAGTTCCACATTTTCTCCCTGTCTTGCTGTTGGTATCTTTAACATGAGTTATGTTTTGGAGAGTAGACCATTGAGGTATGGTGGAAAGATCACTGAACCTGGAGTCAGGAGACACCTGGGTTTGAATTTCAGTTTCAGAATTTATAAGCTGTGTAATGGTAGGCAAATCACAGCTCTAGTCCTCAGTATCACCATCTGTAAAATGGGAATAATAATACTTGTGCTCCATGCCTCACAAGCTTTTTGTACTAGAAATGTTTTGTAAACCTCAAAGTGATACAGAAGTATGAATCAATGTGGTATTAAAATTCCTGTGTGTGACATTCCTCCTGCCTGAAATCTATTACTTTTTGCCCATACGAATCCTACACATTTTTTGAGGAATTATGGAAAATGGGATAGGAAGAAGCAAACTGGACATTAGTGAATTTTATGTTGTTTTGGTAAAATTCTAGAATGCATTAAAGAGAAGGTTTGTAAACACATAGCAAGGGGAAATGGTAATATTTAAGAGCCAACATGGATTAATTAATTATCATGCCATATTAACCACATTTTCTTTTTTTGACAAGGTTACTAGTAAATCAGGAGAAGACAACTGATATGGCATACTTAAATATCAGCAAAGAATTTGGAGAAATCTTCCAGTATCCTTATGAATAAGACCCAAAGAGGGTGGTTAATGGATCTAAGGAGGTCTCCAGTGGAAAGGTATAGGGCTGTGTCTTGCTGTCCATATTGGTTGTTTTTATCAGTGACTTGAATAATATATCATTATATTCTGACCGCTTAGCATAGCATCAATGACATTCTTAAAAGATTTACAAATAACACAGAACTGGTAGAGATAACCAATACATTGGATGACCAAGTTGGGATCTAAAATTATGTCTTCAGGCTGAAATGATGAGCTAATAAACCAGCCCAACTTCCACAGCCGTTGTCCAGAGAAGCAACCTTTGTGGAAGTAATGTTAGCTAGCATTTGTTTTTTTCTGATGTAGCACTTTAAGGTTTTTCAAGCACTTAACACATATTGTTTTATACTCACAACAACTCTGGGAGGTAAATGCTATTATTATCCTCATTTTATAGATCAGGAAACTGAGGTTAAGTCTAGGGGTTACACAGCTAGTAAATGTCTGAGGCCAGATTTGAACTCAGGTATTTGTGTCTCCAGGTATAGATAGCAGTATGGCCTGGAAACATCTTTTGCATGTGCTCCTGCCCCCATCTCCTTAGCAACCAGAACTACTGAAGACCTGGAAAAGAAAATTCTCATAATCAAAGTCCTTGACACTACCATATGGTTCAGCATCAGAAATAGATTTTTATCAATGGAAATGATGCTAAAGAAGGTGCATTACCATCTGCTTTGCTGCTGTACCCTAAGGACCACTGGGGGCTTTTTCTTCTGACTTGTAGCTGAAACCTCATATTTATGTTGTTTCATCTTATTAAATGAGCTCTTTGAGAACAGGGACTGTCTTCCTTCTTTCTGTTTGTATGTCCTCTGTACTTAGCACAGTTGCACATAGTGCATAATTAATAAATGCCTTTTTCATTCATTAAGATGAAATTTAATAAGATAAGTATTTTAAAAATACATTTTTATTGATATCTTTTCTTCTTACATCAGTGTATTTCCTTCCCCCCCTTTCTCCCGAGAGCCATCCTTTATAACAGAGAATAAAAAAGAGAAACAGTTCAGCCGGTTCACCTCCAAAGCCTGACATCTATGGTATTCTACACCCTCTGCAAAGAAGGAAGGGAGGTAAACAGGGATAAGTGTTAACATCCTAAAATAGAGTTTGAAAAATCAACTTCATGTATATGGGATGAGGGAGAAATGATTAGATTGCAATGTGTGTAGGGAAAAAAAAAATCCCGCAAGACTTTTAATGGATTATGAGCCCAATATAAGTTAGTAGTGTGCCTTGGCCACCAAAAAATATAAATTGTTTTCTAAGGGTTCATGTGCAGGATTGGGGTGGTAATAGTTCTGCTATACTCCTCCCCCCTGCCCAAGACCACACATCTGGAGTATTGTCTGGTTCTGCTTCTTAGACAATGCAGTGCTGCATCTTAGGACATTGAGGAACTGGAATATGGTCAAAGGATGGTAGGGAGGGAATAGAAACCGTTGCCATGTGAGATTTTTTTCAATTTGATTTAATTTTTCAATGAACAAAAATCAGTTTTCTCTTACTGTCCTGTTCTCTCACCCCTATCTCCCTCAATGGAAAAAAAAAAAGAAAATCCTTGTAACATGTATAGTGAAAAAGCAAATTCTCACTTTGGCCACATCCCAAAAGTACATAACTCAGTTTGCACCCTAAGTCTCTCATGGGACTGAGTAGTATGCTTCATTATCTTCATGTAACTGATTGAAGAACTGTGGATTGCCTGGGGAAGATCTAGCTGAAGACATGATAGCTGCCTTCAGATATTTGAGTCTTACATATGGAAGAACAAGACTTGTGTCTTTTAGAAAGGTGAAAACTAGAACTTAATTAATTAGAAAACTAGAACTACTGGTGGGAAGTTATAGAAAGGAGAGATTTTGTTTCAATGTTAGGAAGCTTTTTCTTATATTTAGAGCTATCCAAAAATGAAATGGCTGTATAGGTCGCTAGAGATTTTCCCCGGTTGGAGATATTGTATAGGGGAATTCTACATCAGGTCCAGGTGGGACTGGTTAAGCTCTGAGATCCCTTCCAACTCTTAAGACTTTTAAGCATCCTTCAAGATCTGACTCAAGCCCTGCCTCTTTCATGAAGCCTTTCCATCCTAAACCACTCTTCAGTTATCTTTCCCTCTTCTGAACTCAGAAGCCCCCTTTGTCACTGCTTTCATTTGGCTCTTTATCATATATACTGCCTTGTGAAATATCATCCTGTCTAATGTTGTAGCTTAGCAGAGACAGAATGACCCAGAGGAAAGGCTGGATTTGAAAAGAAAACCTGGGTTCCAATTCCACTTCTCTTACTCACTACCTTCGTGATCTTGAGCATTTTCAGGTCTCATTTCTTCATCTGTAAAACAGACAAATTAGACCAAATGGTCTCCAAAATCCTTTCCAGCTGTAACTCTGTGTTCTTATGAATGAATGAAATGTTTCAAAAAGCATTTGTTAAGGGCTTACTATGTGCTAAGCACCAGGAATAAAAATAGCAAAATCGGTTCCTGTTCCTAAGATCACACTCTTAACTGGGGGAGAGAACACATAAAGGAAAGTTTAGCTGCAGCACTTATTTCTGTTCCTGAAAGTATCATTGGAGCTCAGATCTAAACCTTGAAGACTTCTTAGAAACCTCATTTTATAATTAAGAAAACTGAGACCCAGGCCATTTAAGTGACTTGGTTGAGGTCAGTTGTTTTTATATAGAGAAACCCTTATCATTTTCATCTTCTCAAAAAAAAAAGAAAGAAATTTTGTTGACATATTTTGTTTTATATCATGGTGATTTCAAACTGTGGTCAGCTAGGTGGCAACAAACACTTGAAGTGTCCTCACTCACTAACTGTGTGACTCTGGGCAAGTCACTTAACTCTGTTTGCCTTGTTCCTCATCTGTGAAATGATCTGGAGAAGGAAATTTTGAACCACTCCAGTATCATTGCCAAGGAAACCCCAAATGGGGTCATAAACAGTCAGGCATGGCTGAAATGACTGAACATTTCAAACTATGGACCTCTCCCTTCCCCCAGTTGTCTCAAATGAGGCCATGCTTATAAAAATAAAAATGTTTAAATAAAACCAACAAATGACACAGAGGCTGAGTATGTAACGTTTTGTACCCATAATTCCCAGCCTCTTTGAAAGGAGGAGGCAATTTCTCATCTCTGGGACGAAAATTGATTATTAACATTATTAGTGTCTGGCTTCTTTCTAGTGTTCTTTCCATTTACATAGTGTATGTGTGTGTGTGTGTGTGTGTGTGTGTGTGTGTGTGTGTGTGTGTGT
>NW_020944476.1:908734-1116021 GCF_900497805.2 Vombatus ursinus | reverse complement strand
TGTGTGTGTGTGTGTGTGTGTGTGTGTGTGTGTGTGTGTGTGTGTGTAAACACCCCCCCCCCCGATTCTGTTTATTTTACTCGGGTTCAGTTCATACAAGTATTTCCAGGTTTCTTTGAATTCCTTATATTCATTGTTTCTTATAATGTAGCAACATTCCATAACATTCGTACATCTAAATTTATTTAGCATTCCTCAATCAGTGGGCATGCACTTTATTTCCAGGCTGGTTTTGGTATCTATAGGACTTTTCTTTTTGACCTGGGTTTCTCTGGAGTATATGCCTGGGTGTAAGATCTTTGGGTCAAAAAGGATGAAATAGCTAAGTCTGATCTTGCATCATTCCCAATTGTTTTCCAGAAGGGTGGGGACACCTTACAGTTCTACCAACTGATACCAGTGTATCTTGCTATAGCCACCCTGCCGTCGACTGTTTCCACCTTTTGTCAGCTTTGCTCATTTTGTTGGGTATTAGGTGACCCTATCATTTTGTATAGGTTTCTTGGCATTTCTGACTTTCAGCCCTCTGGAGCTCTAAGGGATTGAGTTGGAATGAAGAGGCAAGCTTCCCTCCCTCTCCCTTCTCCCCTCCCCTTTCTTTCCCTCTCCCTCTTTTCTTGGCCCCCCCCCCCCCCCCCGACCCTGGGCCCCTGTCAGTACTGCCAGAGGTGAATAAAGGGCTATTTTAAAATTGACATATGGCTGTGAGACACTCAAATGGAATGCTATACCCTAGCTCTTCTTACCCTGGGAACCCCCAGACACAAAGCTTGGGGCACACTCTTCAAAATGGATTTTGGGAATAATGGCAAAATTTCTGCCTTTTTTTTTTCCATTGCATCAAAATAGAATCACAGATACTAAAAGCAGCAATTTAATCTGTCTTTAAGAGGAGAATGTAAGTGCTCTGTAGAAAGGGCCCCGGCTCTGGTTTCAAATTCTGCCTCTGAATTTTTCTACCTATTTAGTTTCCTCATCGGTTAAATGAGAGGTGAACTAAGCTTATGTCTGAGTTCCCTTTCAGATCTAAATCTATGATTCTGTGATCCTGTAAGTGATGGGAAGAACCTTCATTCTCATGTCTTTTTCTCTCTTTCCTCTCTCCCTTTTTTTTAAACAAGCATAGATTTCCTCCTTAACTTTCTCCCTCCTCTCATTTTAATTCAAGTAGCATTCATTGAGCACCTTCTAGTGGTAGAATTCAATTCAACAAATACCGTTGTGGCTAATTCTGTGCAAGGTGCTTTGTAAGAGATACAAGAACCTTGGTGCCACAGTCCCTGCCTTCAAGGAGAGTACAATCTAGTTGGTAAATAAGGGGAACACACTTGGATAACTGTGTAAGACAGAACATAAATAGAGTGTATACTACAAATAGTAGAAAACGGGAGTGGGGAAAATAGCCAGGAACGGCAGGGAGAGTTGAAGTGGTCTGGAGATGGTGAGGAAGGCTCCTTGAAGGAATTAGGATGAAATTTGGATGGACAAAGGGGAGGGAAAGAGGAAGGGCATTTCACATTGGAGCAACAACCTGAACTGAATGTCATGGCGTCTGGGAATTAGGAGTGATTGTGGCCAACATGGAAACGGCCTAAGGTGAGTTGTTGAGTATTAGGAAGTAAGGTTGAAGAGGTTAGGGAAAAGCCAGATTGTGGTGTGGTAGGAATACTAGGTTGGGAGGGTCAGGGAGAGGGACTAAATGTTAAAGATTTTTTTAACATGGAATCAGCACAAAGCAAGTGATGCTTTAAAAGAAAGAATAGTGAGGATCATACCTTCCCCACATCCAGAGAGGTTTTTAAAGGGTCAAGGGAGCTGTCAGGGGTGGCATCTATAGACGCTTCCTCAGCTTGCCCTCTCGTTGACCTCTTCCTCTCCTCGACCTCTTCCTCTCCTCAACCCTTAAGTAATGGCAGTGGTCACAGTTTCCCTAGGAGAGAAAGGGAGGGAGGAGCATACTTATTTTCCCCCTCTTTCCATTTAGCAGGCATTTATTAAGCACCTGCTATGTGCCAGGCGTTGGCAATATGAAGACAGGCCCTACCCTCGGGGAGCTTATATTACACTGTCCCCCTTTCTCTTTGACTCACTTATACATCTCAGGGATGGAGGGACATTATCCTTTTTTTTTTCTTTTTTTCTTTTACCTTCAGAGTTGATTTCTTCCACCTTACCCCTCTCTGCCCTTCCACCTTCAATCCCTAAATTGGACTTTCATTGAGTATGTCTGTGGGCTTCAGTGAGAGGGATTATCAGTGCTAATCAGTGTACTTCTGGCAGTCCTCTGTCCCAGAGACATCTTGAAGAGGTCATTTGTGGCCCAGGCAGTTCCTGTTTCTGGTTGGACACTCACCCGTGAGATAAAATAGCTGAATGAGTCATGTACTGTAGACATCTTGCTGGACAGTAGATTGAAGCTAAGGGCTAATCAGCAAATGGGATTTTTTTTTTCTTTTGGTACAGTTAACCATCCTATCTAGTGAGGGAGGAGATAAAATCCTGTTGCATATCTGGTAACTTGTATATCTTCAGAACAGGGTGTGAAGCATAGGAGGGCATGCTTATATGTGCTCACATCCCCCCCACCCCCATTTCCTCTCATGTGTTTACAATTAGTTTCCTTTCCTTGCTACTGTCTTTCTATAGGACCGGGGTCAGACAATCCCAAGGGACAGTCAGAGAGCATAATGGAAATTTTCGTAGCCTTTTGGGTAGAGACAGAATGCCAGAGACCTGTGTGTGAGCACCTCGGGAAAAGGCAGTTAAACCTTAAACTCCAACTACTTTGGGGGTTTTTAACTGCCAAAGAGGATGCATTGGAGTTAGTCAAATGAACATGTATTTTAGTGCTCGTAGCTATAGATCTATTTACATATGTGTGTGGTTTTTCTAATCTACATCCTAATGTCTTTATTGTGTTAGAGATTAGAGAATTCAGAGAGGCTGCTGTCTTGGTAAAATCTGGGTAGGATTTTGACTGAGCTCAGACCCTTGAGGATTTAATGTAGTAAGAGTTATTTTAATCTGTGTAGCACATTTTTTCCTGGAAACTCTTGTCCCTGAATGTTGCTATGATTTTACTTTGGAGATGATTCACAGTGTTCCATTTTGATATGCCATCCTTTATTTTCACTCAACATTCACTAAACATTTGTTAAACCACCCCTGTGCCAAACTAGGCTAGGTGCTGGGGCAACAAGGACAGAAGCTGTCCCTGACCACTGGGGATCTTTTCTCCTTTGCAGTAATTGTAGATGTGATCTGTCATGTCTCTTCATAAGTAAAAGTGTTCCATGTAACAAGATCAAGGATGCTTCCAGCCCTAGGATGTTCCACAAGAACTTTGCTCATTTTTCACACAATTGTAGATTTAATGCTCATGGACAACTCAGAGATCTAGTCCCGATTCCCTTATTCTACAAATGAGGAAACTGAAGCTCAGACTGACTTAGCCAGGGTTACCCAGGTAGGAATTAACAGAAGAGAGATTTGAATTCAGATCACCTGACTCTGTCAGCAGGCGATCGCAATGTCATGAGACTCTCAATTCAGTGCTCAATACACTATCCCAGTGATGACTGGAATGGGAAGGGATTCCCACCAGCAGCATATTGACTTAGAAAACCACAAATTAACGTCATCTAAGTTGTATTTTTATTTATTTAAAAAAAACCCAAAACATTTCCCAGTTACATTTTAATCTAGTTTCTCCACACTTGGGAGTTCTACATACCATAGCTGTGTTTAGCATTTTTTTCTCAAACATAAAACCCTTGTGTCATATAAATAGCAAAGTTAGGCAAAACAAATTCTCACATTACCCATATCCAAAAATGATACCAAACTAGGAATGGCTTTGGTGGTGTACATTTGCTGCCGGTAAGGAAAACCTGGGTTCAAAATCTGCCTCGAAAACTTACTAGCAATGTGACCCTGGGCAAGTCACTTAATCTCTTCAGCCTCAGTTTCTCCTTTCTCCTCACCTGTAAAATGAGGGGGTCGGACTTGATATCCGCTGAGGTCCGTTTGAGCTCTAAATCTCTGATCCCAATGACAGCAAAGTGCGCTGGAGATGATTAAAAAACCCAACAAGTGCCTAGTACAAGAAACATAAATATTCATAAAAGACATCAAATGAAAATGTCAGTGAATCTCAAAAAGGGTCTTAGAGGAAGGTACTAGAAGAAGGTCTTAGTCTGTTAACTGGGATTAGGAAACCTTAAAAAAAAAAAGCAGAGGAAGAGAAATTTTACATAGTAAGGCAAAGTACATACAGAAGTTGATTTTGTAATATTGATAGTAATTGAACACACTGGTTACCATTCAGGGTGATGGTCATGGAAATAGTGAAGAAAAGCACAAAGTCTATGGACTGGCATTCCTAGAAACTCTAATCGATTCAACCAGCATTTATTAAGTTGGTACTAGGTGCTGTGCTTGGCACTGAGGATATAACAACTTAAAAAAAATTTTCACTGGATTAAGTCATTATCACATTGTAGTTCTCCTTTGCCTCTGCGGGCGTGGTCTTTTGCCAGACTTTTTTTTTTTCTTTTTGATGAGGCAATCGGGGTTAAGTGACTTGCCCAGGGTCACACAGTTAGTGCGTGTCAAGTGTCTGAGGTCAGATTTGAATTCAGGTCCTTCTTACTCCAAGGTTAGAGATCTTTTCACTGTGCCACCTAGCTGCCCCATAAAATAAGCCTTTCTCTTTGTTTTTTTGACTTAACATAGATTTTTTTTTTTTTGAGGCAGTTGGGGTTAAGTGACTTCCCAGAGTCACACAGCTAGTGAGTGTTATGTGTCTGAGGTGAGATTTGAACTCATGTCCTCCTGACTCCAAGGCTCCTTCTCAGCAAGCCACCTCTTTGTAACAAAAATGTAAGAAGAAAAAAGCATTTCAGCAAAGCCAAATAATACATCCACAGTGTCTGACAGTCTACGCTGGAACCTACACCCAGAATCTTTCATCTCTGCAAAGAGGGGTGGGAGGTACATTTTTCCAACTCTTCTCTGGACCCTCGCTTGGTCATTGTAATTTCCCTACATTCATTTTTATTCTTTTTACTGTTCTTATCATTACATTATTATCTTCATCATGTGAATTGTTTTCTTGGTTCCGCCAATGTCTCTGAGAATGAAATTATGTCTTCCTATTCTTCTCTGAATTCTTTATATTCTTTTTTATTCATGCAATAATAATCCATCCCATTCATATATACCACTATTTGTTGTTGAGTTGTTTCGATTGTGTCCAACTCTTTGTGGCCCTGTTTGTTGTTTTGTCCTTAAGAGGACTCTGACATCAGGGAGGTGGTGCCATGACATGCAAGTGAATTGGATTTAAGTGGCCCCATTTGGGGTTTTCCTGGCAAAGATACTGGAGTGGTTTGCCATTTCCTTCTCCAGCTCATTTTACAGGTAAGGAAACTGAGGCAAACAGGGTTAAATGACTTGTTCAGGGTCACACAGCTAGTAAGTGTCTGAGGCCGGATTTGAATGCAGAAAGTCTTCCTGGTTCTGAGCCTAGTGCTCTATCCATTGTGCCACCTAGCTGCCGTGTTTGTTTAGCAAACACCAAAGCAATGGACAGCCACTACACTTTGTGTACCTTGATTACCACAAGTGCAGCTATGAATGTTTTGATTATCTGGACTTTTTCTGTCTTTGATCTCATTGAGCACATATGTCCATTACTGGGATCACTAAATCAAAGGATATATACCTGTTAACCACTTTTTTTTTTAAAGCAGAATTTGGTTATAATTCTTGAAATGCGAGAATTAAAATCTCTATAATGCAAGTTTTTAAAGAAAAGCTGCCTAAATGATACAGAACACATAGTTACAGGGTTATAAAAATGACAGGAAAATGAGATAATTCCCAGAGTTGTATTTCCTGTGGAGGCATGCCTCTACCTCCTTTTTGCCACAGTGAATCATAGATTCATGGGACGTTAGAGCAAGAAAAAAATCTCAGATCAGCTTATCTGACTCACTTTATAGATGAGGAAACTGAGACCAAGAAAAGTAAAGCAACTTGTCCAAGGTCCCTCAGTTCAATAGCAGAGCAGCACCTGGTCTGGCTCAATTGTTCTCTCTATAATACTATCCTGCATGTCCACGGCACTAAAGAGGTTGAAATCATTAGGCTGGAAGAATTCTTGGAACTTTAGGTAACAAGGGTCCGGGTTTAATTCCACCTTAGATTTGTGATCCTGGGCAAATGACTTAAGTTCCTGGGGAGCCACTTTCCTCATTTGTAAAATGAGGGGGTTTGGATTCAGTAGCTTCTGAACCCCCTTTCTAGCTCCTACATGAAATAGCACACTGAAGATGCAGGAAATTCCTTCAATAGTGCTTAACAAGTGTTTGTTGGTTGATGATTAATTAGTGAAGCAATGGCCCAAATTCTTTATGGAATGGAAATATGGGATGATAAGAGGACTTTATCAGACCGCTTCCCTCGTATTCAAAAAGCAAAAAAACACACTCTCTAACCTTTACCTCCCAGTGCCCTGACAGTGTTAATTTGAGCCGAATTCTATCTCCCCTGAGAGTTCCTGTTTCTGGGACCACAATGCAAAAAACTCAGAATTTCTCTTAAGAACCAAATTTTAAATGCACATCATTCCCAGCCCTCTGAACAGCTCTAGCAGGTACTAATCCTTAGGATTGCATCTTTGTTCAAAACATCAGGACCCTGCAGGCTGACTATTTTGGTTGTAAACTTTTCCTGGTAGAATAGGCTATTAAGGTGATTTTAGTAGATTGTTCTATTTGGTCATAGATTTAGAGCCAAAGGGACCTCACAGAGTCAAATCACCCCATTTTTACAGAGGAAATTGAGAACTAGATAAGGGAATTGAGAGAGGAAGTGATAGAGCTAAGATTTGAACCCAGCCCAAGGCCTCTGACTCCAAAGGCTACTCACTGCCTTTCCCCTGTGCCAGATTCTCTTATCAGTTTACCTTTCCAGAGCCTTCATGACAGTTTATTTCCAAACTTTGCATGATTGATGTAGAAACCACCGTTTACCCAACCCATCAAACCTACATTATAAGCTTGTGAACTAGAACACTTAACACATTGTTCTGATTGATAATGAAGCAGTGAATAGTAAAACAGTTTCATGTATCTAAGTCATGACATGAAGTTTTTTTTTTTTTTAGGGGTGAGCAATTTTAGACTTATCTACTCTTGAATAGTGCTATGAAAAGTCAGTTATAGTTTGATGTGGAGATGTACATGGTTGCTTTTTTTTGTTTTTTGGCAAGGTAGTTGGGGTTAACTGACTTGCCCAGGGTCACTCAGCTAATAAGTGTCAAGTGCCTGGTCTGAGACTGGATTTGAACTCAGGTCCTCCAGACTTCAGGGCTGGTGCTCTATCCACTGCACCATCTAGCTGCCCCCATAGTTAGTTTTTCTATTTGCACTGGTCACTTAAAAATAAGATTGTCATTCCTGGTCATCATTGTCCTCTCTCCCTCCACCCTGCCATCATCATGTTAGCATCATGAGTTAGATAATGGGTTTCTAACCTGCATGTTAGAAGTAGTTCCTGACACTGATGAAATCACAAATCCAGACAAATAATAATTATAATTATAATACAGCTGGATACAGCTCTTAAAGGTTTATAAATCGCTTTACTTAAAGCAGTAGGGCAGTTAGGTGGCACAGTGGATAGAGTGCCAGGCCTAGAGTCAGGAAGACTCATCTTCCTGAGTTCAAATCCAGCTTCAGACATTTATTAGCTGTGTGACCCTGGGAAAGTCACTTAACCCTATTTGCCGCAATTTCCTCATCTGTAAAATGAGCTGGGGAAGGAAATGGCAAACCACTCCAATTTCTGCCAAGAAAACTCCAAATGGAGTCACAAAGAGTCAGACGTGACTGAAACAACCAAATAACAATTATTTAAAACAACCCTCTGAGATACATGTTGCAAGTATTACTCTTGTGACCATATAGATGAAGATACTCTTTAGGTGAGAGAGGTCAAATACTTGATCAGAATCACAGCTAGCAAGTGCCCATGATGGGATTCAGACTTAGACTCCTCTCCACCCTAAAGTCCAGTGTTCTTTCCATTATTCTAGGTCACCATTAAAAATGACACAGTGATGTATTGGTCTGATGACTTGTTAGGTTTGAAATCAGTTTCAAATCATTGGCTGCTATTATGCTCAGAAACTCCCAACTTTGTTATCTTTTGATCTTTATAATTTATTTTAAAAATTTAATTGTATCTACTTTTTTGCTTTGTAGATAAAGGCCTGTGGCCAAAAGCATAAAAATCTGACTTGACCAAAATGTACCTTTTAATATACTGGCAACTAACCCAATGATCCAAGTCTTGTTATGTGTACTGTACGGGAGGTAAAGTTCTAAGAGAGAGAGCGCGCACATGCGCGCGCGCGCGCACACACACACACACACACTCACACACACAGACACACAATTGACTTGCTTGACTCTAACTCTTCATATATTTTTGTACATCCATGTGGAATGATTACTTTTTACTAACTTCCGTAGTGGGGATGGAAAAAGCGTATATTCAATAGATAATGTAAAAAGGCCTGCATGGTATTTTATCCTGGGGAAAGATTATAGATTTATTTAGGTCTGTTTAGTTTAGTAAGTATATTTAAGGCCCACATTGACAGTTACTTTATTTGAGGTAGACTTAACTCAGCCCAGGGTATAACTTTTCTTTACTGAAGTTGTGAATATGACACAAGTTGAGGAATGACATCTGAGCCTCCCTTTAGGCCTTTGACTTTCCAGCTTGCACACTGATAGGTTTCTTAAGGTTCCCATTTTTAAATTCTTCATCATCCAAATATACCTTAAAGCCCAGACTTTTAAATTAATGGGTATAATAAAATTGGATGTAATACTGTGGCATGTTCTTAAAGGATGTGTATTTCTAGATCTAATTATATCTCCAGGCTCTTATCATTAAGAGAACAGAATGTCAGTGTTTAAATGACCTAGGCTGAAAACCGCCTCTGTGAATTATGAGTGCATTTATATGATACTTCTTGTATTCAGGATGCTTGGGAAACTCTTTCATTGTTCAATTTGTTTTTAAAAAATCTGGGTAGCTACTGAGAAAACTGAAAGACAAAGAAGTAACTTACTAGAAATCACACAGAAAAGGTCTTTTAAGTAGAGGTTAGAACTCTAAACCCACAGAGTGTGTTTTAGCCTGGTTTGGCCTAGTGTGTCTCCAGCAGGGTTCTCTCTCTTCCTTCCAGATACTGCCTTTCTCCTGTCCTGATCCTTTTCTGAGATCTTTCAGGCTAGGATCTTTAGGATCTAGGAGCTTTCAGGTTAGAAAATTTCATTTTCCTTGCTAATTGGTACCTCTTTGCTGCTGACATCTGAGGTGGAAAACCACTCAAATATGTCAGAGTATACTCTTACCCTTCCCTATAAAACATATAATGAATAAACATGCCTATAAAAATAAACATAACATTAAATAATATAAAACATAAATAAAATAAATATAAACATGCCTATAAAACATAGAATAAATCTAGAAGTCATAGGATCATAAATTTCAAGCTAGAAGGACCTCAGTGGCCATTTAAATCTGTCCCATATGTTTTATGGATGAAGAAATTGAGGCACTCATTTCTAAAATATATAGAGTACTAGGTCAAATTTATAAGAATACAAGTCATTCCCCAATTGATAAATGATCAAAGGATATGAACAGGCAGTTCTCAGATGAAGAAATTAAAGTCATCTATAATCATATGAAAAAAAATGTTCTAAATCACTATTGATTAGAGAAATGCAAGCCAAAACAACTCTGAGGTACCACATCACACCTATCAGATTGGCCAATATGACAAAACAGGAAAATGATAAGTGCTGGAGAAGATGTGGGAAAATTGGAACACTAATGCATTGTTGGAGGAGTTGTGAAACGATCCAGCCATTTTGGAGAGCAGTTTGGAACTTTGCCCAAAGGGCTATAAAAATGTGCATACCCTATGACCCAGCAATAGCACTTCTAGGGTTGTATCCCAAAGAGATCATAAAGATGGAAGAAGGACCCACCTGTACAAAAATATTTATAGCAGCTCTTTTTGTGGTGGCAAAGAACTGGAAATTGAGAGGATGCCCATCAATTGGGGAATGGCTGAACAAGTTGTAGTATCTGAATGTAATGGAATACTATTGTGCTATAACAAATGATGAACAGGCAGACTTCAGAAAAACCTGAAAAGACTTCTATGGTCTGATACTGAGTGAAATGAGCAGAACCAGGAGAACGTTATACACAGTAACAGCCACACTGTGCCATGACTAACGTTGATAGACTGAGCCCTTCTCAGCGATGCAAGAATCTAAGACACCTCCAAAGGTCTCATGGTGGAAAATGCTATCCACATCCAGAGAAAGAACTATGGAGTTTGAATGCAGATCAAAGCATACTATTTGCTATTTTTTTTTTCTATTTTGTTTTGTTTCCTCTTTCTTGTGGTTCCTTCTATTGGTTCTAATTCTTCCTTACAACATGACTAACATGAAAATGTTTAATAGGAATGTTTATATATAGCCTATTTCAGATTGTGTGCTGTTTTGGGGAGGAAGGCAGGGAGGGAGGGGGAGAAAAATTTAAAACTCAAAAGCTTATTGGGGCAACCAGATGGTGCAGTGGATAGAGCTCCAGCCTTGGAGTCAGAAGGACCTGATGGCCTCAGACACTTGACATTTACTAGCTGTGTGACCCTGGGCAAGTCATTTAACTCTGATTACCTGGCAAAAAAAAAAAAGAAAAACTTATTTGATAAATCAAAAGCAATTAATTAAAAAAAAAAAAAAGAAATTGAGGCCCAGGGAGGCTCAGTGAAATTCCCAAGGTCACAAAAGTCAGAGGTAGAATTTGAACCCAGGTCCTTAACTCCAGAGGCAGAGCTTTTTATACTGTACCAGGCTGTTCTTTTAACTGACAAGAACTTATTTGATGGAAGGATGTGCCCAGCCCAGAGGATAGGTAGCCTCTCACAAGACCATTAAGGTCTTTACTCCAGCCTTGGCCTAAAGACCATTGTGCTTGAGGCTCTTTGCTGGAATCTCTGGTTAGGTCTCCTACCTGGTTTGGAGGTGTTGGCTGTCTTGCAGGTTGCAGGGTGGGTGTTTCCCCAGTACTCTCCCCTTGTCTTCCCTGTAAATCCCAGCACCAGACCCCAGTAGCATCCCAAATGGGAATTTTCTGAACACAAGGGTGAAAAACTTTTGTCTAAATTATGACAGAAAGTTACACTGGATGGCCTCTTCAGTTCCCTTCCAGTCTAAATCAGTGATCCTCCTTTAAAACTGGACTGGGAAAAATAGATTTGGAGGTCATTTCCAGAGAAGTTTGGGTAAGATGGTTTTGAGGCAAAGGTGGGAGGAGGGGACCTAGCCAAACCAGACTGGAAATCTATACCAACTACATCCAAGTCCACAGCGGTGTGTGACTTTTAGCATCAGTAAAGAAGGAAGGAGAGGCAGTGGTGTTATAGCCAAGGCTGAAAAGCCTCTTCTGCTGTCAATCCTTCCCCATCTCATTGGGCATCACTTGGGAATATTTTCTCCTCTAATTGAAACTTTCTCCTCTATGGCCTCAGCCATAACTTTTTTTTTTCTTTTATAAATTTTCTGTTTTTTACTTTAGATACTGTGAAGGTGTCCAGGGACTCTTTATCCTGGAATCATAGGTTTAGGGTTGGAAAGGACCTTAGAAGTCATTGAGTCCAACCCCCTTCATTTTACAGAATAGAGTTCCTAGAGTGAAGTGACTTTTCCAAAGTCACATAGGTAGTAAGAGTCAAACCTAGGTCCTTGGACCTCATGTCCAGCAAGCTTTCCACTATATCTTGCTACCTCTTGAAGTTCCCTCCATCAGCACAACTAGTAGCTTGACTTCATTTGAGAGAAGCCATGATGCTAAATAAAAAGAAAATGAGTTTCCTAATAATCAGTCCTAGGGGCTTATGATTTTTGCTTCATTTTCTACTCTGGTTGTTTCCAAGGCCACACAAATGGTGGGGGAAAGATGGTGCTTGTATGACATGAGCTGTTTGAAACCAAAATGTTTTTATATAAAATCTTTCCTGCATGATCTTTTTCTGAGTGTAGGTTTAATAATGATAATTAATTAATAATAATTGACATTTTTTGAATGGAGACCTGTGATTTCATTGGTGTAGGGAATTCCCAATAAGAACATCCTACTATCAAGGCAGATCAGCACCTTAGAGAGTCGCTTGGGAGCATCAAGAGGTTAAATGTCTTTCCCAGGGTCACACAGTCATTGTACGTCAGAGGTGGGATTTGAAATCAGATCTTCATGGCTCTCTGTATATTATACTACACTACCTCTCATTGGCTCTGACATTTATAGTATGATTTAAAGTTTGCAATATGTTTTACATACATTATGTCATTTGAGCCCCATGAGCAGACTTGTGAGTTGGGTATATAGCTATTATTGTCCCTATTTTGCAGATTAGGAAACTGAGTCTCAAAGAGATTAGCTGGTCACATAAGCGAGGGTTTTGAACTCAAGTCTTCTTGACTCCAGATACAGTACTTGGGCCACTATTTCTTGATGTCTTTGGAAATTCTACCATCTGCATGAATGCCCATCAGCAGACAGGTTTACCCATGAAGGTGGCATTAATTCCGACAGAGAAAGTGATACTTCTTACTTTACCTTGGTTTGTCTCTCATACACTGATTAGTGGTGCCCAGGCGCCAGTGTTAGGGAAAGATTCTCTGACTTAATTTTCTTCTCTTCCTCATCTCAACCCTGTAGTTACCAGTGTAATTCCACCCTGTCTTCTGCTCTGTCTTGGCATCTTTTGTCCTATTGCCGGATGTATCTTGCCAGCCTTCCATGCTTTTGCTCTCAATACCCTCCTCCTTAGCACTTAATCATGCACTGCTCTCTGTAGTTGGAAAAGGGCATGCAAATGACCTGACTGGGCACACTATGCAAGTTGGGTTATCTAACTTCAGTGGGACCCTCACTGTAGCAAGGCGATCCTTTTATGCCTCCCTAATTGATTCTGTAGCTCACTCCCTCCAGAGACCTTCTCTCTCTTGCCTCTCAGCTGAATGTTGTTATTCAGTCCTTTTTCAATCATGTCCAACTCTTCGTGAGCCAATTTGGGGTTTTCTTAGCAAAGATCCTAGAATGATTTGTCATTTCTTTCTCCAGCTCATTTTACAGATGAGGAAACTGAGGCAGACAGGGTTAGGTGACTTACTCAGGGTCACACAACTATTAAGTATCTGAGGCCAGATTTGAACTCGGGAAGATGAGTCTTCCTGACTTCAGGCCTGGCACTCTATCCACTGTGTCACCTAGCTGCCCCTGTCAGCTGAATATCTCACCCTCATACTTCACAGAGAAGATAAATGCCATTGGCCATGATCTTCCTCTCCTCCCTATTTCTTGATGTGAAAATCTTCCAGCATCAACTCTGACTTCATCTTTACTCCAGGCTCTGATAATAAGTTGTCTCTCTTCAGCAATGCCAATTCCCCTCTGTCTGTCCCTGATTTCATCCCTTGCCACCTCAATCATCTTCTCTCTCTAAACTTTAATCTCTTCCTATGTACCTGTGCTTTCCCTACTGCCTACAAATATGCCCGTCTCCCTTCTTCTAAAAAACAAAACAACTATGTTGAATAAATGAATGAATGAGAAAATTTGAGTACCAGGAAAGACCTGAGATCCCCCAGTACAAAGCTCTCATTTTATAGGGGAGGACATTGAGGCTCAGAGATGGTGGTTGCTCAGTGTCACACAATTAGGTAGTAATCAGCTGGTCTAGGACCAAAACCTTGCTCTCTTGACTACCCATCTGAGGCTTTTTGTTACACCCCTGTGTCCTGTGGAGCTGCCAGTTTATCCAAATAACTGTGATCCTGGTGAAGCTTGGAGTCAGTCATGGGAATCTTAGGATTTTGAGTTAGAAGGCATCTTAGAGATCATGTGGTCCAACCCTTTCATTTTACAGATGAGGAAACTGAGGCCTTGTGAGGAAAGTGACTTGTCCTTGCTTTCATAAGCAGTAAGTCGAAAAGGCAGGATTTGAACCCTGGTTATTTTCACTGGAACTCTAGGGCTTTCCCCAGATACACCTGTCCGTGCATGTGTTCAGTAGAATATGTTCACAGATTGGGACCTGGAAGGGACCTCAGGCCGTCTAATCCAACCCTGTCATTTTGTAAAGGTTGAAACATAGGTTCACAGAGAGTGACTTGCTCAGGATCACATAGGTAGATTGCATTTGAGATGAGATTTGAACCTAAGTCCTCTGGTTCAAGGCAATATTTTTTCCACAATGCCACAAAAATCAGAACTTTTGATCCTGGCAGAGAGAAACCTTTAGCGACCCATGCTTTTGTGCTTCATGGAGTATTTTCAGTTGAAGGTTTAATGAAGCGCTTAAAGAAATTGTTTCATTGCTGCTACATAATTTAGTGCTCTTCTTTTGCATTAACATATTAACATATTGTCACTTTTAACCTTTCACCCACTGAGTCAGGCACTTAAAGTGCTATTAAACTCAATAATTTTTCTTATAAATAGCATGAGAGTGACGGGGAAAGAATTGGATTGACATTTTAAATAGGCTCCTGCTTCAAAGCATTCCACGGAGCATGAGCATCACCAGTACTTTAAGAGAGGATTTGGGGTTGCTCTCTTAGGCCAGAATGAGGTGTGGATCTGAGAGGGAAGCCAGCATTTTAAACACCCCTCGCTTCTGTCAGAGTAAGCTGGCCAGAAGAGGGAAGACACTGGTTTAGGAATCAGGATTATACTGTGCCTAGTTCGTCCTCTTGGCTGCATATACAAATTATAGGGTCTCAGGTGATTTATACCCTTCCCTCAGCCATAGTTTATTTTACCCATCCGAAAACTGGGAAATCACAGGATCAAACAGTTATAAGCAGCCATGCCGGAGGTAGAAACTCCTTCTTTAAAATGTATTGGGGAACATTTGGTCAGTTTATTTCACTCATCTGAAAAGTGGGGAATCACAGGATCACATGTTTGGAAGTAGCTATGTCTGATGCAAAAGGTCCCCTTGTAACTTGTTTTGAGAAACACTGGGCCTCTGGTCCTCTGCTTGATGACATACGGGGATAGGATACTCACTGTCTTCCGAAGTAACACCTCCCATTTTTGGACATTTCTGTTTGTGGTTTTTTTTGCTTGTTTGATTTTAAGTTTTTGAGTTTTTTTTTTTTAAGTTGAAGTCTGCTTTTTCTGTTCATTGTTCCTAGTTCTGCTCTCTGGAGCCAAGCAGAAGTAGTCTTATTACTTGGTAGCCTTTCCTTCAAATCAAAAGAAATAATATTCACAGGGCACTTAGTGGTGCTATGTTAAGTGCTTATTGGGCAGCTAGGTGGTGAAGTGGATAGAGTGCTGGGCCTAAAGTCGGGAAGACTCATCTTTCTAAGTGCAAATCTGGCTTCAGACACTTATCAGATGTGTGAGGCTGGGCGAGTCACTTAATCCTGTTTGCCTCAGTTTCTCATCCATTATAATGGAGAAGGAAGTGGCAAACCACTCCAGTATCTTTGCCAAGAAAACCCCAAATGGGGTCACGAAGAGTTGGACACCATTGAAGTGACTGAACAATAACAACATAAATGCTTATTAACCTTTCCTTCCCTTGTTCCCTATCTTCAAGTACTCAAAAACAGCTCTCATACTAAACAGAGTCACAGATTTATAGTTGGAAGAAACCTGAGAGACCATCTAGTGGCTAGTCCATCTCTCTCATTTCACAGGTGAGGAAACTGAGGTCCAGGGAAATAAAGTGATTGCTCAAGGTCACGGGAGGTTGGCCTCAGAGAGGTGACAATGCCACAGTGTTCTCCATGTTCTCTCTAAGACCGCTTCTCTACGCTATTTCTTCAACCAGTTTTTATATAATTTATTTTCTAGTCATTTCTCTCTCTTAATTGTCCTTCTCTAGATGCTCTCCAGCCTGACTGTGTCTTTCCTAAAAAAATGGCACCCGGGACAGAACACAGCACCCCAGATGTGGTCTGACCAGGGGAATTTCCTCATTTGTAAAATAAGGGGTGTTAGACCAGATGGCTTCTGAGATGCTTTTCACTTCTGAATCTGATCCTGTGTAGTATGATGGCTGTCTGAGTATTTGAAGGAAAGTCGGCCGTGTGGAAGAGGACCCTCCATGCTTTAGGCTTGTGTTTGTGAATTATGGAAAGGCTATCACCTCCATATCCTATCCTGTTAGAGGAGAGGCAGCTGGTGGTGCAGTGGATAGAGTGCTGGGCCTGGAGTCAGGAAGACCTGAGTTCATATTCAGCTGCAGACAGTAACTAACTGTGTGACCCTGGGCAAGTCATTCTGTTTGCCTCAGTTTCCTCAACTGTAACACAGGGATGATAATAATAGCACCTATCTTGCAGGGTTGTTGTGAGGATCAAATGGGATAATATTTATGAAAAGTGCTTAGCACAGTGCCTGATGAATAGTGCAGCCTGTGATCAAGTTAGCTTCTTTTGGCGGCTGTGCCATGCTTTTGGCTTATATTGAGCTTGTAATCTACTATAACCCCTTTCTCCTGCCCTGTCTGCCGTTTTTTAACATGGAGATTTTGTTACTTTCTTAGATGTGGTGAAGCATATGAACCCAGTGTAGGAAGTACTTTTGACCTTTGCTCAGAAAGAGTTTTTGTAGAAATTGAGGTGGTATCTTTTACTGGCACTGCTCTTCCTTCAAAATGGTGATGGTAATAAATTCCTGAATCTGCCATGGTTTTCTTAAAACTAGGGGCAGAGTCTTTGAAAATACAACACTTTTACATCCTTTTCTCCTTATGTTTTTAAGCAAAATAGTCATTGTTGTCAAAATAGGACAATTTGGTTAGTTGCATTGAGTGCATGCATGTGTGTGCATGGCTACTATACCATTCAGCCCCTGAGTACCTACTATATGTGCCCAGGACCCACACATTATAGGGACAGAAAAGATAAATGATGTGGTCCGTGCCCTGACAGAGCATCCACTCTTGTTGGGGACAAGTGAAGAGATAAAGAGAATACTACAAGATGGTTATTATCAGTAAGTGCTCCCCTGTGTAATCTTGATTCCAAATGCTGTAGGGAGTTAAGAGACAACAGCACAAAATGTGCTGGGTTTGGAGTCAGAGGACTTCTCTTTGAATTCCTACTCTGCTACTGTTTACCTCTGCAGCTTTGTTCAAGTTGCCTGTTTGGTCATTTCCAAAAAGAGAGGGTTGGAGTAGATAACATTTAAGGTCTCATCCAACTATGATCTGTTCTCCCCCCCTGCCCCCCCTCCCTTCTTCCCTTCTCTCTTCTCTCTTTTCTCTCTTTTCTCTCTTTCTCTGTTTCTTTTCTCTCATTCCTTCATTTTCTCTTTCTTTGTTTCTTTTTTTCTCTCTCCCTCTCTTTTTCTGTTTCTTTACTCTGTCCCCTTTTTCTTCTTTTTCTTCTTTTCTTCTCTCTCTCCCTCCCATATGTGTACACACATACACACACACACACACACACACACACAATTTTATTTAAAGGTAGAGGAAAATATTGTGAGCTGGAGCAGCTGGAAAAGGTTCAGAGAGAACTCCTTGATGACAGAATCTCACTTGGCTCTAATTCAGCTCCTATCATGCCTAGACAATAATTTCCTGCAGTGTAACTGACAGGTGGTCATTTGGTCTTTTTTTGAAATTAGAGAGATGACACTAACTTCTGAGGCTGACCATCCCGCCTTGGGATAGCTCTGATTCTGAGGATGTTTTTTCTTACATTAAGCCTAATGCTTGATCTCTAGCTACCACTCATTGATCCTAATTTTGCCCTCTGCAGTCAAATAAAACATGTTTAATCCTTTGTTTATGGGACAGCTCTCCAGATACTTGGAGACAGCTGTTGTAGTCTCCTTAAATCTGTCTGGAGCTAAAGATTCCTGATTCCCTCCCAGTCCTCCTTGTGGTGTGATCTTGAGGTGGGTTGCCCTCCAGTTTATCAAAGTCCTCCCTAAAATGTGGAGCCTGGTAACTGATTAACTGATCGAATTAGATGCTGATGACCTCTGAGATCCTTTCCAGGAATTAGATTCTGTGATTCTGCAAACAGATAACAAGAAAAGGGAAGGGAAGGTATTCTAGGCCCAAGACAGGAATCAGCGTGATAGGAAGGGAGCTGGGCATGAGCCTGGCTTGCCTGTGGGACAGGGAAGAAACTAGAACTGAGAGGAAGGCAGAGGTGAGTGCATATTGAGGAATAGTAGGCTGAATTTAGCAAATTTCAGGTGAAGTTTTTGCATTTTTGTATCTCAGACACCACTGACAAGGATGAATACACAAAAGAACCTACATTTGACCAAGCAAAGAAAAACAATGTGGAGTAAATAATTCACATCTGCGGAGTCTATGTAGTGTGTTACTTTTACACAGAGTTGCCTATGGGGATCAGAGTAGCCTAGAAACGGCAGACCTCTTCCCTGTCTATCTGGGGCCTCAATGGCAAGGTTCATCTGAGTCATCTGAGGCTGCTTTCTATATAGCCCATTGTACTCCCCCTCTCTCTTTCTTGCGACTTTGAAAATCAGAGACATTCTGCACAGCGGTGTGCCCTGAGGACCTGTGATAAATATTTATTGATAATGATTGTGTGTGTGTTTTGTGGGTTCCAGACAGTCTGCCTGAAGAAGCCTCCCCTGAAAGGTCTGACTCTCTTTGGCTGTGCTCTGAAATTTAAAGATTCCTAAAACAAACAGGGGTTTTCATGAGAGGCAGCAAGGGCATAATGGATGGAGTGTTGCACTTACAGGAAGACCTGAGTTTGAATTCCACCTCAGCTTCTTATTATTTGCGTGACTATGGGCAAGTCATCTCAAATGTGACTATAATTGTAAACCACTTAGCACAGTGCCTGGCACATAATAAACACCATATATGTTAGCTATTGTTGTTATTGTTGTTATCCAGCGTTTCTGAGCTTCAGTAACCCCATCTGTGATTAATATTAGCACCAACCCCTCAGGGTCGTGAGGCTCAAGTAAGGTCACATAGGTGTGGTACAAACTTTAAAAGTGCTATGTAAATTTGAGCTATCATTGTCATTATTTTTGTAGTTCCTTTTTAATTTTAGGATCCAAAGGCCTCTGGAATTCTGTTAGTCCGTTCCCCTGCCTCTGGGTAGGACTATACCAAAACTGTTTCATCATTTTTTCTTAGAAGAAACTTAGAATTCCCAGACATGGAAGGTTTATACTTTTCCTCCCCAAAGAACCCTTTCTCGGGATTCTTGTTGGACTGGGGAGAACCCTAAAAGGGGCCACCATTGAAGTTAACTAGGTGGCGCAGTGGACAGAGCACAGGGCCTGGAATCCAGAAGGTCTGAGTTCAAATTTGGCCCTTCTCTTAAGTATTATATATTATCTAATGTTATATCACTTAATAATGCATTTTTATTTCCTTCCATTATGCCACAGAATTCTCCCAGAGGAAGTACTAGGAGGCCCGTTGGGATGAGAACAACTGGACGGGTACTAGAGAACAAGGGATTTTACTAGTCACCAGCTTTATTGGGATAGGACAGCATGCAAATAAGGTAGAAACTGAAAAGAATTGTCTTTTGCCTGGACAAAACTTTAGAAAGGTGACTTGCAGGCTACTTGTGAAACAGCTTGATTCAGATTAAGTACTTTCTTGGCTTAAGATGGCTGAATTTGGGCTTTTCCGATTTAGGTGTCAATGATCCCAGCCTTGTTAAAAAACAGTGATGAAAACCTCCAACCCCACTCCCCCACACATACTTACAGATCTCCTATCAGTACTTTATCTCAGGCGTTTCCTATCACAGAATATGAGGATTGGGTATGAATTGATGCTAACTCTGCCTCATGTGAGGCGCTCAGTAGAGACTGACCCTAGAATGTGGCAGAGATGGGTGCCATGGGCTGCTGCTTTGAGTGTGTCCAAGATGAGATAAAATGAAATCTTTTTTTTTTGCTTTCTTTCTTTTCACAGGTCACGGCCAAGACTGCCTTCCTATTTATTTTACCTCAGTATAACATTAGTATGCCCTCATCAGGTAAGAAAAGTCTCTCTCTTCACCTGGCTATATTCTTTCAAAGGCTTAATCTTTAACTGTTTCTTTATCCTTTTATCCTTCCCAACTTCTGTTCCCCATTTATCTGCATAACCTTTTCATATATTTGAATTCAATTTTTTAAAAATTCAATTTTAAATTCAACATTGTGCATAAAATGTCAGCATCTATTGGGTTACAGCTCTTTGTTAAACCTACTGCCAGCTTTGGAGAGCAGAAATATTCCTCATTCTCTAACAGTGCATTGTTGCACGGTTAGATGCTTTATGCCGGCTTTGGTTCTTTTCCCTGAAGCCTCTGCTGTTGATCTGTATTAGAGACAAGATATCAAGCCATCAGAACCATTGATCTGTTCTTTAGTGTGGCTTCTACTCTTTTAATTATCATTGATGAAAATGGTAGTGTTATTGTACACTGATCTGTAAGCAGGTATTGTGGACTGGGGGATAGAATACTGTACTGAGAATAGATTGTAAATGAATAAGCCCCCAGCCTTTGACATTTTATGTAACCACAGGAAGGCTGCCGCAGCTTACCTCCCTGAGACTGTGTTTATAAAATAAGGCTGTTTCTTATCTTTTTTGAGCAGTTAATATATATTTAACATAGTGCTCAATTGCTATAATGCTTCCCTGCCCCCCAAAAAAAGGGGGGGAGGCACAGTGACTATTTCTTGGGTGTTTACATTGTTGAGGGTAATATGTAATAGGAGTTTCATAATTGTTGAATAAATGAATAATGGTAAGTGAAGTCCTGCCACCTATGATGAAGAGTGGGGCTTGTACCGTTTTGAGTCTCTTAAATCAACAGTATGAAGTATAGGATGAGGCAGCCTGGCTTACTGGAGAGAGTTCAAATCCTGGTTATTTATTTCAAATGAGATAATTGCAAACATTAAAGGGTTATATAAATGTCAGCTACCATCATTTTAATTGTTATTATTAATAGTAATTATTATTACATATATAACCACAGACAGATTCACTTAACCTTTCCAGGCCTCGGTCTTCTCATCTGTAAAACAATGGGAGTAGGTTAGGTATTCTTTAAGTTCCTGTCCAAATTTAGATCCTGGGATTAGTGAAAGTGCAAAGTGATGGAGACTTTTGATTTTCATTGAGCTACCCTGCTTTCATGGTCATGGACCCCATTCTGGGACATCTGTTGTCATATGTGGCATGGTGGCCCACATCTTCTCTGACCTATTCCAATGCTTCCTTGTCACCCCTACACTATAAGCAAAAGGCCCCTGGATTCAGGTGGGCAATCTTACCTTTAGGGAGGTGAGATTGGACAGGGTAGAAATGAGGCAAAAGAGAATTTTTCCATTCAACAGACATTCATTGTGTGTTTGTTACATGCTGGGCACTAGGATTACCAGGACATAAATGAAACAGTCCTTGCCCTCAAGGAGCTTACATACTGCTAGGAGAATAGAACACATACACATATACGTAGATACAAATAAAGTAATTTGAATGAGAGAGAGCATTAATAACCAGGGGGTGGGGCCTCGAGTCAGGAAAGGCCTCATATAGGAGCACTCATATAGTGCTTTGAAAGAAGTTAAGAGATAATGTATACAAGCAGAGAATGGGAAATTTGAACGTTATGTATGGGAAACTCCTAGCAAGTCAGGTTCGATTCAGGTGGGGAATATGTGAATGGGAATAATATGTAGTCAGTCGACAAGCATTTATTAAGCCTCTAGTATATGTACCAGGTATTGTACTAGGCATTGAGACACAAGTACAAAAGTGAAAATAGTCCCTGCTCTCAAGGAAATTAATAATGGCTAACATTTCTGTAGTACTTGCTATGTGCCAGGCACTATGCTAAGCACTTTACATTATTATCTTAGTTGACCCTCACAACAGTCCTGGGAGGTGGGGGCTATTATTAACCTCATTTTATAATTGAGGAAAGTGAGGTAAACAGAAGTTAAGTGACTTGTCCAGGGTCACACAGCTAGTAAGGCTGAATTTGAACTCAGGTCTCGATGCTCTATCCACAGGGCCACCTAGCTGGACCTACTAAAGGAAGGTTTGTGAGGACACTGCCATGTCCTTCTGCAAAGCACCTCCAGTTGATGCCACTAAAAACAGAATTCTGTCCAGACCACAGGGCATGACCACCCCATAAGCATCATAGATCCAGAGCTAGAAGGGATGTTACAGGTCATCTAGTCCAGCCCTTTCATTTTACAGATGAGGAGACTGAGGCCCAGGAAGTTTAAGTTATTTGTACAAGGTCACACAGGTAGTAGTCAGTGTCAGGAGTATGGTTTGAACCTGGAAGCCTGTACTCCTTGCACTGTGACCATCTCATTGTCCTTGGCTCTCTGGTCTTGGCAGTATTGTCGGACTTGAGCCACTTACCAGGGAAAAGGGATGTCCAGTGCCATAGGCAGCCATGGAATCGTAGATTTGTGTCATATGTGGTCAGTTTATTAAAAAATCCTGCACCCCAAATCCTGGGAGCCAGAAGCAACTCTGGAAGTCTGTCCTTTCTTAGTGGAGCCTCAGAGTGGGAAACCAGTTAACTGGCCTCAGCTCCCAGAGCCCGGGTCTCTTGCCGTTCTCTTCTTAGAAACTCTGGCGCAGTGGAGTTTCCTCATAAGCCCTAGGGAAGTTAGTCTATACCTTGGGAGAATTACCTGCTCTGAATTATTCCCTTTGCAGTGAATTTCATGGTCCCTCCTTGCTCGCCTCAGTTGTGTTTCAAGAGAACATAGGTGCCCAGACTTCCTTGGCTTTTCTAGCCTGCCCAGGCTGAGCAATTTGGAGTTGACTGCTGGTGGACCTTGGCTAGGAGAAGAATGACCTGTGGCGCTCTTTGATGGTCAGAGAGTCAAAGATTCTCCGGGATTATCTGTCCTCCCTCTCCCGAAATTTCTTCAGCTTCTTAGAAGGGCATTTTTTTCTTCATAGAAGTGA
This sequence comes from Vombatus ursinus, assembly GCF_900497805.2. NCBI lineage: Eukaryota > Metazoa > Chordata > Mammalia > Diprotodontia > Vombatidae > Vombatus > Vombatus ursinus. The sequence continues at coordinate 1,092,947 of NW_020944476.1, read as the reverse complement.
ACATATAGGGTCAACCTCTTGGTCCATTCAGCTTGGAATTCTGTCTCTGATGGTGGCACAAGGGGAGGTTTTGTGGAAGGGCATGGTTATCTGCCATGATACTCATCCTCATAAAGCTTCAAATAGGCCCTTGTGGTGTAGGGGATAGAGTACTGGACTGAAATAGGCTCAAATCTCAGATGCTTGATAGCTGTGTGGCCCTGGGCAAGACACTTAACTTCTGTTTGCTTCAGTTTTCTCATCTGTAAAATATGAGGGTTAGACTAGATGGCCAGCTGAGGTTCTTTCCGGATCTAGAATCTTGTGTTCTCCGATGCCACGAGGTTTCTGAAGAAAGAAAGTGGTCATTTTATGTGTAACTCATGTCAGGAGAGAAGAGTTTACACAGTTACAGGATTTGAAAGTTAGAAGGGACCTCTTTGGCCCTTGAATCCAACTCATACAACCCTTAGTATAAGCTGCCTGAAAAGTGGCCCTCTCGTCTTAGCTTGAACCCTTCCCAGGAGGGGTACCTTGCCACCTCTTAGGGCAGCCTGGTCCACTTTTGGAGGGCTCTGATTGCTAGGAAATTTCTTCCTGACATCAGGCCTAAAGTTGCCTCTTTTTGTTCCTGGCTCTGTCCTCTAGGGCCAAATAAAACAAATCCAGTCCTGCTTTCTAGTGGCAGCTTTTCTGGAAGACTATTATCGTATCACCCCTTTAGGCTACTCATTCCCAAACCCTCAATCCTTTTAAATTTAAAAGCCACTGTGTACAGTATACATTTCATCATATTCTGGCTTTTATTATAGCACTTTTAAATTTGCATGGTTTGGCATGTCTGCATAATACATGTTGCCTTTCAGATTTACTGACTATATCTGATGCCTACACCACCATGTGGTAGTACATGAGAACTGAGAACCATGGAGGAAACAATCCCTAACTATTTCTGAATTTGTCCCCACCTTGGAACTTAACAAATTATAATACTGAGTTCTTATCTCAATCACAGGTAGCCAAGCTACTTTTGGAACCCCTTTGTGGGACCACCAACTTTAACTTTGTGAATCCCTGGGCATTCCAGCAGAACTAATATGGCAGGCAGTGGAATTCAGCTTGCTGCTCGTGGAACAGCAAACTGGTAGCGGTTTACATTGAAGAGACCCTCCCCTTCTATAGTTCAAGTTTCCCTGCACCCTTACTTCAGGCTGTAAAAGGAAGCCTCAGCATCCAAGTCAAACTCAAGTCTCCTCATTTATCCCATCGTTGGATTGCTTAGTAGCAGGTTTTCTAACAGATAAGACTGAATTCAATTCAGTGACCATCTTGTAAGCACTTGCTACGTTCAAGCCTTCCTCAGTGTTTTTAATGCCCCCGAATATGAAACAAAAGCCCATATTTTTAGCCTCAGCATTTAATAATGCTGGTATGACTCTGTGTCCTAAAGAACAGTAGTAGTCTTTCAAGAATTGAAGTTGAAAGTTACCCAGAAGTTAATTGAGAGGTGTCCATAGTAAGTGTGAGTAGAGTCCAACACATTACTGAGGAATAATTGTACAAGATGAGTGGCTTATAAAAAATGTTATTGGAGAGCTGAAGGACCAAAAAAGAAGGTGGGCCTGTCTTGTGGTGAGAACCAGTGAACAGTCTGCCATGCTTTGTTGGTATCCAGGCAGTGTTAAGAGATTCAAAGGAAAGTCCTCAGTAAGTTGGGAGAGGATTTACATGAGGAAATGGGCACTAGTCCCACAGAGTGAGGAGGCCTGCTTGGGTTACAATCTGTGTTTGCTAGAGAGGAATATTGACATCACGTGAGATCAGAGAGTCACTGACACAACTTGCTAAACTCCTTTAAAAATTGTAAACTTCTAGAACGTAAACTTTTTTTGTAAAAGTGTTTTCCCCCCTTCTTTTCTCTTCTTTCATTTTTAAAAAAAAATTCATTATCTCCACATCCTCTCCTTTCAGAAGACTGGGAAGAAAGGTGGGTAAGTAGGTGGAGCAGTTCAGTTGTGGGGGGGAGGGTCCTTTTCCACTTCTTTGTCTCCGTCCCATTCCTCCCCACTACCCCACCATGTCCCCTAGCTATAAATTTGTGATTTGGCAAAATTAGAATCTATTAGGTAGGAAAATTGAGCTCAGCCAGGAAAGAGAAGGAGGGAGAAAGAAGTTACACGGTCTTAAAAAGTTTGATAGGTCTAGGCATGCATACTGGGGAGTACTTGCTGTATATACTCAGGGGTTTTCTAAGGTCACCTGAGGTGACTTTCTGTGTCATCTCTCCCTCTCCTCCCAATTTTCAGCAATTTCTGTTGGTTTCAAGGTGTACTCTGTCACTTAAAAGGGATGGGAAAGCCCCAATCTGTAGGATCGTGGTTAGAAATAAACAGAACTCAAGAGGTCTGGAATGAGTAGAATATGAATTCTTTCAGTACCACTAAACCAAGCAAATTAACTCTATATCAGTGATTCTGAATCCTGTTGACTTGCCTACCTGTTTCTGGTTCAGAACATATACCCAGAAATAGTCCAAGCATTAGAGTGTATATGACTGGCTGTTGCCATGGATTTGCAGTGTGATCTTGGGCAGGTCATTCAACCTCTAGGTTCTTCCTGCAAATGAAGATGGTAAAAATGATTGATGGTCTTGACCTCTCTGGGCTGTCATAAAAACAGCTGGTTGGTGGATTGCAACTTCCTTGAATGGAAGGAGTTATGTCAGCCTTCCAGAAAAGTATTTACCTCTAGACTAAAGAATAATATCAGACTAAAAATAAGGACCTTTGTCCTCCTTAATGTTGGCTGTTTTTTTGTGAGAGTGTTATTTGTAGGGAGGGAAGAAATACTGAATCAAATTCAGTAATCAATTAATTTTCACTGGAAAGTATTTGAATGTTTTAGCTGTGTTCACAGGTGAAAATACTGTATGAGCAACTCCCTGCCTCCTTACATTCTCTTTCCCTTTCCCTCTTTCCTTGCCTCCTTCTCTCCCTTTCTCCTTCTCTCTCCTCTTTTTCTCTCTTCTTTTCCCTCTCTGCCCCTCCCTCTCTTCCTCACCCCTCTTTCTTCCCCTCCCCTCTTCTCACTTCTTCTTTCCTTTTTCCTCTCTCCCCCTGATGAAAGGATGTAGGGGGAGGGAAATTTCTCTCACATAATAATGATTATTTTGCAGTTAATCTAGAGTAACAAGGACTTTTTAAGAAAAAAAAGAAAAGAAAAAAAACCTGTGAAGGCCTAGGAGTTTAGCTTTCATTACTAGCTGCACTGGATCAAGGTGTTTTTTTATCATCTACTCTTTTAGTAAGACCCTGGGTACCTTTTCCACCAGAGCTAGGCCATGTTTCCTGTAACCCCTCCTAGAATGGAACACTCTACTTATGAAAGGGACCCCAGACAGGCTTTCCAGCTGGAGGTTTGAAAGCCCCTTTCTGTGGAAACAGCCTTTTGTCTCTTCCTTGATGGCTCTGAGTGAGCCCTCCCAGTAATTGCTTGCCCCTGGGAAATCTAGTGTTGCCTTAGGGACTCTGATGCTTATATGTCTCCTCTGAAGATTGGAATCTCTCGAAAATGGAGTGCCTCTTTGTGTTCTATAAACCGAGGTGTGGGGGGAGGACCAGGGACAAAAGCAGAGACAGGTGGGCAGCAGCAGCTCTGGAGAAAGAAACCTCACTTAATCGGGGAGGGAAGTTAATCAGGGTAGGAACATCATACATTAGTGCTGGAAGGGGTCTTAGAGATCATCTGTTCCAGCCTGCTCGTTTACAGATGAGGAAACAGGCCAAGAGGGAAAGAATGATTGGCCCAAAGTCACAGAGTTAATGTACAGGGTACCTCCCACTACTCCGCCTCCTTCTTTCCCAAAAGCTCAGGCAGTCTTGGGTAGGGGCTGATTTTACCAAAGGGCTTGTAGTTCTTTTTTGAGTTTTGGTTGAAATCATACCCAGGTGAGTGGCCTTATGGTAAAAGACTTCAGTCCCAAAGACAGCTTGGAAGTCAAGGACTGTTACCCAGTACCTCTGGGATCTTTGTAACTCTTGATTTTTTTATCTTTCTGCTTTAGAAACAGATCCCTCTTACACTAACAAAAAAAAAAATTGACTTTGCCACCTCAACTTAAGGGGAGGAAATGTTTTGCTGAGTAAACAATTAAGAGTTAAAATCCCAGTTTCTCTGAGGGCAGACAGCCAGTTATTTTAATCACAGGGGCAGCCCAGGTTTAGAAAAGAATGCAGCACCTCCTTCCCTTATTTGCAGAGGTAGAAGAACTATGGATTGGAACACTACATATTCTATTGGACTTGGTTGCTAAGTTGGTTAGTTTTGCTGAATTGCTTCCCTTCCCCTCTCCCCCACTATTATATAGTCCATGTTATAAAGGAATGACTCTCCAGTTTAGGGAGATACAAGTATATAAGATGGTCCAAAATTTTTAAAGCTTAAAACCTCACTTAGACTTTTGGGATATGCTGTGTATTAAGAAATGAATGTGATGTAAAAACAAAAACTATCTTTTTTTTTTTTTAAGAGGCAGTGTAGCACATTGATGGCATTGGAAGAAATAGTGACTTCAGAGGTCTTCTAATCCAGTTTTTTTTGGTTTATAGATTCATTCAGTAAGAATTTATTGGGCATTTACTATGTATCAGTCACTGCTAGGTGCCAAGAAGAACACAGACCAAAATGGAGCAGTCCTTGCCTTCTGTGTGCTTCCATTCTAGAGAATGAGGAAACAAAGACATAGATGTAAGTGATTTGGCCAAGATCACAAGGCACTGAGTGGCAGAACCAATATTCAAATCCTTGGGGCCTCTCAAATGCAGAGATGTCACCTATTTGTGTAGAAACAGTATCAGAAAAGCCAAAGGGAGAAAGCTATCTTTCAGGGACTATAAATGTAATTAGAAAGTATTACCCATTTATAGGGAAGAAAACTGGAAAATAACTGTGGTGGAAAGAATACTGGACTGAATCAGGAAATCTGGGGGTGAGTCTCATACCCACTAGTTTGTAACCCTGTGACCTTAGAATTACAGAATCCTTGAGTGAGAGATGAGTTATTTCACCTCTTTGAGCTCATTCTCCTTATTCATTCATTTAAAAAGATTGATTAAAGCCTGCTATATGCCATCCATCAAGTACAGTAAAAATAGCATACATCTGTATAGTCTTTTAAGATTTATAAAATGTTTTTCACCCTCTACCTCAGGTAATTAAGGCATGTATTATTATTTTCATTTTATAAAAGAGGAATTAAGGCCCATAGAAGTTTAGTGACTTACCCAAGGTCACACAGTTAATAAGTATTGGTGTTAATATTTGAATCCAGATCTTTTGACTCTCAGACTTGTGTTCTTTTTGATAGCCTGTTCAGCAGTCTGTAAAATAAAAGAGACTTGACTAGGTAACTTATCTTTAAATCATTTTTATTGATTAAAAAAAAAAACATTATTCAGATTTCCAAATATATCCCTCTGTCCTTTCTTTCCCCAGAGAGCCCATCCATTGTAACAAAGAATGAAAAAGAGGGAATAGGGGGTAGGGAGACAGTTCTGCTGCATATCAACCAAGTCTGACAGTATATATACATTCTGCACCTGTAGATCGACCTTTCCCTCTCCCTCTGGTCCTGCAAAGAAGAGTGGAAGGTGTATTATTTTCTCCTCTCTTCAGGACCAGCCTTGATCATTGTAATTTATAGTGTTCAATTTCATATTTTTGTTTTTATCGTTAAATTATTGTGTTCTAAATGATTTCTGAGGTCCCTTCTAATTCTAAATCAGTCAGACAATCATTAAGCATTTATTAAGTACCTACTATGTGCTATTATTCGAACTCCCTAAAAAAGGGGAAAAAACTATCCCTAGAGGCTGCTTCATTTCAGATGAGACAATATTTGTAAAGTGCTTAGCACAGTAATGAGCATGTAGTAGGCACTATATAAATGCTCATTCCCTTCACCTCTTCAGCTAAGCAGAATGGGGGGAGGGGGAGGAAGGCAGAAGAGGCATTGGAGCTGGAACAGGAAGGATAATGAGAGAAGAGTATTTATTTCCCAAGCTAGATGATGAGTTCAAATCAGAAGAACCTCATAGATCTTTGATGTGCCTCACAGATCTATGAGATGCCTCATAGAATCTTTGGAGAAAGGACTCATGGAGTTTTAGAGCTGAAATGTCCATTGGGGTAGATCGTCATATCCAGTCTCCTCATTTTAGAGATGGGGGGGGACGACAAAGCCCTGAGGATTAGTCAGTTAAAAGACTCATCCATTTAAGAAGAATGTTTAGCCACTTAGTGCTTTTTCTGAGAACTTGTGGAGAACAGGGATAGCCCTGGGCAACCGGGACATCCAGAAATACTGTGGTAATTAGAGAATAACCAGCCTGGACCACAGTGCCTAGGAATAGACAAAGCAGATGAGATGATCAGTCCATCTCGGGGACTGAACGTAAGAAAGCACAGTACACTGAGTAAGTAGCAGCTAGAATGAATGGCTTGTGAAAAGCAAATCGTGCCAGACTGATTTAATTCCTTTCTGTGATAGAGTGATGGGCCTTTGTAGATAAGGAGAAGCAATAGATGTAATCTACCTGGATTTGCCTAGGTGTTTACTCCTGTGATTCTGCTTGCCTGTTACTGGCGGGGGAGGGAAAATTGGACAAAGTGCACTTTTTACTAATAAATGTTGGGGCCAGGGGTAGAATAGGGGTGGGAGAAGGGCAACGTAGAGGTGGGACCAGTTGATCAGCTGGGCAGGGTAGAAACTGGAAGATTTGGGGAGGGTGGAAACTTGATATGGGGAGGCAAAGGGTCTTGACTACATACAGGGTGCTTGGAAAGAGCTCTTAAGGTAGAGAAAAAAAAAAGATTTGTCTCCCTCTTTCTCTTTATAGAGTGGTCCCCAGAAGGTACTTTGTTGGGGAAGCGGTGGGAAGGCAGCCTTCAACAATCCTGTTTACAGGTTTTAGGATAAACTGAATTTTCATTGAGTATATGGTACCATTGCCAGTTTTTCTGGGTTTCAGGCTAAAGTTACGTTTCCAGTCACCCTCATTCTCATTCTCAGTCCTCTTCGACCTCTTCTCTCCACATACAGTTGCCAAGTCTTGTCAGTTATCTATCCGCTCCATCTCTTACCTCTAGCTAGCTAGATATTTCATGTTATTTTCCTCCACATACTCTCCATTTCAGCCAAATTGGTCAATACGAATGAATGAATGGAATTTATTAAGCTCTTACTATATCTTCTGTCACTTTTATCTGTGCCTTTCCATAGTCTGTTTGTTCCCCAGGCCTGGAATGCGTTTCTTCCTCATTTCTACTGTTAGAGTCAATCCTTAGCCTCCTTCCAGATTGACTGTGGGAAGTTTTTCCTGATTCTCCTAGATCCTTAAATCATCTTGTATTTTACTTGTTGACATGTTATATCCCTCAGTAGAGTTGACTTCTTTTGCTTCAGCAGTGCCTGGAACATAGTAGGTGCTTAATAAATGTTTATTGAATGGACTAGGAGTAATAGCATCATATATTTATTTAGTGTTCTGTAGTGCTTAGGGTGTTTCTTTTGCATTTTCTTTTAAAAATTTTTGTATTGCTGTCATTTCAAAGTATATCATTTTGCCTCTCCTCTCCTTCCTCCCCGCAGGCAGCCAACTCTGCATGGGCCTAGTTATTCATATGTTGTTTACAGAATATAAACCACTTTAGAATATAACTCTTTTATATAAATATGTATTTTTTTCTTTTGATAAAAATGAATGGTTTTTTTTTTAACACCCATTAATTTTCAGCTGGCACCATATCATGGGAGTAGTGAATTCCCTAAGTTTACCTCCCACTTTGTAATAGCCTACTTCCTTTTATTTGCATTAAAAATACCTCCTTCAGACTCTTAAAAAAGAATGTAAGTCCCTTGAGGACAGAGATTATTTTTGCCTTTCTTTGTTTCCCCAGTTCTTAGGGCAGTGCCTGGCATACGGTAGATGCTTAATAAATGTTTACTGATAGACTATAACAAAGAATAAAAAAGAAAGATGGGAGGTGGGAAGCAGTTCAGCACAACTAACTGATACATTAAGCATATCTGACAATATTATATACTTTCTCTTTTGAGGCCCACAACAACTTGGTGATATAGTTAGGGAAAGCAGGGACACCTTTCCATACTCCCTTTTCTTTTTATGAAGTGCTTTCAGGCTTGATTAGAATTCTACCTCTAGGAATCTGGATGGGAAAAAACAATAGAAAGTCCAAAAAACTTTTTTTGGGGGGGGAGGGTGGTTAGGGGGAAGGGGAGGAGTAGAATAAAATGCATTCATTGAACCATCATTGATTAAGCACCTACGCTAGGTTCTGGGACTGGGGGGAGAGGGTCTGATGTCATTCCCAATCCCCCATCCCCTTACTCCTCCCCCCACTCAATAAATTCTCATGTCTCTCTTATTACCTCCAAGATCAAATTAAAAAGTCCTTTGTTTGTCATTACAGCTCTTATAATTTGACTCCTTCCTACCTTTCTAAACCCCCTTACGTTTTACTCTCCTCTCATCTTCTAAGATGTAACAACACTGGCCTATGTGCTGTTCCTTGAACACCTTACATCTCAATTTCCTTTCTCTGAGCTTTTGCACTATCTCATGCCTGACATGGCCTCATTCCACCTCTCCCTCCTAGCTTCCTTGGCTTCCTTCAAAGCCCTACTCAGGTCCTACCTTTTGCAGGAGGCCTTCACTGGTCCCTCCAGATACTAAGAGAGATTACCTTCCATCTATTCTATTTATTGTATATATACCTAGTTATTCACGTGTTCTCTCTCCCATTAGACTAGATGCTTCCTGAGGACAGAAGCTGCTTTTGCCTTTTTCTGTATTCCCAGTGCTTAGCACAGTACCTAACACATAGTTTGCCCTTTATTAATTCTTGTTGACTTAGTTCTTCTTACTAATAATAACAGTTCAAGGTTTAAAAAAGATTTACAAAGTGCTTTTCTCACAGTGACTGAGAGTTAAGTAGAAGGTGTGTGTGTGTGTGTGTGTGTGTGTGTGTGTGTGTGTGTGTGTGTGTTGTATCTATACCTATGATTTCATTTGGTATAGCTAATGAGTATATATGAGCTAATGGTATAGCTGGTGAGTAAACCCCCTCTAATCAAATCAGCTCAGCTGATTCTGTAACTTAAGAGTCTTAGAGAATTGCCTGCATCACCGAGAGGGCAAGGAACTTGGCCACGGTCACAGAGACAACCTGTGTTAGAGGCCAGACTTGAACCCAGGTCTTCTTGACCCTGAGGCTGGTTCTCTGTTATACATTACCTGATGCTGCCTGCCATGTCTTCAGCAATCTGTAAATTTTCAGGTACCTAGTACAGTGTTATGTACCCCAGTAGATAGAATCTATGTACATTGATTCTGATACCAGGAAGCACTCTGCTATCCATGAGTTATAGCCCAGTGTTATTATGGCCAAGTTGCAGATTAAATCTTTTTTAAGTTTTCAGCTCTCTTCCTTGGTAGTTGATGCCAACTTTAACCTCTGACTATCAGTGCTTATCATTGGTTACAATAAAGGGAGGAAATTGTAGAATGGACTCATTACAGATATTTCCATTGGTGCTCCTGGAAAATCAACCCAGGAATGGCTAAACAAATTATGCTACATATGAGTGAAATATAATACTATTGTACTGTAAGAAATGATGAGAACAGCAGCTTCAGAGAAGCCTGAGAAGACTTAAATGAACTGATGCAGAGTGAAGTGAGCAGGACCAGGAAAACAATTTATACTGTAACATCAACATTGTAAAGACAGACAAGCTTGAAAGATTTACAAACTCTGATCAGTGCAGTGACCAACCATGATTCCCTGGGGAATGATGATGCATGCTATCCACCTTTGATCCAGAGACAACAGACTTCATGGTGTAGCATAAGATATATTTTTGGACACGGATGGTGTAGGAATTTATTTTCTCTGGTTATGCGTGTTTATTATGAGCATTTTGTGTTCTTTTATTTTTCCCAGTGGTGGGGTGGGGGTAGGAAGAAGAATAGGTAAAATTGAAAAAAACTAGGTTAAATTAGTGTGATCATGTTTATTTACAGAAAGACAGCAAAGAACCAAGCACAGGAGACCAAAAATTAGGAACCACTCTGATCTGCTGCCAGACTAGGGATATGAATCATTTCCCAGTGCAGGGACAGCAAAACTGCTCCAATGGTATGGTGTTCCTGGGACTTGGGGTCAGACTCATTCTGCTTGTTCCCATAGGGAAGTGCTCAGAGCACTGAATGGGTGGAAATTGCAGAGACAAATTTAGGCTTTGTGTCAGCAAAAACTTCCTAAAAATCAGAGCTCTCCAGAAGTGGAATGGACTTCCAGGACGTGGATGGGAATGGTGGTGGGGTGAGAGTGTTGAACTGGGGACGGGGTAAAGGGGGGCGGATAGAGGTGTCATACAACAGGTTCCTATCTTCTGGACCCACTTGTTAGCTGTATCTAGGTCTGGCCTTAGATATTTACTGCCTATGTGACCTTGAGTAAGTCAATTAACCTCTGTTTTCCTCAGTTTCCTAATTTTAAAATGGGGATGATAATAGTATCTGCCTCTTAGGGTTGTTGTAAAGATTACATGAGATAATATTTATATAAGCACTTAGCACAGTGCCTGGCACATAATAGGTATTATATAAATGCTAGCTATTTTTATTATTTTTGTAGTGGTGATTCTTTCAGTTATGGGTTGAGCTCAGTGACCTTTGAGGTTCCTTCTACTCTTTTTTTTAATGTTGTATTGCATTTTTATTTTGATAAAACATCTCCCAATTACATTTTAATCTGATTCAGGTTGCATTACAGAGGGCCGTGAGTTTAACATCTCATTCTTACAGCACAATAATATTCTATTACATTCATATTCCATAATTTTTTTCTGCCATTCTCCAATGGCCGGTGCTTCTACTTCTAAAATTCTGTGATTCCAAGTCTCCTTCGCTTTATAGGCATGTAGCCATCATAGAGGGTCTACCACAGTTGACTTTCCTTAGGACTGTGCTCAAGGTAATTGGTGACCACCCTATAACTTGGAATAGCTCTGGAGAGCTCAGTCTACATTTCCCAGAAGGCCATCCCTACAAGTCTCCAGTGGCTATCTTGGAATCAAGAAAAATCACCCACTAAATTAGAATCACTGCACTTTTCCAGAATGCATATTGCTTAAAGGAAGGGACAATGAGTTCTTGTCAGAAAACTTAAACCAAAGATCCTCAGAATTCCTCTGAGACTAGCAGGCTTAACACCAAGCATGCTGATTTGTTTCCTGTTCCTTCCACAGAAAGCGAAACTGTTCAGTATCACTATGGGCTGAAGGATCTGGTCACAATCTTATTTTACATCTTCATCACCATCATCCTGCATGCCGTGGTACAGGAGTACATCTTGGATGTAAGTGTTACCCATCCCTGGGACTCTGACATTGGAAGTTTGGTTCAGTTTGTATTCCAGTACTCTCCACCTGGGTTGAACCCTGACAAGTTTGAATTGGATAATTGGATTCCCACTCCAGTGTCTCACTACCCCCTACCACTCATCCTCCCATATGCAGGTTGCAATCATTTAGTCCCACAGACCCATGACCTTGGTTGATAGGCTTATTTGATGGTCATGCATTGTTCCAACTAAGAATTACCAGAACAAAAGCCCCATCTCCCCTCCTGGTCATCATTCTTACCAAGGAAGTTCTTTTCTTGATCTTGATCTACCTTGGTGTAGATGTATGCAGTCCTGTTATTTACTTCCTGCCAATCACCCCAGTCTCTTTTCCATCTTATAGCCCCTTCAAGTTAGCAGATTCATTGTAATCCAATCGGTGCTGGACTTGTAAGCCAGCAAGACCTGGATTCATGCCCCACCCTAAAACTTACTAGTAGGTATGTGCGCCTAAGAACATTACTTAACCTTAGATTATCAGTGTTCTCTGTAAAATGAAGAAGTTAGTCTACATCAGTGGTTCTCAAACATAACTCTTAAAAATTGAAGACCCCAAAGCACTTTTGTTTATATGGGTTGTCATAGATAGCTTTTGTTGTTATATCACTCTCATTTCCAAATATATGCCTTCCCACCTCCCTTCCCCTGAGAGCCATCCCTTATAACAAAGAATAAAAAGAGAATTTGTTGAATTGAAGCAGCTCAACAAAACTAATCAATACATCAGCCAAGTTGGACAGTATAGGCTTTATTCTGTACACGTAATTCCTCACTTCTGCAAAGAAGGAAGGGAGGTATATTTTCCCATATCTTCTTCGGGGCCAAGTATATAAGTATTCACTGAGCCCTTAGTATACACTTAATATATACTAAAAGAAGAGGAGTATAAGAGAAATATGAGACACGGGCTTTATCTAAGTCACAGTCTAAGTATGGGGAGTTATTTATGTTCCTGTGTCTAAACAAAGCAGTCTAGATCCTACAGATTCCCCCAAGATGCTTGTGTCTGGCCTGGCATAGAATATGACTTGAATGTACCCAATAGGTACTTAATAAATGCATGTCAAGTTAGTTCTTGGATCAAGGCTTGCTTTACTCTTTTAATATTATTAGTATTTTGTGGGAAGGAGATAGAAATTGTATGTTCATGTTTTTCTTTTTTTCCTTTAGAAAATCAGCAGACGACTTCATCTCTCCAAGGTCAAACACAGCAAGTTCAATGAATCTGGACAGCTGGTAGCCTTTCATCTCAGCTCCTTGGTCTGGTGCTTGTATGTTGTTGTGACGGTGAGTGGCAGTCTTCACTAGAAGGTTATAATTGGCAGCCTTTTATTAGGGGGTGGTCTAGACTGAGTGGAACATGCAGTCAGTATTTGAAGAGCTAATGAAAGTAATTGCAAAGTACTTAGCAGACTAGAAGAAACTAATAAGCACTTTATAGTCCTGGGGTACTTTCTTCCTAAGAACTAAAAACACTTTTTTGCCTAGAATACAAATGTGGTCTTATGTGACAACATCCCGTTGGCATTCAAAGCCCTCCATAATCTATCTTATTTAGCCCACTTCTTGTCCTGTCCTTTGTCTCTGGACCTTTACTCATTCTGTCTATACCATTTCTGGAATGGAGTTTCCCTGCCCACCTCTGCCTGTTCAAGTTCTTCCAACTAGGTCCAGGTTCTGTGCTATTCATCCTTTGACTTCCTCTCCCTTCCCGGGGGAAAGTCATCTTTCCCTTCTAAAATTCCTCACTTTGGACCATTTGCATTCATCACATTCTTCCTTTTATCATAGTTGCTCGTGCATGTCTTATCCCCCCTTTTAGAGTCTAAGCTCCTTGAGGGCTAGGGGCTGTGTCCTATTTCTGCTAGGTTACCTCACTGCCTCAGATTTTAAGATTCTTAATCTTCATCACTTTGATTGTTGTCCTCTTGATAGGAAAAAACATAGTTTTCTTAGTTCATCATTGAATCCTTAGCATTTAACACAGTGCATTGCACAGAGAAGTATCTCTGGGTCTTAGCTTTATATGCAATAGGTGCTTAATATGCTTAATGAATGGAATTGCCTTTTAGCCTCACAGGATTTCTGTGACAAAAAAGGGATTGAGCTGTAGTAAACAGTGGAGAAGCTGAGCAAAGAGGATAAATGGCTTACCCAAGGTTACAGTTGGTTACCTGCTAGAGCCAACCTCTGATTTCCAGCCAGTTGTAGTTTTCCTTGTTACAGTATTGATTCTAACAGATCAAATCCTTTTATGATAAATTCAATTTCATAAACATTCATAGGGTTAAAATAGCTCTATGTGAAGGGCCATTCATTTTGAGAAATATAGTGCATTAAAACAATATACATTATATTGAAATCTACAGGGACTGTTTCATTCATTCCAGTTGTTTCCCCGGTCCCTGGCACTTACTCGGTGCCTAATAAATGCTTTGATTGATTAGGGAGAGCACAACTATTAACTGCATAAAGGTTTTCCACAACCTGGATTAAGGATAGTCAGTCAACAAGTATTTTTGAAGGGATTACTACTTGTGCTTGCAAAGAACAGCAAAAATAGTTCCTGCCCTCAAGGAGCATAGATTCTTATGGGGAGACAACATGTAAATAACTTGGTACATAAAAGATCTATACAGAGAAGATAGAAGGTAATATAAAAGGAGAAAGCATTACCAACTGGGAGAACTCACAGAGAAGGTGTGCTTTTACCTTTGTCTTAAAGGAAGTCTGGAGTCTCAAAGGGAGATCATTCTAGACATGGGGAACATGGAGACAGGAGATGAATTGTCATATTCAAAGAACTACAGATAGACCAGGCTTACTGGATCAGGCCTGGAAGAATGTGGCTTGTATCCAGACAAGTAGGGTTTTTGGATACAGGAAAATTTCAGAACAACAGAAGAATTCAGTCAGTGATGTGGTCTTCATCATAGCAAGACTTGACCAGTGATGCCACAGAAGTCCTTATTAACAACTGCACCTTCTTTTACTGGAACTCCCATCTAAACTGCCCTCATTCAGGACGTAAGGCCAGCCTTATGTGAAATCCAGACATAGCCCTTAGAAAAATTAGCAAAGCTCTGGTTTCTCCCATGCTGGGAGGTACGTGAACTCCTTACCCTAAAAGCTTATGGCTCTAGAATCATACATGAAGAGCCAGAAGGAATATTAGAGATCATTTTATGAATGAGGAAACTGAGGCCCAGAGTGGTTAAGGAAGTGCTTTACAAATATTATTTCATTTGATCCTCACAACAACCTGACAATAATAGCAATAAAAGTTTCTATTATTATGCCCATTTTACATTTGAGGAAACTGAGGCAGACAGAGGTTAAGTGACTAGCCCAGGATCAATGATGTAGCTGGTATCTGAGGCCTGTTTTGAACTTAGGTCTTCCTGTCCCCCAAGTCCTGTGCTGACTCCCTGAGTACCTTTCATCCCCATAAGGAACCTTCACAGACTTGAGGGGACAGCCCTGATCAACCAAAGCAGGAACCAAAGTGCTTCTCCTTCTTGTTAATGGTAAACAGAAGAACAACTCTCTCAATCACACCATGGATTGAATGGGGAGGAAGAAGGCCCCTCTATTATTCAGGCCCTTGTGAATGGCAGACACCTCCAATGCCACTTACTATTCCGCTCACACTCAGGTTTAGAGGGCCCAGGCCTGGCCATGTGGCATAAAACAGCATTTAACATGCATATGAATGTAAACTCTGACTTCCCTTCCCACCCGCTGCCCCACCCCCAACTCTCTGTACTGTCCACTGGAGTTTTGAAGTGGGGGAGGAGTGGCTTGTCTAGTTTTCTTACAAAGTATTGCCTCATTTCTCTGAATCACATTTCTTCTTCAGATACCGCCCCGGACATTCTTCTCCTCCCTCCTTCGTGCCCTCTCCCACAATGTGACACATTTAGACCAGGTTTAGGGGCCAAATGTCATTACTTAGGGTGATTTTTTTTTTCTTAAGTCCTTGGAGAAAGTGAAATGTTCAGTCATTTTCATCATTTTTCTCTCCCCATCCTCCCCCTTCAGGGATTTCTTCTCCCTCTCTCTGTATTTCCATTAAACAATAATGATAGTAATTAATTAGGGGAGCATAAAGCACTTTTTCTTTTGGGAATCTCCAGATTGCCTTTTATCAGGCGAGGGCCAGCATTACTCTCTTCCACTTAACATCTTTAACTGGAAACAGAGGCCCAGAGAGATGATGTACTGTTCTCCTCAGGGTAGTCACAGAAAATGCCATTGGTACCCAGTACCTCAGGGGAACAGAAATGTAGAATGTTTTTTACCAGATTAGTGCTCTGTGGAATTTTTTTTTTTTAAAAAAGGATGTTGGGAGACATCTACTAATGTGGAGAAGAAAGCAGGTTTTTTTTTTTGTTCATTTAACAAGCATTTATTTTCTCTCCCTACCAGTTCCCATCCCTTATTTAAAAGAAAAACAAAACTTTTTTCTTTTTTTTTTTAGAACAAAACTTTTGTAACAAATAAGCATAGTCATACAAAACAAATTCTTACATTGTCCATGTCCAAAAATGTGTGTCTCATTCTGCATCTTGAGTTCATCACCCTCTCAGTCAGTGAGTAGGTATTTGCATTGTCATCAGTCCTCTGGAATCATAGTTGGTCTTTGCATTGATCAGAGTTCTTAAAGCATATAAAGTTGTTTGTCTTTGCTATGTCGTGGTTGTACAGTTACTCTCCTGGGTCTGCTTACTTGGCATTGGATCAGTTCATAAAAATCTTCCAAGTTTTCTCTGAAGCTGTCCCTTTCATTATTCCTTACGGAACGTTGTTATTATTGCATTCATATACATTCATATTTGTTTAGATGTTCCCCAATTTATGGGTACTCCTTAGTTTCCAATTTAGAGCTAGAAAATAGTTTTAAAATCATATTATTCTAAACTAGTAGAAATAACCCTTCTGGCTAACCATTCCTAACTTCTTAAAACTAATTTGAAGTCCCTGTTCAGTCTTCCTTTTTTCATTGGCTCATAGGGAGAAAGATTTCAAAGGGTAGGGAAAACTCTTCTTTTCCCTAGAGTTCTCTTGGGATGTCTAGCTTCATATAGAGTAGGTAGCATCATGGATTTAGAGTTGGAGGAACCTCAGAGGTCAGCCTTCTCATTTTACAGATGAAGAAACTGAAGCCCTGGGGCAGCTCGGTGGTGCAGTGCATAGAGTACCGGCCCTGAAGTCAGGAGGACCTGAGTTCAAATCTGGCTTCAGACCAGACACTTGACACTTACTAGCTGTGTGACCCTGGGCAAGTCACTTAACCCCAACTGCCTAAGCA
Source organism: Vombatus ursinus (assembly GCF_900497805.2). Classification (NCBI taxonomy): domain Eukaryota; kingdom Metazoa; phylum Chordata; class Mammalia; order Diprotodontia; family Vombatidae; genus Vombatus; species Vombatus ursinus. The sequence goes on along the minus strand of NW_020944476.1, from coordinate 1,076,170 downwards.
AAAAAAAAGAAAAAGAAACTGAAATCCAGTGAGCTCATCGCATTGGAGATTTTGAGTTTAAGGGGCCTCAGAAACCATCTAGTTTAAGTCCATCATAAGGCAATATGGTATAGTGGATAGAGCAGTGGACTTGGAGTCAGATAGACCTAGTTTCATATTCTGTCCCAGATACTTACTAACTTTGTGACTCTGAGCAAGTCACTTAACTTCTCTGTGCCTCAGTTTCCTTTTTTGTGAAATTAGAGGGTTGAGATTGATGGCCTCTAGGGTGTCCCTTTAACCTTTAAATCCCTGATCCTATGGTTGCTATCATTTTTCTGAATAATATTTTATTTTTCCCAATTAAATGTAAAAACATTTTTAACACTTTTTTTTTTAATTTTGAGTTCCAAATTCTCTCCCCCTACCTCACCTCCCTTTCCCTGGGACAGTAAGCAATTTTATGTAAGTTATGCATGTTCAGTCATGCAAAACATTTCCATATTAGTCATATTGTGAAAGAAAAACCCAAAAAAGAAAAAATAAAGAAAGTGGAAAATAGTATGCTTTGATCTGCGTTCAAACTCTATCATGTCTTTCTCTGGAGGTGGATAGCATTTTTTCTTCACGAGTCCTTTGGAATTGTCTTGAACCATTGTATTATTGAGAATAACTAAGTCCTTCACAATTGATTATAACACAACATTGCTGTTGCTGTGTCCCAGGTTCTCCTGGTTCTGCTCACTTCACTTTGTATCAGTTCGTGTAAGTCTTTCCAGGTTTTTCTGAACTCATCCTGCTCGTCATTTCTTATAGCACAGCAGCATTCCGTTACAGTCATATACCACAACTTGTTCAGCCATTCCCCAGACATCCCCTCCGATGGCATCATTTTACAGATGAGGAAATGAGATCCAGAGAGTTAAAGGATCAGATCATGGATTTAGATCCAGATGGGACCTCAGAGGCCATTTAATCCAACCTCATTTTACTGATGAAGAAGCAGGCCAGGGGTGAAGTGATCTGTCTCAGATCATACAAAGAGTAAGTTTTAGAAATAGGATCCAGGCCCTCTGACTATAAAGCAAACATCTCTTAAGCGCTTGATATGCTCACATAACTTCTAAAGTCACTATATTGTTGTTGATGAATAAAAATTATGTACAGAGGTTTATTTAGAAAAGGAGTTAGGAGTTGTGATTCACTCCATTATCTTAGGTTTTTGGTTGTAGGGGGCTATATTTCACAGTCCATGATTTATCTCACAGTATATATGAATCCATCAAGTGATGGGCTATTATTGGGTTCAAGTGTATCTGTATTTTCTTTGTTCATAAATAGATTTGGAGGGGGAGGTTAGTGCTTGTTGGGAGAAAGTGGGGAACTTCCAACTTAGGCCCCATTTAGCTAACTTTATAAAGTCAGAGAAGACCTTTAAAGGGTCAGCCAGGCAGCCAGTCTGTCTGCCTGTTTGCGGAGAAGATTCAGGTCCCAGATCAGCATATTGGGGGATTGTAGATAGGTAAGGGCATCTAAAGCAGGCCCTAGCTAACTTGTGTTGTCTGGCACGTCAGACCTCTAAAGTTAACCCCTTGGGCTCCAGAGGCATGTGACCACTCCTCCTTAGGCAGCTGTTTGGCCAGCCCTCTGGAAAAGACTGCTCATTCACCGACCAGTGAGTCATTTCTTCTCTGGCTCCTGCTTATCCTCTCCTTCCCCCTCCGCCCCCTCCTTCTGCCACCCCAGTTCCAGACCTAGTGGACTGGACAGGCTCCCCATTTGCAATCAGGGCAACATTTTTTCTGTTGGGATCTTTTTGTTTGTTGGTTTCAGAGTTTCCATAGCTTTGTTTCCTGAGCAAATAGGCCACTAAGCTGTAGAAAGTTTGCATTTAATATGTAAAGCTGGTATGTGTGTGTGTGTGTGTGTGTGGCTTTAGGTTTCCCTCCAGGGTTTCTGTCCTTCCACGAACACTTTTTCTTTGGCGGGAATGCTTCCTCCACTTCAGATTTCCATAGACAGACTCACAAATAACATTTTATGTTGATAAGTAAACAATACTATTTCCTGTAGGAAGGAACTGTCACCTCCTTGGGTTTTTTTTTTTCTCCCTCCGAAAGCGGCTGGAGGCGTCACGCCCTTAATGTGAGAAAAGGAAGGCTGTAAAGTTGTCCTCTGCCTAGCCTGGCAGATTTCTAATCAGGACATAACTGTCAGGCAGAAGACCAGGGTGATGAACGTAGAGAATGTGGGTGTGGAGCATCAATCAAAACTGAGACAGGACTTCCACCAGTCTCTTAGGTCTCATGCATGTGTGAGATACGGAGGCCACAGTCAGGAAGAGTCATGAGTGTGATCTTTTTAGAATGAATGTCCTTTGAGAATTCTGGGGATTTAAAAGGAAAAGGAAGAAAGTTATATTCTTTCTCCATCTTTAGATACCAGTCTTCTGCATAGGTCCTCATTCTCTTCCTCTGTCAACTGTATACGTGGTTCTGATCTGCTTTGGTAAAGTAGAACCAGGCAATCAATCTTTTGGTCTAGTACTCTTGTGGTGGAGGTGGTGATGATTAATTATGTCTCACCCCATCTGGAGTTTTCTTCCTTTTTTTTGGCTTTTTGGTGAGGCAGTCCGGGTTAAGTCACTTGCCTAGGCTCACACAGCTAGTAAGTGTCAAGTGTCTGAGACCAGATTTGAACTTAGGTCCTTCTGACTCAAAGGCTAGAGCTCTATCCACTGCACCACCTAGCTGCCCCCCATCTGGAGTTTTCTTGGCAAAGATACTGGACTTGTTTGCCATTTCCTTCTCCAGATCATCTTACAGATGAGGAAACTGAGGCAAACAGGGTATCTGAAGCCGACTTTGAACTAAGGTCCTCCCGACTCCAGGACCAGTGCTTTATCCACTGCACTACCTAGTTGAAGAATCACAGTAGCACAAAGGAAAAGTGGGATGTGCAAATCTAGAGACGTCTTCATCCCAAATGTTCAAATACACTACTTGTGCCCAGCCTGTGGTAGAGCCTTCCGAGTTCATGTTGGCCTGATGGCCACGGTTGACCACACTGTACCACGACCCAACATCGTGATGTCATTGGTCCTCTTGGAGTATGAAGGATAAATGACAATATGCGATTCTGAGATAGCAGGAGGAGGCCCATTGTCTTGGCTGCTTTTTTTGTCTGTAGAAATTTCTTCATGACTCATGAGGTTTGTTAAGAACTAACAAAGAAAACCAATAGGTTTTTTTTAGGGAGTATGGAATTGGTGGGAAGAGGCTGTATTTTACAGTGGGGGAAAAAAACACACTAGACCTGGGTAAGGTCTTACCTGGAGGTAAGACCTGGGTTCTGGTCTTGGCTCTGCTTCTGTCAGTCAGTAATTCTTTTTTAAGCTCGTACTGTCTCCTGGGCACTGTGCTAGATGCTGAGAATACAGATACAAAGAATGAAACAATTCTTATTCACAATGAGCTTACATTCTAATGGGGGAGATAACAAGTACACATAAAATTTTATATCTAGCTTAAATATGATGTTAATAAATATATACACATATACATACAAATATGTAGTTAAATACATGGTAGTTTGCAAGAGTACTAGCAGCTGGGGAGAGAGGGGGGAGTTAGGAAAGGATTCATGCAGATGTTATTTTTCTGTGTCCTAAAGGAAGAGAGACACTCTGTGAGGAAGAGGTAAGGGACAGGGGTGGGGCGGAGGGCGGGGAGGGTAGTGCATTCCAAGCATGGAAGACAGCCTGGGCACATAGGTGGAGAGTTGGTGTGACCTTGGGTAAATCATTTAACCTCAAAATTCATTTAATTTTTGCAACATTAGAGTCATCCTTAATTTCTGACACTCCCCATTCCGCATCTCCAATTACCAAGTGTTGTTGATTCTGTCTCCAGAGTATCTCTCCCAGGCAGGCCCCTGTTGTCCTTCACCTGGCTATACAATAGTGTCCTAATAATTGGTCTCTGACCGAAGTGTCTGTCCTCTCCAATCTGTCCACATGGCTGCCAGAGTGATTTTTCTGAACCGTAGGCTTTCTCTGCGTAATGAGTTCCAATGAGTGCCTATTACCTCTAGGATCACATACACACTCTCCACTGTCGAGCTTTTAAAACCTTGTACAGCTGTGCTGTGACCCACCTTTCCAGCTTTATTAGATCTATGCTGTGCTCCTTCACACGATCTTTGGTCCGGCTGAACTGATCTTCTCCGTGTTTCTCATATGCTCCATGCTATAATAGCTCTTATCTTCATGTCTTCTCACAAGTTGTCCTTGGGGCCTGGAAGGCACTTCTTCCTTACTGCCACCTCTCAGAATTCCTGGCGTTCATGTGGAGTTAAAGCATCATCTTCTATATAAAGCCTTTCCATATCTTCCATTGCTAGTGCTTTTCCCCTCAAAAAAAAAATTACCCTGCATATATTTAGTATGTATTTATAGAGGCACATATCTCCTTTGATAGAATGTGAGCTTCTTGAGGGCAGAATCTATTGCATTTTTTAAAACCATATTTCCCAATACAGTGTCTGACATAATAAGCATTTAACAAATGCTTGCTTGTCTGAATAGTCTGAGCCTTAGTTGCCTCTTATGCAAAATTAAGAAATTGGACTAGATGATTTCTAAGGCCTCCTCCATTTGAAAACTTGATAACTTTGATTTGGAAAGGGTTCAACACTTTAGTAAGTGACTGCTATTTGCCGAGTCCTGGGGATTATTGTCCCCATTTTACAAATAAAGAAACTGAGGCATGAAAATGATATGTGTGTAAATATGTACATTATACACACACACACAGGTATATACATATACATACATATATATGTGTATATATATATATATACACACACACACACGCATGCTAGTTTCTGCCTTCAGGGAGCTTACATTCTACTTTTCAATTTCTACTTCTTCATAATTCCTTATAAAGAAAACATGCATACTCATGGCACCTCTTTTATCATATCATATCAAGGGATAGTGACACATTAGAGTGGAGCAAAGCCACTGAGTTGGTATTGCCAACCTCAGAATCTGTGTTTCCCTTTATCCTTAACTACCTTATGAAATATGATAACCACCACCAGACTTGTAATCACTGTCCCTCAACTCTTCTAAAAGGGTCTTGAATGGGTGACTAGAGCTGGGCTGAAGGTTGCTTTTTTCCCAGATTACCCTGATGTTACTGCTTTATTTGTATCACGTTCACTGGTTATTTTATATAATGAAATAATTGGTATTTGTATAGCACTTAAAATTTTTGCATAACTCTTTACCTACATTATCTTATTTGAGCCTTACAACAGCTTTGTGCCCTGGGTACAGCAAGTGTTATTGTCCCCATTTTACAGATAAAGAAATTGAGCCACACAAATTAAGTGACTTGACCCTAGTCACACACTTTGTTGGTCAAAGGTGGGATTTAAACACAAGTGTCCTTGATTCTGACCCCATCACTGGCTTTCCGATGCCATGTTGCCATCTCATTCATTCTGTTGGTTAGAATATTTTGTTAGTGAGAATAGGGTCTTAAGTTTGTTTCCCACATGAAAGCTTCAAGTTCATGTGATATGGGGATTCATCAAAGGAACCAGTGATGTTTAACCTGGAGTAGAGAAGACTGAGGGGAACTGTGAGGGCTGCCTTTGAATATTAGAAGGACTTTTATGTGGGAAAGGGTTTAAACTTGTTCTTTTTTACCCCAGAGGGCAGAACCAGGAACTATAGGTGGGAGCTGGCAGAGACTGATATCAGGAAGAAACCTTCTAGAGCTATCCTAAATAAAATATGGGCTGCCTTGGGAAGCAGTTGGATCACCTTCACTTGAGGTCTTTAGGCACAGGCTACAGGACCACCTATTTGGGTTTGTTATAGGCCAGCAAAAACTACTCAGGACACATGTTCTATCCAGCCAAGATTCAGTAGCATCTTCTTTGTATTCTTGTGGTTGTGTTTATATATTTTGAGGCTGAGGGTTAAAAATCACTGACATACCCTTCTCACTAAACCATCTTGACCTTCCATTATTACCCTTATACCTAATCCAGTTTGTGAAAGGCAGTCTGACTAGTGAAAACCATTTATTCCCTGATTCCATTCTCTTGGATGCTCTTGATCAAGTCCAACTATACTTAATCTTATTCTCCAAAACTACAGGCCAAGTTTTACTGACTACAGGAATAGAGTATTAGACCAGAAGATTGGTTGCCTGATTCTGTTTTAGGTCTAACTATTCTTCTTCTCAGTAGAGTGTAAGCTTCTTGAATGGGGAGAATGTTTTCTTTGTGTCTTCAGTGCCCAGCATGAGGTGCTGTATGCAGTAGGTGCTTGATAAATGTTTATTGCATTGAATTGGTCTTGAACAACTATGTCATTTGGGCCTGGGTCTTTCTTCCATCTGTAAAATGAAGGTGATATGATGTACCTTTTTCAGCCTGCCAAGAATAAGGATAGGGACTATTGACTGTGTCTGTGATTTAATTGGCATGAAATTTTTATTGGTGGGGAACTCTCAGATGAGGAAATTCCCTCTGCCAATGCAGGTTGGCTTTTTTAATGTAACAAATAGTCTAAGAGAGCTGTCTGGAGCACTGAGAGATTAAGTGACTTGCACTGCCTTCTTGGCTCCAAGGTGAGGTCTCTTATCCACTATATAATACTAAGGCAGCTAGGTTGTATAGTAGAGAAAACCCTGGGCTTGGGTCACAAAGATTTGGGTTCAAATTCTGCTTCAGACGTGTGTTAGCTCTCAAGAATACTAAGAGAAGAGTAAAATTCTCAAGTCAGTTGGAGAGAAAGGAAATACAGAAAGTGCTAGGATCTCTGTTACTTAGAGCATTTATGGTAGTATGAAAAGTGAAATGGGCTTTTTAATTTTTCCAGTGGGATGGATAGTGCCACCAGAAGCAGAAGTGACCCCTACAATATTTCTCGGGTCTGTTTCCTCTAATTCTTGTCTTTTATTTCCCCTATAGGAAGGGTACTTAACAAATCCAAGAAGCCTCTGGGAAAACTACCCTCATGTGTATCTCCCGTAAGTATTCTCATGGCTCTGTATGCAGGGCAATGTTTTGCTAGTTCACTAGCTTCTATAAGGAAATTATGACGAGAGCCCCCTAGGCCAGCTGGGATCTGTGCTGACTCATGCACGTCCCTGGCTCATTTAGTGTATTGTTGGACATAAATTGTTGGCATTATATGGTTTTAAGTAAATTGGAGTTTCCTCCAAAAATGCTTTGGGGATAACATAGATTCATGGTATCTTAAATGTGAAATTCATGGTATCATTAAATCCATTTCCCTGCTGCCAGGAATGACTTCACCTAAAACATACTAGGCAGATAAGTACATAAAGGTCTCCAAACTTGACACTGCCCCTTAAGGATCCCTTCTAGCGTATTATAATCTTTTTACTCAGTTTATCTTTATCTCTTTCTATCCATCCTTTTATAGCTTAAGTTCCTTTTTTTTTTCCCTCCCCTTGTTTGGTCTTTATTGAATTTTGTTCTCTTCTTCACATTACTGGTACTTTATCACTCATCTCCTCTGAAGTCCTACCCCAGTGTTTCTCATCCGGGCATGGAAGCAAACCTTCATCCTCACAGACTCAAGGCTGTGCCAGCAGGTACAAGTCCTACCACAATGAATAGATTTCCAGCTGCTATAATTCTTAAAGTACTGGATCTGGAGTCAAGAAGATCCAGATTCAAATCCTACCTCTGACACTTAATAGCTATGTGACCATGGACAAACCCCCTAAACCTATGTAAGTCTCCACTTCCTCACTTGTAAAGTGAGGCATTGGCCTTTTAAGTTGTTTCCATCTCTAAGTTGATGATTCAGTGTGTCCAGCTGTGATCTGTGGGAAAGTCAGCCAGTCAGGGACCAGTCTGGTTAATAGAAGTTTGGAGAGTTTTTATCACCAAAGGGTTGGTTTCCAGATGATAGAGTTTTCTAGCTGTAGAGACTTAGGAAGACCATTCATTAAAGCTAGGTCATGGCTATTGCTGACTATGTCAGCCGAAAGAATACTGACACCAGTAAAATCGTGGATTCTTTAGGTAAGTGAAGTGTGTTCAGGTAATTAGGCTAAAGAACCTTTAACCTTTGCTCATCACTCTTTTCCAGCACTTCAATCATTTGTGGTTTTCTTCTTAAATTCTTTATTTCCCTTTAAAGAGGGTATGAGGGGTGGGGACATGGAATATACAGGGAGCCAAGAAGTAGACCAGATATAGGAGTGGTGGTGTCCCTGGTCCTTGCCTCTGGTTTCCTGACCCTGTCCCTTAGAATGTAGGGTCATGCCATTGTGATTTTGTTTTTGTCTAATCTGGCAGGACTAAGCGTCATTGCACTGGAAAGAAGAGAACTTGGGTTCAAATCCAAGCTCCGACACTACCTGTGTGATTTTGGCCAAATTATCTAATCTCCCCGAGCCTCAGTTTCCTCATTTGTGAAATGACGGGGCTCGGATTGGATAGTCTCTGAGCTCCCTTCCAGCTCCAGATCTATGATCCTTTGAACCCTGTTATGCCCGGGCCAGACTTCTCCATGCCTTTTGCTCTTGTGTTCCAGTTTCCAGGTGAAGTTTTTCTACCTTTGTCAGCTGGCGTACTGGCTACATGCCCTTCCGGAGCTGTACTTCCAGAAGGTGCGGAAGGTGAGTAGCTCTTGATTCTGATTTCTTTTCTCAAAGTGGTATAGCTGGGCCACCTTCCCTTTTTAGGGTGTTCTGAAGGCTTCTCCCCGTTTTGCTTCCCAGCAGTGCTTTTATTTCCTCCCACCAGGAGGTGGAGATTATTGGATGGTGATGGACCTGTATTCTTAACATTTATTTAAAATCCTAGATGTCCATCCGTGTGAGTCTAATTTCCAGTTCCCATGATGATAAACCATTTCCTCCCTTTTCACACTTCCCTTCCTGGTTCATCTCTCCGGCCCTCTTCCCCCCAAGCCACGAGACTGCAAGACTGGTTGGAAAGCTTTTTGATGAAAATATCCTTCCAGCATTCTTTTCATAATTTCCTTCAGCTTTGCTTCCAATAACATCATCTCCCTAGCTCTGTTCTGTCTCCCCCCATTCCTCACCCTTTTTCCCTCAAGCCAAAGCTACTGCTGTTCCTTCTCACTTGTAGCAGGCTCCCTGGTCCCACTCACAGTGGTCACTGCTACGTCAGCCTTTCCTGCTTATGCCTGCTAACAGTGGGTGCCAAGTTGGACAGCTCCAGTTCCATCTGTTGTCTAACTCCTGCTCCACTGTATCCTTGGGCTTTGGTTACTGGGAAGGGGAAATTCAGTTTGGTCATTTCTGTTTCCAGGAGGAGATTCCACGTCAGCTGCAGTATATCTGTCTGTACTTGGTTCACATAGCTGGAGCATACCTCTTAAAGTAAGTGGCAAGAGTCTCTCCTTTCTATGCCATCTGAGTCCTCTGAGGCCATGTTCCTGCCTTGAGGTGCCAAGTGGTTGATGCCAACAGAGCTCGTGCCCTCGGGATTTTCTGCTTCCAGTTGTTAGTGGATGAACAGGAAAGAGTAGACTTGGAATGGAAAGCATTTATTAAGTGTCAAGCACTGTTTAAAGCATAGGAAATACGAATAGAAAAGCAGGACAGTTCTTGATCTCATAAAGCCCACACTTGAATCGGGGGAGACAACACATATAGGAGGTTGAGCTGTTGGGTAAATGGAATGAATGCCTGAGGGAACGTCCTTAAGGCACAGCAGCCAGTGCAGATGGCAAGAATTCATTGAGTTTCTGACTGAATTGTCATAGAGTCCAGTGTTGTCATTGGGAGAGTAGTTGAGGTAGTGGTTAAGAATCAGTAGTTAGTCAGTAAACATTATTAAGTGTCTGCTATGTGCCAGGCACTATGCTAAGTGCTGGGGATGCAAAAAAAAAAAAAGATAGAAGAAAGTCTCTGCCCTTAAGGGGATTACAGTCTAAGGCAGGAGACAATATCCAGACACCCATGTGCAAACAAGCGATGTACAGATAAGTATTTGAGAATGAGAATTAAGATCAGGAATCCAGAGCTTTGAAAGGACCTCAAGAGACCATCTGGGCCAGACCTCTTGATTAAGAAAAAACTCAAGCCCAGAATGGTCAGATATTTTGCCCAAGGTCACACAGGTAGTGTCAGAGGTAGGATTTGAACCCAACTCCAGAGCCAGTGCTTTATCTATTCACTGTACCTTGCTGCCTCCTTACTCCCTTTTCATTAAAAATTCAAAATGGGGCATTTTGTTGTCCAGAGTAAAGTAGCTTGATGGCTCTGAGGAATCAGGTCTGCCTCATCTCCCCTACCCTGTAAATCAGAGGAAGAGCACAATGACCCGTTGTACTCCCTCTTGACATGCCATGGTCTCCCTCGTGGGATGTCTGCTCCTCCTTTGTTTGAATTTGAATAGCTGCTTTTTTCCAAGGTGCCACCCCAAAGAACTCACACATGTTATTAATTTATTCTTATAACATGCTTCTTGTGACACTAGGTAGTCTTCTTTCCATATTACATCCAGGAGGAGAGAGAAAAAGAGTAATCGGGGTAGGTGACCGTGCTGGGCAGCTCAGTAATCTCGCAAGGGGGGGCTTCCCACCTCTAAAATCTCCTGCGGCAAACGTCGATTCCAAGGAGCATGGGTTTGTGGGACAGAGATTAGGGGAGGGTTTGATGCCAGCTGCAGCAGAGGAGCCTAACTTGAGGGTTTGCAGCCCTGTAGCCCTTACTGTGGGTTTTTGATGCAATATAAAAATCATCCCCACACACAAATGGTATTGCGACATTGTACAGCCGCTTCTTCCTACTTGGGTGACCTTGGGCAAATCACTTCACCTCTCTGGGTCTCAGTTTCCTCACCCGAAAAATGAAAGCATTGGATTATCTGACATCCAGTATAGCTCTTGATCCTATGATCTGTGATCATATTATGATTATTCATCACTCTTCCTAATATTATTGTTAGCACACATTTATATAGAGAGGCAGCAGGTGCTGGACTAGGAGTCAAGAAGAAATGCTTTTGTAGCCCTGAATTTCTATGAACCTGCTAGAGGTTAGTTATTCAGTCAGCAAGTATTTTTAAAGTGCCTACTATGTGCCAGGCATTGTACAAAGCATTGGGGGTACAAAGAGAGGCAAAAGATAGTCCCCTGTTCTCAGGGAGCTCACAATCTAATGGGGGAGATATCATGAAAACTATGAACAAATAAACTATGATAAATTGGTGAAAATCAGCAGAGGGAAGGTTTGAGCATTGAGGGGGACCAGGAAAGACTTCTTACAGAAGGTGAGATGTTCACTGGGACTTCAAGGAAGCCAGGAGGTGGAGACGAAGAGGGAGAGCATTCTAGGCATGGAGGACAGTCATTGAGGGTAGCAAAAATCATTGAGTTGGTATGCCACCCCCAGATTCTATGTGCCCCTTCCATCCTCGAGCATCTTCTGAAATTGAATCACCACCACCTAATCCACATGTCTGTACAATGAGTAATGACCTCTAAAACCTCTTCTAGCTCTAAATAGACGATCAAGAATTCACAGACTCATGGGATGCCATGAATACAAAGATAAGTGAAACAGTCCCAGCCCTGAAGGAACTTACCTTCTTTTGGGAAAGACAACATGTATACATATAAGTAGATGAAAAATAAACACAAGGTAATTTTGGGGAAGGTAGCACATACAGTTGGGAGAATCTGAAAAGACTTCACATAAGATACAGTGTTAAACTGTGAGGCTTGGACTTAACCAAGACATAACTCATCAGAAAGGCACCATTTTCTTCCATTGGACACTTGAGTGCTAGGAACAGGGAGGGTTTGTCATTCCACAGCCTTATTTTTCCAGAGATGTACTGGAACCAGCTCATACAGGCTGTCTCAGGAGATTGTTAGGTGTGGGCATTTATACCTTGGACATCAGGGAGCTACAAGTGAAGGTTTAATTTTTTGTTTTGTTGATTGTGTCGACTTAAGAAAGTGATGGTAAAATATTTGGTTTTATGCAGATTAAGTTTAAGATTAAGCTTATATACCTTTTTTTAGGGGGCGGGGGGGCATGGGAGCCAATTGTTAAACATTTACCCAGTAAAGCACTGGTTGTGTCCATGATCATTGGTGACTTTTTTTTCCCCATCCCAATTTCTTCACAGCCTGACCCGCCTGGGCCTGATCCTGCTGCTGCTGCAGTACGTGGCTGAGTTTCTCTTCCACATGGCACGGCTCTTCTACTTTGCAGATGAGAACAATGAGAAGCTGTAAGTGGTGATGAGAAGGGCACTAGCTGCTGAACACAGGAGGACAGAACCAGGAAATGAGGCAGGGAAAACTAGAAAAGAGGTAGCTCCCAGCCTCTAAGTAATGTCCACATTGCTCGAATATTGAGCCATACCCTGGAACTGACTATATGTCTCTTAAGAGGCCTAGGGAGCTCACTCCAGCTACTGACCTTCTTGCTCTGTGCCTCACACGTGACATTCCACCTCCATCCTCCCTCCCTTTGTCTGTCTCTTAAAGTCTCTAGTTTCCTTCCATACTCAGCTCCCACCCCCTATGCCTGACTTCCCTTCTGCTCATCCCCATTCCTGCATTTCCCCCATCCCCTAAAAATATTATCTTGTATTCATTGTGGAGCTAGAGAACTGGCCTCAAAGTCAGGAAGGCCTGGGTTCACGTCCCCTCTGACACATACATTGATCCTAGGCAGCTCACCTGACCTCTGAGGATTTGGCCACTAATTGAATAAGATTACGTTCCCAACCCACAGCCCCAAAAGTCTCCTTCCACAGTATACCAGAGCAGTAAACCAAGCAGCCTCACAGTGCTTGAAGACCCCCAGTGAGGAGGGGAGCCATTCTTCTTATGGATAGCTCTAACTGTTCAAAGTTTTTACAAGGATTTTTTTTTTTGATGAGTCACTTAACCTCTCTGCCTCAGTTTCCTTTTCTGAAATATAAGGATAATACCACCTGGCCTCCCTACCTTACAAGGAACAAATGAGATTATAGGAGTAGTAACGACGGTAGCTGACATTTATATAGTGAGATATTTGTGAAGCGCTTTGCAAAACAAAGCACAATATAAATGCTAGCTATCATCATCGTCATCATTTGCCAAGCACTTTGTGCACTTCACCTTCAGTTGATCTTTACAACAGGCATCGTTTTTTAGAGCTCAGAGGCACCTTTTAATTACATTTAATCCAGTGCCTTAACTCTACAGATGAGGAAGTTTAGGCTCCTAAAAGGGGAAGGAACTTGTTCAAGGTCACACCAAGTGGTAAGTTTGGTCAGGAGTCAGACCTTGAGGCTCTGAATTCAGTGCTGTTTTCTGCAGAAGTGAAAGTACTTTGTAAGTGCTTTACAGCTGTAATTATATGTGTTGTTCTTCCTGCTGGGTAGCTTATAATTCTCTCACACACACACACACACACACACACACACACACACACACACACCCACCCACACCCACACACACACACACACACCCCCCTCCCTCCCTCTCTTTCTCTCTCCCTCTCTTGGCATTCCTAGGGAGAAAATGTCACTGAAGCCAGGACCCTTTTTATCTCCTTTGTGGGCAGGTTTAATGCCTGGGCAGTGGTGTTTGTGGTCACCCGCCTCTTCACCCTCACCCTCGCTGTATTGGCCATTGGTTTTGGACTGGCTCGTATGGAAAATCAAACTTTTGAGCCGGAGAAAGGCAATTTCAATACCTTGCTCTTCAGGTGAGTTGGGTGGTACTGTAAGGGAATAATTTGGGGTCCCCTTGACCCCTAGAGGAAGGAGGGAATGGTAGATTCTCCCAGCTGAGGAGGCAGCTGTCTGACTGCAGGATGGAGGATGAGGTCATGTTGCTCTGCTCTTGCCCAGACCTTGTTAGGCAGGAGTCTGCCACAAATGATGTTTTCCTTCTCCTGCTCCTCACAGTAGAGCCAGTCTCCTTGAGGGGATTACTTTTCTCTGTTGCTAGATCTCATCACCACCAACATCGGAAATATGCTTGGGCCTCTTTACTTTTGTTCCTTGATGACTGAGGTGATTCTGGGTGTGCCTAATGGTTAGCGTGGAAAAGGGTGACGTGGGAGTTGGGGCATTTGTCCTTGCTCCCCCATGCCTTCTAGCCCAGGGAAGCCGTGGGGTCTTGGTGCCTCTGGTCCTGAATGCCGGCTCCTCTTGGTATTTCCCAGGCTGTGCGTGCTGCTGTTGGTGTGTGCTTCCCAGGCCTGGATGATGTGGCGCTTCATCCATTCCCAGCTGCGCCGCTGGCGGGAGTACTGGAACGAGCAGAGCGCCAAGAAGAGAGTGATGGTTGCCCCCAGACTGCCCGCCAAGCTCATCAAGAGGGAATCTGGTGAGTGCCAGGATTCCCCCTATGGCGATGAGCTGGGGGTCATCTGAGATGGATGGGGAGGGATGCCAAGGCCTAAGGCTCTTTGGACCATGCTGGTAGGACAGGGCATGGCGGGCTCCTCCTCTCTGTTCCCCTGCCTCTTTGGCTTTTGCCAGGACCTGGCTGGCACGTGCCTGGGCTTGGGCCAGGGCATAGTCTGTGGGCGGTGACAGCACTGACTCAGCTGGGACTTCTGCTTCTTGCTGCTCAGGGCAGAGAACTCTGACGGGAAGCAGGCTCTCTAGGGTGGCTTCTGGGAGCTTGTCCAGGAGCAGCTGCGGCCGGTGCCCTTCCCCTTCCCCTGCTCAGCAGACTGTCCTCACCTGCCCCTTCCCCGAGGAACTCCCTTCCTCCATGGTCGCAGGGTACCAACTCTCTCTTCGGCTGCCTTTAGGACTCTTAGGATTAAAGTAGTTGGGGAGAGCAGCTGTGTAAATGAGAATCTCTCTCTCCTGCTTCCTTCCCTATGAGCTTCAGTTATCAGGTAGATGATTGATCAGGTCTTCGCTTCCTGGCCAGTCTTGGTGGCTGGTCGGGCAGCACCAGCATCTATCTCCTGCCTTGAGGGGCCAGAGAGGACTAATCCCACTCCTCAGGATCTACTGATAGGGGTTTGGGGTAGTGACTACACAGAACCTTAGCAGACTGTTAGTGCCAGTGTAGCTAGGTGGTACAGTGGATAGAGCACTAGCCTTGGAATCAGGAGGACCTGAGTCCAAATCCAGCCTCAGACACATGACACTTACAAGCTGTGTGACCCTGGGCAAGTCACTTAGCCCCAATCCTCACCTAAAAAGCAAAAAAAAAAAACCCCCAAAAATAAAACCTAACTATTAGTGCCCCATAACTGTCCAGAGGGCCTCAGAATGCCTCTCTTCCCCCTCACACTTTTTCCTTCAAGGAATACATTGAAGGGACGGCCTGTGAGAGAGTGCCAGGGCAGGGAGCATGGAACTGTGGGGAGCCGGCCGCTACTTTTTCAGTTGTAGGACCTGGAAATAATTCTCTTTCCCCTCTTGGCTGCTCCCGCACGCTGTGGTTTTGTCATTCTGCGCTCCTCACCTGCCCTCCTCTGACCTCAGGCTGACTTCCTCCCCTCATGTGCTGATATTTTCCTTTTGGCAACAAACTACGGATATATCTGTGTATTTTTCTCTCTCCACTTCCCAGGTTACCACGAAAATGGAGTACTGAAAGCAGAGAATGGGATGTCCCCACGCACTAGGAAGTTGAAGGCTCCTTAAAGCCAGGATGTGGAGAACAGGAATCCTTCCTAGTGGGGTGTGCAGTATGGAGGCCATGGGCCCAGGACTAAGTTACTGCCCCTATTTTTCTGCTTGCTACACTCCCATCTTGAAAGCTGAAACATGTCTTTGGAAAGTCTCTTCTCTCTCTCTCTCTCTCCTCTCTCTCTCTCTCTCTCTCTTCTCTCTCTCTCTCTCTCTCTCATCTCTTGTCTCATGTCTTTCTGTCTCTGTCTGCCCCCTTTTTTATAATACATTTTCAACAAAACCAAAAATCTTCTTTCTTTATGTTCTTGAGCCAACTCACTTCCTCATATCTTTTGTTTGCTGGGGAACCTAGAATCCTTAATCTTTATAGTTGTCTTTTCTCTGTCTCTTTGCTGTTTTTGTTCACCAATGTTTTTCTTATATTATTGTGCAATTATTCAATGTCTGATTTTTGTGATTAAGGAGGCCCATTTTTTCACCAATGCTGTTCAGCTTCAGCTTCTCATGGGCCTAATGCATTTCCAGGGAGCATCCACTTAGGGCTGTTCCCTGTTAGCAGATATCCATGTCCTTGGACTGTTGCACCCTGTGGTCAACACATAGGATGGACAATAAGAGGAGAAATGACTGGATCCTAAAATTTGCCCTTCTTGACTAGTCATTTAATAGCTCTGTTTAGCTGCCCAGATGTTTTATTTCCAGTTCCCCATGGGCTGTCCCAACCCACAGAGGTACCACAATGGATTCAAATGTCACATGCGGAATTTGGCATTGGGACATAGTAATTCAGCCATGAAATGTAGTCTTGACTCTTGGATCCTGGGACTGAAGAGATACTTGCCTGCTATTATTCCATTAGGGAGGTGCTGTTGGAGGATCAGGTTCCTTTCCTCCTCATACCCTAAGGCAAAAGCAAAGGCAAAGTAGACTGAGGCAGGGGCCCATTTCAGAAGGCAGGCTATCAGACAGATATGATGCTGATCAACTCCCTTCTTTTACATCCCAACCTGCAGTTGCTTTATTGACAGATTGATAAGCATCCCAAAGAAAACATGGTGAAGAGAACCAAGGACATATTAATCTTAGACCCAGAGCAATCTTAGGTCCCTCTCTGGAACAAGACTTGGCATCCTATTTTTAAAACCTATTTGATTTCCTCATTTCTTTAGGTAGTCTCACTCAATTCTGGCCCTTTGCAACCTCCTCTCCATTCTGTTTATTTAGCATTAAGGGGCAGGATGGGAATCGACTTTCTGGCCTTACTGGTGGCTCTTTTTTTCCTACAACTTGTTCTCATCATCATGGATGGTTGGTGGTTATTGAGTGTATCCCATGATAGAAAGGATGCTAAGTCCATCTTCTTGATGTCTCTGCCCCCAAGAGAAAGCCTTCAGGGCTCTGTATGGTGTCTTATAAAGTCTTATGGGGGAAGAAAGGGAGTTAGATTTTAAAGAATCTTAATAATCCTGAAATCTCTATAGAGGTGTAAGGGAGTAGCTCTGGGTGCCCAGAATGAATGTCATCTCTTACCCTGCTGCAGGAACTTGCCTTCATCTAGTGTTAAAGACTGGATTGAGTTGTATTATAAGAGGCTAAGTTAAGCTGTCTCCACTTCTTTGGCCTTCTTGGGCAAGGTCAGCCATTCTATCCTCAAACTACCCTCAAAAAAGGGAGTTGGGTTTCCATTTAGAAGCCCTAAGGCTGTTGGATCATAGACAGATGGACTTGCATTTGCTAGTCAACAGGGATTAGTTGGAAAGGGTATCTGCTATCCCTTGGACCTTCTCTTCTCCTTCTAGGAGCAGGTTATGAACAGGGAAGAAAACAGATCACCGAGCCTATTGATTGCCTTTGAGAACTGGCAGGGCGCTGTTGAGTAGGGAGTAGATAGCTCCTCCTCTCCCTGACTCCTCTTCCCTTGGTTTTCTCAGGACTACAGAATGGATAGAGTGGTTTGGGCCTCAGCTAGTCAGGCCTTTGTGTGTTTGAGAGCATTTTCAATTTCTCTCAGATAGCTGTAGGGTAATGTGTAGCAAATGGGTTCCTGCCTTCTTCAGCCCTTTGTCATCTACCAACAGAGGCTGTGCTTTCCTGTGTCCTGACTTTTTTCTAAGAGCAGTGAGCTGTTGATTATTAAACCAGTTACTTCCTAAGGCACCACCTAACTCTTCTATCTTTCCTCATACCCATAATCTCTGGTACTCACTTGGTCCTATCCTTGACAGAGCCATATTCTCTCCCTGCCAAAAGTTGTCACCCGAGGTGAACACTAGTCGTGCTACTCACATAGATTTGCCCATGTTTTATCTTCAGATCCTTTTAGTTTCACGGAGAACAGGTGACAGGTCCCGAGGAGGTTCCCAACAAGTTTTCAGGTAATGTGGTTTATCCTAGGTGGACTTAACAGACCAAGAGTAGGCAAGTAGCAATGGTTCTTTTCAGGATATATGGACATCAGGAGAATTCAGGAATAAGACTTGTGTCTAATGGTATTGAACTTGCGAGTTCTGGTTTAGCAGAGGTACAGTGTATATGTAGCTACACTTGTTCACTACCAGTGAACTACCTGGCAAATTCATTTCAGTGCAAGGCCTTGTTAAAAGAGTGGATTGAGTTGTGTTGAAAGGGGCTAGGTTAAGATATCTCTACTTTATCTTTGGGCTTTCTGGGCAGGTCAGCCATTCTGTCCTTATTCTTGGGAGAAGAGGTGATGACTAGTGACCCATGAACCCACTCAACCAAAGTGCTAAGACACCAGTGAAGTCCCTGCTTTCATCTTCACCATCCAATCTGAGGCCTGGCTTCTGTTACCCTCATTACCCTGTGGGAATGGGAATGAAAGTCTAATCTACCTCAGCCACTGTCTTTCTCTCAGTGGGGTCTCTTGGCTTTTGTGGCATCAATACACTTGGAATTAAAGGGAAGAAGAAGGGTATGTTAGGAGGCCACTGTGGGATAGGTGCCTGTCCTCTTCCTTGGAGCTAGGGGGGCAGGGGTTACGGTTTGGGGTTATTTCATATGTAGCCCAACATCTGGGCTGCAGGACAAGCATCTGTACATTTGGCCCAGTATACCTGTCTCTGTAGAAGAAGTTTGGACAGACAGCACTGATGGGAAGGGGTCTCTTTAGCTTCAGATGGATTGTTCTAGGGAGAGGCGATAGGGCCAAGTTGAAAGGGGGTTTGCTTCTCAACTCTGGAAGTCTATTCTCATCTGTTTACAGTATTATCTGACTTAGCACCTGGACCCAAATGGTTGCTGAAAACAATGTACTTCTTATCATGGTGTCTGCCATTTCAGGCTCTGAAGAACCCAGGGTACAGTTCTGTACTCTTAACTGTCCATCTTTGAAATCCTCATAGGACACAAGAAAGTTCCAGATTATGGTTTGAATTTGAGTTGTATCTGTATCCAAAGCTTTCCTGGTAACTCTCCTTCATTGTCAGTTCAATGTAAGGGCTCCAAGCGGTGGGAGTGCATTTTGCCTAGATTTTAGAGCTTGAGCATCCTGGCAAGATGTTGGGCTGGATTTCTTCCAGATGCTTAAGTATCCCCCATCTGCTTTCAATGGGGTTTGGATGAGAAAAAAAACTATTGGGTAGACTTGGATCCAGCTGTTTCTGATGACTTCCCTCCTAGAATCTTAGTGTTAAAATCGGAATGGTCCTGACTTTTGATCCTGGAAGGAATCCCTCCCCCTCTGAGTGCCAGAAGAATACTGAAGTGACTGAGGAAAGCTGGGAGGATGGCTTTCAAGAGGCTTCCTTCCTTCATCCTACATGCCTGATTCATATCCTTTATTTATCCTTTATCTGAACTGTGTCCTTATTTCTGAGGCCCTAAGACGTCAGGGGATCTTGGTCTTTTTAGCCTTTTGATTAATCTCACTGGTGGGGCAAGGTGACTGATAGGGAAGAAGGAAAAAAAAAAAAGACTTCATCCTGCCTTGCTGTAGTTAGGCAGCAGGCTGAGGCTTCCTCCTCAGCCTGCCTTGACCTTCTAAGCAGGACCTTAGTGCAGAGATGTTTAAAATTCTCACCACTCTAAAGGCTGAGAGAGCCCTCTTCTTGCCTTTAACCCTTTCCTAGCTAACTCTTTTTACTGGGTGGTCTTTGGGTTCAAAGAGAGCCACAAAACAAACACAGCAAGACCTTGCATCAGTGTGGGCTCCCCCCTCTTAGTACCTCCTTGTTTTGTAAGTCTTAGGAGTAGATGATTTATCCTTTCCGTATAACAAGTGCCTTACTTTGCCAGTGCATTCTTTTGGACGCCAACATATGTACTGTACAGAGTTCTCCATTTCTTCCTACTAACATGACCATGTGGTCTGTGTGCCTCCCAAGGACACTGCACCCAGGAGTGGCCACATATAAAAGGGACTCAGCACGTGACAGTCTTGCTTCCTTGGTCTCTGTGCCTTTATCTTATTTTCATTGTTACCCTAGTATGCTTTTGACCATGTTTTTTGGCTTTTGCCTCAGTTGATTTTAGGGTTCTTCATACCAGGCCTCAGAAGCATGGCAGCTTCTCTAGGTATGGGTGTAGACTGGGGTGGCAGGCCTTCCAGTAGCAAGCAGTGCTCAGTTACTTCTTATGGCATTGTTCTTCATCCCATCATACCCTCCCTACTCACCCACACCATGAACCATCCTTATCTTTCCTTCTCTTGTCCCTGCCCAGACAACTCCTCGTTATAACCCCATCTCTTCCTGATTTGCTTCTGCATTCAACCCAAAGTCTATAATCTGGAGTTTACTCTTCCTCCCAGACACAAGTGTTAATTTGTAGACGTAGATGCCTGTTTTACAGAAAGTCAGGTCAGTGTGGTCCCTTGTCATAGAAATAATTGTATTTAGTTCATAATTCAGTGTTATCCATGTGTTACCAGCAGTTCTCCCTCCCCCGACTTCTTCCGGGTTGTGCAATAACTCTCCCAGAACTCATTAGTTTCCATAGTTCCTTCTGTCCATTATGAAGCCCTGGAAGTTGGGAAGAGATGGGACATGTAGGAGGAACCATCATCCTTCAGTGGAGAAATTCCAGCCATTTCCTCTCTAGCTGCAATTCTCCTTGTCCTAGATAGGTTTCTGTGGCTCTATGGTAGAACATGTAGCATAATGTAGAAATACATATTTAAAAAAAGAAACCTTGTTGAAAAAAAACGTCATGATGGGGCATTAATGTGTTCAATTTTGAATATGACATTTGGGAGTAAGATTTTGGTGTAATGTTCCTGGATGTGCTGCCATTCCGGCCTCCATCTTTACAAAAAAGCATTCCGGGGTTTTAGATGGGATGGAAGAGGATGCTTGCTGTTCACAAGGAGAAGTGGTTTTCAGTACAACCAAGGCACAGGTGGTCCTGCTCTCTCCTCTGGTTGTGTGCCCGCAAGCTCAGCCCTTTCCTTGGGTATAGATATGATGGGGTCACATTACAAACATCATCTCCCGATCCCCATTTTAATAAACAGCTGAAAGATATGCTGAAGCTGCTGGTGCCCTGAGCAGACCATAATGCAAAGGTGGATACATTGCCTTTTTTTTTTTTTAAACCTATTTTAGCTTGTTTATTTTATGGACCAAATTTCAACAAGGAACTCAAGGAAATTGTACCTGCCATATTTATGCATCTGTGTAAAAGGGTTGTTTTATCTGTTTTTACTTTTGATTCAACTTTTTCCAAATTCCTTTTCCATTGTTCCCTCGCCCAGTTTAAAAAGTTACAGTTTTGTATGGATTTTTTTTTTGTTGAAAATGTGCATTTTGAAACAAATGAGCAACAAAAATATTTTCTGAAATAACTGAATAAAAGGCATAGAATTATCAATCCTTAATGTCTGGTATTCTTTGAGTTATGTTAACTTACTTTGAAACCTGGTATCTATAATTGTATGTGATTTTGTTGGGGAAACAGCAGTTTATCACCATTTCTAGGATTTATTTATAGTTTTTCTGTTGTTTTTTTTGTTGTTTTTGTTTTTTACTAAGTTTCTACAGCTAGTAGTCTTTTTAAGATAACTTTTATCCAAGATGACTGACCATATAAACATAGGAACAAGACATACAGGACTCAGCATGGAAACATGTATAGTTTCTGTCTCAGGTGCTGGGCAGAAAACTACATCCTGTCTTTATTTGGGACTTGAATTGGAAATTGCTAGAAGGGAAAGGAATTTTCTTGGCAATTGGTTGTAGGAGAACACTCCCAGTTGGCCTCATGCTCTGAAATTCTTACCCAGTGATGGCTATTTCAAGTATTTGGATATGAGAATGGAGTGGGAGAGGGGTGCTGGATACATGTGAATATCAGTGCCACAAAGTGCCAGAACTGGTTTGCTGAATAGACTTAGCCAAGTGTTGTTATTAGAAATGGCAACCATAGGGGACCCAGTGGTTCTTAGTTCTGTGTGCTTTCTCCATTTTGGCTTGATTGGGAATGAGCACAATTAGATAGGGTAATATCATCTGGCATACAAAAATGTAGAGGTTTCAATATGAGGGTTTCATTTTACACATAATCCAGTATTCATTGTGGAATCTGCTAGACTTTTCGTATGTTCATATTCTTATTTTAGCTGGAGTTAATTCATTCTAAATTATCTTTATCTTTGGGAACCAACCCTGTTAGGAAACCCTGGAGGGGGAAGTTGGGCGGGGTTCCTAGGCCTGAGAAGATTTTTTCTTCCTATTTATCTATTCCAGAGGTTCAGAGCCTTGCAGGTGAGATGTAGGATGGTTATCAGTTTTCAGCACTTCTGAGTAGTACCAGCTAGCCATAAAAATCCAGGTCCTGGGCAATGACCAATTGACATACAGTCCTTGTGGTATCAACAGTGTATGCAGAAGCCACACCTAAATAACCATCCACAGCCATAGAAGTTCAAAGATTTTGTAAATTGATAAATTTAAAAGTAGTGTTCTCTTTGTAGACAGCCTTGGGCCAGTGGGTAGAACCTCACTGGTTTCTTGCCCTTTCCACCATCATTGTTAGTACAGTCTGGTGTGAATACTTAACACTAAGCTGTTGTCTGTTAGGCTTCAGTCCAGATTCCAGGCAAATGCTTCCCAGGAATGATGGTTTGTACAGGGCAATTAGTGACACTTTATGGGTACTTTGCTATTTAGGATTTCAGTAGGAAAATTGATTTGATCTGTCTTCCTTGGTTATTACCACTTGGCTGCATCGTATAAACCAAACAGATGTGTGTGGGAGTGTGGTCCCTAGAAAACGACCTTTGATGGAACGTGAAATTGTACCCCCATCCAGCTTTTTTTTTTTTAATCCATCTGATGGAACAAGGCAGTCCCAACTTTTCAATCCCTGGTAAGTTTCCCAGGGGGATTAGAGTATTTGAATAGTTCTCACCATATTCAAAACTGACTGACATCTTTCCCTGAGGCATTTCTAGTAATTTCAGTGGACCTGTCATCTGGTGGTGCCTATTGCACATGGCAGAAAGAAATTTAGATATCATATGATGA
The DNA here is from genome assembly GCF_900497805.2 of Vombatus ursinus. Classification (NCBI taxonomy): domain Eukaryota; kingdom Metazoa; phylum Chordata; class Mammalia; order Diprotodontia; family Vombatidae; genus Vombatus; species Vombatus ursinus. The sequence continues at coordinate 1,053,074 of NW_020944476.1, read as the reverse complement.
GGGAAGAAAAATATGGGTAGGGGTAGAGGGGCTAGAATGTTGAAATCCTGAGTGCCACCAACACTTTGGTTTCAGAGGGTAATGGCTTATCTCAGCAACCGGGGAAACCTAAGAGAAAAATCAGGTTGTTTTGGTGCGCACATGTGAGTTGAAATTTGGCAAAAAAAGGTGAAAGTTAATCATTACTCAAAAACTCAAGGGGACAGCTAGGTGGTGCAGTGGATAGAGCACCAGCCCTGAAGTTAGGAGGACCTGAGTTCAAATCCAGCCTCAGACCAAACACTTGACACTAGCTGTGCGACTGGGGCAAGTCACTTAACCCCAACTGCCTTTAAAAAAAAAATAACTCAAGTAGTTCAAGTTCCAGTAGTTACAAATAATTGGTACAAATAATAAGAGAGATCACTCTCTCATTTCTTGCCCAAGCCACCTTAAAATTTGTTTCCTTGAAAGAATCTAGGGGTAGAGTGAGGCAACAGCAAATGCAAAGTCCTGTGTCTTATTTCCATGACCCCAAACCCTGCTTTCTTAGGTGTCCTTTAGCATCCCTTGGGTTTGTGGTCACTCTTCACCCTAAAAGGTGTAAGCAAATCTAAGATCCTCTTAAGATCCATTCCAATTTCAGCCCCACTGATAGATTAAAGGACAAAACAAATGTCACATCAGGAGTTCAGTGTATGTTTCTAAGGGTATGTGTATATTTAAAACTAATTTCATCTATAGAAAATCTCATTTAGTCCTCTCCAGATAGGTCGGGTCACTGTGAGAAAGCTCTGATGAAGTTGTAGTAGTTTATTTTGCCTTCTCCACTGGAACACATTCTGATTAACTGCAAAAGAGCAAACAGGGAATGTGAGGAAGGGGAAAGTGTATTCTGATCAGCTGTGTAGAGATAGTCACAATAGTCATCTCATATGTATAGCACTTTTTAGTTTTCAAAGGTTCATCACAAGGATTTAATATAAACACAAGTCCATATGGATTCTCTAAAAAGATTAAGACTGCTCAACTCTTACAGCAGCCCTGTGAGGTACAAGTAGGGCACACCGCTATGCCCATTTGACAGCTGTGGAAATGGGGTTAGGAGAGGTTTTGAGAAAAATTTCATGGTTGCTGGATAATGGTTAAAGTCTCCTTCAAACTAATTCTTGGCATAAGTCCCCTTTTTATCATTTAAGCTTGAAATTGTAATGAAATTAAGACTTTAATTGGAGGACATTTTTCCTAAAGTAAAACTAAGATGTTTCTCATAACTTTATATATAGAGCCCAGTCTCAGACTTACAAGCTGGAGACCTCGGTTCCATCCTCCTTATGTGCTGTTACTGATGGCTAACTTTGAGACTAGGCTAGATGTGAGCACAGTCTTTTCCCATATATATATTATTTCTATGCCTTCTTATTCTAAGGGGGGTAGGAGGAACCTCCCACAAGAATTTATCATCCTCTTTAAAAGGCAAAAAGTTGGTGGTTTGTTTTTTAAATTGTTTTGGCTTTCAGTTTGTCAGGCTTCAAGTATTTGTTAAATGACTTCCTCAACTCTTCCAGGCCAAGGTTTCAAACCCAGTAGTTTCTGGCTGTCCATCAGATATTACACTCCAATCTAAGTTCATTATTATTATTATTATTATTATTATTACAGCATAGGTAAGGTTAGGCATTTATTGTCAATTCTGGGACAACATAAGTAACTTTAGTCTCAAAGACATATTTGACAAAAACTGTTGGGAAAATCAGGCAGCAGTATAAAAGAAATTAGATTTCAGATCGTCTCCTCACATGTCATGTGAAGATAAGTAGCAAGTGGATGCATGACCTAGAGATATACAATGTTGTATTTTGAACAAATTAGAGAAACGTGAAAAAAAATCCCTATCAGATCTGTGGATAGGGGAAAAGTTCATGACCAAACGAGATTAAGAGGATCACAGAAGATAAAATGGATAATTCCGATAACATAAAATGTACAAGTTTTTTGCACAATCCAATAAAGCTAAGATTAAAAGAGAAACAGTTAACGGGGGGTGAGGGGATTTTTGTAATAAATTTCTCTGATAAAGGTTTCATAGCCAAGATATGTAAGTAACATCCAAGTTTATAACAAGAATAAGGGCCATTCCCCAATTGCTAAATGGTCTAAGGCAGCAGTTTTCAAACTTTGGTCTCAGGAGCCCTTTATACTCAAATTATTATTGTTTGTTGTTGAGTCGTTTCAGTTGTGTCTGACTCTTCGTGACCCTATTTGGTGTTTTCTTGGCAAAGATACTGGAGTAGTTTGCTATTTCCTTCTCCAGCTCATTTTACAGATGAGGAAACTGAGGCAAACAGGGTTAAGGGACTTGTCCAGGATCACACAGCTACTAAGTGTCTTTGAGGACAGATTTGAACTCAGGAACATGAATCATCCTGACTCCAGGCCCTGCACTCTATCCACTATGCCACCCAGCTAAGGATGCCCCAAAAGCTTTTGTTTATGTGGGTTATATCTATTGATATTTACTATTATAGAAATTAAAATATCTTAGTATTACTGTGAAAAATAGTTTTGATCTCAAAGATCCTATGAGAGGGTCCCATGGACCCTAAAGGTCTCTGAATCACATTTTAAGAAACATTGATCCAAGTTCTCAAGAGAAGAAGAAGTCCAAGCCATCAACAACTCTATGAAGGAATGTTCTAAATTACTCATTAAAGCAATTTTGAGATTCCACCTCACACATCTCTGATTGGCAAAGATGGAAGCCCCCCCCCCAAAAGAAAATAATAAATGTTGGAGGGGAAATAGGAAAACAGGCACGTTGATACAGCTGGTGGACCTATGAATGGGTACAACCATGCTAGAAAGCAATTGGGAATTATACACAAAAAGTTACTGAACTATATTTGCTGTTAGACCCAGCTCTCCCCCTACTAGGCCTGTACCCAAAGGCAGTCAGAGAGAATAGGAAAAGGTCCTGTACATAAAATAGATACATACGGGGTGTGTGTGTGTGTGTGTGTGTGTGTGTGTGTGTGTGTGTGTACTCTTTGTGGTAGCAAAAAAACCAAAAGCTAGAAATCAAAGGGATGCCTTTCAATTGAGGAATGGCCAAATAAGCTGTGATTTATGTGCTGTAAGAAATGAGGAAAACAGGTGGTTTCAGAGACATGGAGAGCCCTGTATGAATTGATACAGAGTGAAGTGAGCAGAACCAGAAGAAAAATTTATACAATAATGCTAAAGATAAAACAACTCCGAAGGCCTCAAGAACCATGGTCAGTACAATGACTGTCCATGATTTCAGAGGATCAATGATGAAATATATAAGGTGATAGATTTAGGTTACAGAATGAAGCATATATATGTATTTGTATGTGTATATGTGTGTGTGTGTGTGTGTGTGTATAGAGAGAGAGAGAAAGAGAGAGTACAGAATGAAGCATACATTCACACACAACATACACATTTATATAGCCAATAAGGGGATTAGTTTTGCTTGATTATGCATATTTCTTAAAAGGAATTTTTCTTTTTTTTTCTTTCAATGAGGTGGGAGTGGGAGGGGAAAGGAAATAGATTTCTGTTCATTAAAAATTGTCTTTAAAAAATAGATTGGGATAATGCTACAAATGTGGAATGTTGCATGCACTTTCAGATGAGGTCACTATTTTACTAGTTTTGCATAACTATTTTACTTGGTTATAAGAGACCTCTCACAAAGTGAGGGTAATGTGTAAATGTTTAGTTGAGTAAAAACAAAACCCATCAATAGTACTTTTAACACTTTCATTTAAGAAACAGCAACAATAACTATATTGGTGTGCTGTCAGTTTGGAACCTGAGTAGCAAGGTTTTTGGATCATGTATAGAAATGAAGCCTCAGCCTAATTCCAGTTCTCCCCCATCACTCTATCTGGCATTCCCAAGCTTAGCTCACTCTCTTCTCTATCCTGGCCTCTAGTACATACACTCCCTATAGGTAGGCTTCCTAGTTTATTTTGACTTTTAAAGTTTTCCCATAAAACATCCTGTTTTCTCTGGCTCTCAATATTCTTTGTAGATCAATGCTTATTTGGAAAAAAATCAGCAAGACCAACCTTGCATAGGTCATGGTTAATAATGATCTAAGAAGGGGCAGCTAGGTGATAACAATGGATCGAGTACCGGCCCTGGAATCAGGAGGACCTGAGTTCAAATCTGGCCTCAGACACATAACAGTCACCAGCTGTGTGACTCTGGGCAAGTCACTTAACCCCAGTTGCCTCACCAAAAAAAAAAAAAATGATCAGAGAGAGACATATTTCTAAACTTGAAGAGAACTGGGAAGAGGGGCTACTGGAACATGCTCCATTCCATTGCAGATTTGCCCTAGGAGAGTTCATGGTGCTGCCTCAGTTCTTCCAGTTGGCCATGCCTAACCTTCTCCAGTAGATGCACTGGCCACTGGGCAGTTGTCATTTTGATAACCTTGGATGGAAAAAATGCCCAGTACAAGTAGGAAAGTCAAGAGAATGATGCCAGAGACTTCAACACCACACTATTCTGTTCCTTTCAACCAACAGGCAGTGGCTTCTCCCCCTCCCCAGTTGGGATCTGCCATGTTGAGCTTCAGCCACTCAACCTTATACATTCCAGCATCTATAGGGAGAGCAGGTGCTAATGACTCTTCACTCCTACTGGGGCTAACCATGAACCTTTCTGCCATCTCATAGGACTGATGAAGATAAAATTTGCCCCTCCTACAACTAGATTTCCCCTAGAAAAAGTGAATATTTTGAAAAGCCTTGGAAATTAATTAGCAATAATGTTCTAATTAATACTGAATATAAATTGTGATTTTTCATAATACAGACCTGGTTAATAAGGCAATCATCAACTGGCAGGTTAAAATTTTTGCAGATACCAAAGAACTTCTCTCTGTCCACATATCCTGTTTTATCTTTGTCAAGAATTTGAAACGCTTCACGGATGGGGCCTTCAAGTAAGAAATCACTATTCTTGAGCCGTTCCTGGATCTCCTTTATTAATGTTTCTATGTCCTTTTTCTCTTTATGGTCTTCAATAAGTCCGCTGTGGACGGAGAAAGAAATAAGTAAATACAGACTTGATTCTTGAGAGCAGTCTTAACGGCTTAGACCTTTCCATGAGGCACCTTCAGTGGAGTTCCTTATGATCCCCACAGTTTTGTAGCTGAGTTGACTAGTAACTTTTAAATCCTTTTAACCTAAACACTTAGAAGAATGAGCTGGGCTGAACACAGTGCCAACAAGTGGTCCGTTCTCATTAAGGGTAAAATTAAAACACAGCTAGAGGTTAGCATTCTGATCCACCATGTGTAATTTTACTGCTGCCACCAGGAATCATCTCCATCCCTTGCCTGGTTTAGGAGGGATCTGGTTGTCTTTAAGGGTTATAGTGGACAGCACTGATTTTTTTTTCAACCCACCATTGATGTTAAATTATCTAAAAATAAATGCCTGAAGTTTGTTTTTTCTGTACTCTGCAGCTGAAGAGTAGGGACCTTTAAGAACTTTAACACTTTCTTCCCAGTTAATTTTGTAGTCTGTAATGCTTTCCGTACAAGTTAAGAAATTACCTTCTCAATGCACAATGCCTTCCACATTGAGGGGGTTAGGGGCACAGCACCCCCATGATCTGGAAAATCCCCATAAAATTTTTGGGCCCCTCCTTTGTACCAGAGAAGAAGAAATTATGTATATTTATGGTATTAAAAGATAAAATATGCCGATATTATAGACTGCTATACATATATTTTATGCATTTCTGAGTTTCTAAACTTTTTCTATGTCATCTGCTGGCTTTTGCATGCTGTCTGAAGCTTCTGGAAAACTCCCCCCAAATTCTCATATTGAAACCACGATGGGGAAAGTCGCGATGTGTAAGGTAGAACTGTACTAAGGTTAGTCCTTTATGTCTAGGATCCTCCAAAATGGAAGCAGATTGGTGATTTAAAACTTTATAAAAAAGAAAACTTCTCTCTTTGAAAAGGACAACTTGCAAAGTCCCAAATTTTACTTGCATGGTTCTTCTCTCACCTGAGTTGAGAGTTGGATAGGATAGCTCGTCTAATGGGAGAAGAAACTGAGGCACAGAAAGCAAGTGTGATTCAGTTGAATACTACTCTTTCTCCAATGTCCTACTGGCCTTTTCTAATGAAGCCATTTTTCTAATGGATAGATTCTAACGTTTTTACTCTTGCCTATAGCAGTCAGTCAGTCGGTAAGTATTCATTGAGCACCTACCATGTGCCAGGCACTGTGCTGAGGATTTAGGGACACAAAGCATACTCAAAGTCTACAGCTGCAATTCTGTTTTCTTATTTTCTCATCTCCTATTGCGATGACTGACATCTTTTTGTCCCCTTGCCTCTTTTCAGCATACTTCCTCTATCTTTTCCCAGTCTTTCCCATCTCTCCAATGCAGATGTCAAATAGGAAAGGCTTGATTAGATATTTGCTCAGGTGTTCTCCACACGTGTTTGATTATTTTTCCCTATTATATGCTTAAGCTCTTTTTGCATCGGCCCCACTGCCTCGTGCCTAATACTCTAAATAACATGGGCTTTGAATACATGTTATTCACCTAAGTACCAAAATGACACTGAAGCCTTATGACAACCCCGTGAGGTAAATAAAGCAAATATCCCCATTTTACAGGCTAGGGAAGGGAAGTTCAGAGAAGTTAAGGGATTTGTCCAAGGTCACAGAGGAAGCAGAACTCAGAAGTCAGGCACCACGGCTTGATTGGAGTCCAGTACCCTTTCCATCATGATTCAAGGAAAAATTCACCTGTGCAAATCTGCCCTTCATTTCAATGTGCACTTATGTGTAAAATGACTATCCTTTATGAAGGCAGAAGCGTGGAGCAGTGGGAAGAGCACTGGTTTTCAAGTCAGAGGACTCACGTTCAAATCCCTGCTCTGCCACTTACTACCTGTCTGATCCTGAGCAAGTCATTCAAGCCTCTCGAGGTCTCAGTTTCCTCATGTGTAAAATGAGGGGGTTGAACTTAGTTGGCCTGTAAGGTCATCCACCTCAAAATCTTCAATGTTAGGGAAATGCTGCTGGACCATGGCGATACAAAGGCAGGAGGGGATGGAAACAGGCCTTTCTAAAGCATCTACTATTGCCAGGTGCTGTGCTCAGCTCTTTAGAGAGATTCTCATTGAATCCTTACAGTAATCCTGAAGGGTAGGTGCTGTTACTGGCCCCATTTTACGGTTGAGGAAACTGAGGCAAACAGGTTAAGTGACTTGCCACACAGCTAGGAAGTGTCTAAGGCTGGATTTGAAGTCAGGTCTTCCTGACTCCAGGCCCAGTGTGCCACCAGTTTCCTCTACAAAGACAAAAATGCAAATGCCCCTAGCTTCAAGGAGATTATCTATTTTTTTTTCAATTCAACAAACATATGCAGAATATTGTCCTGTACTAAGGGGAAATAAAAAGGTTTTTTTTAACTGATACAATTAATTTTAACACAGAAGACATCCTAACAAACACACAAACCAGTCTTCCACAAAGTATATGCTTTTATTTTATCTATTTTATTTTTTATATAAGGCAACTGGAGTTAAGTGACTTGTCCAGAGTCACACAGCTAGTGAGTGTTATGTGTCTGAGGCTGGATTTGAGCTCAGGTCCTCCTGATTCCAGGGCTGGTGCTCTATCTACTGTGCCACCTAGCTGCCCCAAAGTATATACTTTAAAAAACATATATTCAACCTTGGAGTGAATCATCAGACATTTTTAATTTGGGGGAAAAAATGTTTCCCTGATTAGTATGGTTCCTAACCCTATTTACTAAATTATAAATGATTGCTATAAGCTCTGACTTAGCTATAGAAAGTTACCTAAAGGGGCAGCTAGGTGGTGCAGTGGATAGAGCACCAGCCCTGGAGTCAGGAGGACCTGAGTTCAAATCCAGTCTCAGACCAGATACTTGACACTAGCTGTGTGACCCTGGGCAAGTCATTTAACCCCAATTGCTTGCCCCCCCCTCAAAAAAAAAGAAAGAAAGCTACCTAAGTCTTCACATAGGTCCCCATTTACCAGGCATAGAACACAAAATCTAAATGATTATCTTATCACTTTGAACAATGAATGTTCAAACATGACTCCTTCGCTCCCTGAAAAAGTCAGATGCCTGTGCCCACTGATACGACAGCAGGGATGCCTAGGGCACTTGATGCATTGCAGCAAGTTTTCAAGTCAATTTACCCGTGAATTTCATCCAGGGCTCGGGTTTGAAGACACAGGCTCGTTACAGTTAAGCTCCTATTTGCCTGACACCAGGGAGACCTGGCCAGGGACCATCCTAAAAGGGAACTCCAAACCCCAGGTCAGGGTTTTGTTCCACATGACTTAGCAAGGGAAGGAGAGAAACCGACTGGCCGGCATTGGGACGCTTGTTCATTTGAAACGTTCAGAGCTCCCAGTGAAGCCTGGTGTTCCAAGAGCCCCAGGTGAGAGCACTCCATGCCAAGCCCGCCCCTGATGCCTTTATTTTCCATAAAAGTCAATGTAACTTTTATAGGGGTGACTAAGTCCCCTATGGGGAAAAGCTGGCCTTTTAGTGTTCAGCCAGCTCCCAGAATCCTTTGCCAAGAGCACCCTGGCAGACTTTCTCATGGCCAGGGCAGTGGGGAATTCATTTATGTTGCTACAAAGCAAATAGTCTGTCTACCTCTGCTGTCCCACCCCAATCCCTTTCTGTGCTAGGTTATTCATTGACTCTGGTGTGTCAGAGCCACCCTGCTGTCATTCCAACAGCACAGATTCATCTCTCTGCTTGACTCTCCCCTGGATCAGTGATCCAAGACCTTTCTGACCCAAGCAAGGAAAACCCACCAAGCAAGCAGTCATTTGCTTACTGAGCCAGTCGGGGGCTGTGAAGAAGGAAAGGTACACTGTACAGTCTGGAACTACGTCCACAAAAAAAAACTTTCCGGCTATGTTTCTGCCATGGCCCTTTTCCCAAGCCAACCCCCTGCTTCTGACATGCCTGAAAAATATGTGCAGAGAATCAAGGATACTGGGAAATCTTATTTTCATTTGTGTACACATGTTATTTGCATCCTCAGCTCCTGGCTGTCACAATGAAAGGACACGAAAACCAATAAGCATTTCTGGAGAAGGGTTATATACAGCAAACCCCAAGTTATTTGGTTCTCTAGGATAAGGAATAATGAAAGGGGCTAACCCTATCTTGATCACTACATTCTGCAGTGGGGTCCAGGCGCAAAAAATGCCACATGCTGCTTAAATAAACATAAGTGGCCTTAGAAAGGGCAAGCTAGACCTTTAGTCAGTCACTGGATAATTATAACTCCTCAGAGCGGAACTCTTTACCTGTTGGAGGGGAAGCCAAAATCAATTAAGAGGGATATCATTAATAGCTGTAATGGACACCTGTGCTCATGCTATGCCACAGAGGAAGAACAGAAAGGAAGGAGGGGGTCAAATCCAAGGACCTGAGGTTCTTGATGTAGGTTTTTTTTTTTTTTTAAGGCAGTTGGGGTTAAATGACTTGCCCAGGGTCACACAGCTCGTGTCAAGTATCTGGTCTGAGGCCACATTTGAACTCAGGTCCTCCTGACTTCAGGGCCGGTGCTCTGTCCACTGCACCACCTAGCTGCCCCTTGATGTAGGTCTTAAAGTCCCTACCTAGAGCCTGAATTTCTCTTTCTGCCCTCACTCTTAGAGATACTGGGCAGAACCACAGTGATAGTTCAACTCCAAATGACCTGACATTCTGCATATGACACTTTTTTTTTCCTCAATAAGTATAACCTTGAGGCAAGAATAATTATAATAAGCTTACTTTGCTTTAGCATTTTATGGTTTACAACCTACTTTCCTCAAAAACATCTGTAGAAGCTAAGTTGTGCTAATATTATCTTCCCCGTTTGATGGATGAGGAAACTGAGGCTTGAGAGATTAAATGACTTTCCAGTCTGTTGAATTGGAGTATCTATGCATATGTATGAAGACACTATAGTAAAATTTTATGTCAAATGCTTCAGTGAGGTTAAAATAAAATAAAGTCTTAGGTCCTGTCTTGGACTTGTATATAAGTCCAGACTTGTGTACCTAATATTTCTTATCCAGTAATGGAAGGAACACGATTTGGAGATATCTAAAACTGAAACAAACATGCAATGAGATGGTAAACATACCTGTCAGATTCCTGTGTCGTTGGTTGCTGTTTTAAGAAATGGTTTTTGAATGACAGGATTGTTGAAGGGGGATAATCTTTTGCATTGCTTTCCAGGTATTTCAGAACATATTCATCTGCATCCTGGATGATGAACCTATGGCCAAAAACTGGGAAAGAGTAACATTCCATTGGTTTAGTTATGGGAATACAATTGACACTTATTTATATAGTGCTTTGGAGTCAGTCCAGTTCTTGGTCTCAAGGAATAGAAATATTCCACTTCTTAAACCCAACTATAGGGCACAAAAGATAGGATACATACACCAGTCAGCTCCATTGGCTGTCTAATTTCTTAGCTGTCTGTTTTGGTCCCTGAGAGACAAAAAAACACATATGGTGGTTCCAGGAAAACCAGTCATAACCAGAAGTACAGGCTGAGTCTTAGTGGCAATAGTGGTTAAAAATAGCACTATTTTATGCCTAGGAGGGTGGAGGGAGCTGGAAACTCTCTGAAATACATCAGCCTGGGATAACCAGACCCCAGGCATCTGCGTACACCAATTCGTAAGCAGGGCAGATAAAGATGCACATGAGGTTTGGTAGAATTCCTCTGGTACCACAGACTGCACTTAGTGACTAATCCATCATTCTAGCCATTTGAATCCCATTCTGGAGAAAGAGGTCCAGTTTGCTAAATGGCACCAGATTCATAGCTTAGCAGTTACTTTTGCTTACAATGATGCTGTGAGCTAGACATGTTTTCATGAGTGAAATGACTTTAACACTGACAAATTCATGGATCCCAGGCTTATGAAATTTAGCTTGTTTACCTTCTGCCACTAACTAAAACTGCTATACATCAGGCTTTTCAAGGAAAGTTTAGAAAGTTTCACATGTAATATTCACAAAAGGTAAATGCAGTTGATTTGGTGCTTGAAACTAAGTAAAAGATAAGACACCGTGCCAACATCTATGAGAAGATGGCACAGTGAGGGGCTGTAAGCGAGCCAGGCATTAGCACAGTCTCCTTCAGGATTAGCAACTGACTTGCCAAACAACAATAAAACCCTCTACAATTTCTAGAAACATTAACAAAGATGCTGGGGGAAAAAAAGAAACTAAATAAAGCTATGATGTTTTGTTTTTTTAATTATGGTAAACAAGAAAAGACACAAGGAGAAACGCACACTGATGCAACACCAGAATCATGGCAATACATTTAAAAATAAATAACTGAATGAATAGAGGAATGAATGAATAAGCTCAACTATATAACAGAAAGCTTCAAGAGAGCAACAAAAGATTCATGGGGAGGAAAGAGGGAAGAGAGAGAAGGATGGGGGAAACCAAAGAGAAGTTAAAGGAAAATATGTATGCAGGTAAAAAAAAATGTGTTCATTTATTTCACGTTTCCTCATTTCAAGAAGAATATTGATAAGTTAGAATGGGCCTAGAGAAGATCAAACAGTTCGTGCCATATGAGGATTTTTTTTTTAAGGAGATATGTGGTCTAGAGAAGCTATTCTTCAAGTATCTGAAAGATTGTCCCGTGGAAGAACGATCAGATTTGTTCTAGTTGTAAAGAGGCAATTTTTATGCTTCATGTAAGGAGAAATTTTCTTATAATTAAAACATCAAAGAATAGAATGGGCTCCCTTGGGAGGTAGCATGTTCCCCTCACCATAGGTCTTCAAGCAAAGACCGGGTGACCACTTGCCATAACATGGATTTAATATGTGTAATATATTGAGGATCCTTTTCTGGATATGGGCTGAACTAGATGTCTGCTGAGGTCCTTTCCTACTCTGAGATTCTGTATGATATAGTACCACATATTACAATAAATTCCAGTTGGATCAATGACAAACATAATATTAAATTAGAAGAAAAAATAACATAGTTAACTGTGAGAAGGGAGATTTTAATCTACTGATAATAAAGGAAAGACATCATTCAGGATAAAGTAGTTAGATTAGATTATGTAGAAATAAAAAATTCTCTGAAATCCTATTTCATAATCCCATTAGTTTGTGTACTCTCTTTTTGCAGTACAAATAACAGCCTCCTCCCATGACTTGTCCATATTCTCCCAATAAATCTTCTATAGAGAACCCGCCCTGGATGCATGGTAGAGATCTAGAGACTTTTGGTAGAGACATTCAGACTGTCCATCTATTATCCCAGCCCTCACTACATGACTAGCCCTTCTTCCCTTTCAAATCATACACTTCCTTGATGTCTTTTATGCTACTGCTGCATGGGACTTACATCTACCATATATCTGTTAACTCATGCTTTGGGAGACTTGCTCTCTTGATTCTTCTGAGATTTTCTCATTTCATGATTTATAGCAACATAGCATCACTGATGGAAAACGGATGTTAAAAAGATGTAATTGGTGGTAGAGAACAAAAACAACTGTATGTAGCTTTCCAAATGTGATCTCATCCACTTCAATTCTGGGCCTCACTAACACTCTTTTCACAATGCTTGTTCAAGATATTGATGGGCTAATTCAAGAGACCATCCATCCAAAAGCATGTGATAAGCAGAGCAATATGCGATCTTCATCCACTTTGTTTCTCCTTTGTGAACTGCTAAGCTGAACTTTTTAAAAAAGTTTTCAAGCTCTCACTGAAAAGGTTAGTATTCAGGGTCTCATAGAAATCTACACAATGCCACAAAAGATTATCTGGAGAACTTCACCCTCCACAGAGAAGCTCTCCACTTGGGACTTTCCATAGGCCATCCTCCAGGATGATAGTGGTATAATAGCAGCTGGCACTTCTAGAGCTCTTTAAATCTTTAAAAGTGCTTTACAAAATGCATTATCCCATTTGGTCCTCGCAACAACCCTGTAGAGTAAATGCTATTATTATCTCCATTTTACAGAGGAGGCAGCTAAGGCTGAGAAAATGATTTGCCCAGGGTCCCACAGCTAGTAAATGTTTGAGGTAGGACTCCAACTCAAGTCTTCCTGACTCCAAGTTCAACACTTTATCTACTGAGCCACCTAGCTACCACATTTCAGAGATTCTCATCTAACACGAAGAGCCTGCATATACTTTGGAGGTGTTTTCTCATCTCTGACTCTTTGGGCCCCCCAAAAAACTGGAAGCATCACTATATGACACCACCCAGTGGGTTGCCACCAACTCCCCTTGCAAGCAAATCCTTCACAAAGCTCAAAAAGATTACATACAGGTAGGAGAAAACAAGTACGATTCATGGAAAATACTGACACTGGCCACTAAACAACTCTCTCCCACAGACCCAAATAACCTCAGTTAACTTTAAGTCATGGACTAGATATTCAGCAGCTCCCAGGAAAGTGGTGCCTATTAATCTTCCTCCGGTTCTCCGTAGTTACCAGTAGGGCAGCTGGGTGGTACAGTAAATAGTGTGGGGCTTGGAGTCAGAACACTCCTCTTCCTGAGTTCAAATCTGGCCTCAGACACTTACTAGCTGTGTGACCCTGAGCAAATCACTTAACCCTGTTTGCCTCAGTTTCCTCATCTGTAAAATGAGCTGGAGAGGAAATGGCAAACTACTCCAGTATCTTTGCCAAGAAAACTCCAAATGGGGTCACAAAGAGTTGGTCACAACTGAAATGACTGAACAAAAACCTGTAGGGAGTGTCAATTCCTTCTGAAACTCTCCAGCCTTCTCCCATCATTCTGTCTGCAGTTCTCACAGCTTTCAGCAGATGGTGTGACTAGAACCCCTGTCCCACCCTCATCTTTTCCCCCCAAGAGAAAGTTTATCTATCCATCTGTCTCTGTAATGGAGAGGGGAGTATTTTTCAAAATTGCTTGTCATCTCAGCAATGTTACAATGGAATAAAAGCACTGCGTTTATATCCCAACAATGATTTATTTGGCAAAGCAAGCAACTGCAGAAACAAATTGGGTACAAAGCTCTTCATTTTCATAAGGACCCTGATCCTTGTTTTCTACAGTTATTACATGTTGAAGAGTATTAAAAAAAAAAAAGACCAAGTCACCTCATTTCTTGTTTTTTTTTGTTTTTGTTTTTTTTTGCTTTTTGTTGAGGTGATTGAGGTTAAGTGACTTGCCCAGGGTCACACAGCTACTAAGTGTTAAGTTTCTGAGGCTGCATTTGAACTCAGGTCCTCCGGACTTCAAGGCCACAGCTCTATCACTGCACCACCTAACTGCCCCTACCTCATTTCTTATCGGTGGAGGAGATCAGGATTTTCCCCAAAATCAGGTAGCAGCTTTATAATTTCTCTTTAGTCAGGTGATTCACAAGAAGTTAAAACTTAACTTCACAAAATGGTGGATAAATGGCAAAATGGAGTTAATAATGCTTTTTTTTTAATGTCACAAGAAATACAAGTTCTTTCTGTGTTCAACTCAAATAATGCTAGATCAAGGTGCTTCTTCTCTGAAGCCTCTTACTAATGCTTTGGCTCCTGCCAAATTCTGATCTCGCACAAAAGTTTTTTTCTAGAAGTCAGAAACACAAATCTATCCCTTTCATCTTTGAATAGGTCTAGGTCATCAACCCTGGGCTTGGTCAGAGTGAATTTACAGTATGATGTCATCATTCCTACAGGCACCAGGTGTTGCTTCCCACCTGTATCAGCACTTCCCATGGGTCTAGTACAAATACTCCAATGTTACCTCAGTTGTCTGTTGGGCCCTCTGAGTTTCTCTGGATCCAACTAGGTGGGATAATTCAAATAACTCAGGGTTGCTTTCCCCAATATTCTGAGTAAGGAGATGGACAACGGAAGCCAAGCACTCTCTCAAACTTCATTGCAAGCCAGAAAGAGAAAAAAACAAATTACAAACCTAACTATGCTCAACATTGATAATCAGAAGATAATTGAAGAAATTTATTTCAGGTTCCATCTCTCAAGAAATCCAATTGAAATGGAATTAATTTAAATGAAATGGTATCTGAATTTGGAGTTCTAAAATAATAAAGTAAAAATCTGTGTAACAATTTTGAGAAAACAACAAGATCAAATGAATAGATATATAATTTGGAAGATTTTAAGAATTCTTGACTTCTGTGGTATTTTAAAATATTTAGCTTTTGGTTTTTCAGTTTGTATTTGAATTTCTTAAATATATCAACATAACAGTTTGACAATTTACATTGTTGAAAGTTAAATGGAATGTTAATTTAGAAAAGCACTCTAGCCCTAGTTTATATGTCTACTTTGGTAAATATTAAATCTTTAATCAGAAGGACTCATTTACAAGTCAGACTCTCAGAGATTTTTTTTTAAGCTTCTTCCTTTAGCTTGCTGTTAGCAGTGTTTACGTCGGCTATAGAGTTTAGGTAAATAGTAAGAGGCCTTTAAAACCTAAATTATTATAACTTTCAAGTAAACTATGGGTTCCTAATTTGGTTCCCTCCTCCCCTTATAGCTCTGTTATTGATTAGATCAGAACCACAAGGTTCCAGCTGGTTTTCACCACATGAACCAGCTACTGGAGAAGTCAACTTTGAGACTCGCATTGAAATCTTGTATTGAGATCTGTTTTGTACAAGATTTTAGCAGAAACATCTAATGAGTCTTCACAAGTAACTCGGAACCAGAAAGGAAACCCACTGAAATGGTGCCCCTGAGGACACAATATTTTCCAGACTGCCCTAAGAAAGGATGTGCCAGGGACCAGATGACTGTGTGGGACATCTGGGATCCAACATGAAACGTGTTGATTGGATGGATGTTGGGAATTGGTTACTGAATTGCAAGGACACATAATGTTTGTTAATGTTGATAATCATTATTGCACTGCTCTGGCTTTTTGTTTCTCTGCATCTGTGTACTATGTTCTCTTGGTTATCTTGGTATTACATGAATTTCTTCTCTGAATTAGTCCCTGATTTTGAACATTCTTACTGTGGCTTATATTGTGATTGACTGATGATTCTGGTCCCACTTTGTGGTTGGAACTATTCCGTACCACCCATATGTTGTAAATTGTCCAAGCCTTATTTCTTTGTCTCTGACTTTGGAGACCTGGACTCAATGGCTTGGATTATCCTTTGGGTGTAAGGTCTCTTGTTAGCTTTCTGTCTGTTAACCTTTATCTTTGTTAAATGTCTCTTTATCCTTGCCTCCAGATGTACCACACAGGTGGTATCCAAGATAATGTTTTACGAGGTGTGGTCATCGGTGTGCCCAAAGGCCATTTTGACCAAAAGGGGAGAATGTTACCCTGAAGAAAACTCAACCTGTCTTCTTGAGTTACCATGTTTTCCAGAAACACGGGATCAGGGGTATGCAGGAGCCCTGAACAAGTCAAGGATGGGACCTCCCTTCCCCCCCACCCCCAGCTGACATAATTTATTATTTGCACCTTTAGCTGGACTCTCAGTGTGTCCTTGAGAGCCAAATCAGCTACAAGATAGGTGCCAGTCAGTCTTCACCAGACTGATAAACTGTGCAGCTGGGACCCTTGTAGATAAGCAGACCGTCATATTTTTGTGGTCTCATAGTTCCCAAGAGAAAAGAATGTTGCGGGGCAGCTAGGTGGCACAGTGGATAGAGCACCACCCCTGGATTCAGGAGGACCTGAGTTCAAATCTGGTCTAGCTGTGTGACCCTGGGCACAGTCACTTAACCTCATTGCCCAACCAAAAAAAAAAACAAAGAATGTTGCTTTTGCCATCTTACTTACTCCTGTACCCCCTCCCTTTCTGCTCTCTTCCTCCTCTCATACCACTCCCATTTGAGAGGAGATTGTCCTCTACTCCTCCCATGAGACTTCCCCCTTTTTGCAACCCATAAATACTCAAGTTTCCATATGAATTGCGAACTCCTTTGTACTTGGTATAGGAATTCCACATTCATGTTAATTTTTCTTGTAATAAATCCAGTTGCAATGCATGTCTCATGGACTTGTGGTTTTGTTGTTGTTTTGTTAACATCCTCTACATGTCTACTTGAACTCAACTTCTCCAGTAGATTGTATCCTCAGGCATTTCCTCCCCCCCCCCAATCTTTAACCACTTATTGTCAACTGGTTCCTTCTCTACTGCATTCAAACATACCCAAATCTCCCTCATCCTTTAAAAAAAACAAAAACCTTTCACTATGCCCTACCACCTTTTCAAGCTATCATCCTGTCTCTCTCCTTCCTTTCTCAAAGTCCTTGAAAAAGTTGCTTCTCTTTCCTTTCCTCTGTTCTCACGAACTCCTCAACCCCTTGCAATCTGGCTTTTGACCTCATCACTCAACTAAAACTGCTCTCTCTAAAATTACCAGTGATCTCTTAAAATGATGGTCTTCTCTTAGTCCTTATCTCTGTTAAGCTCTCTACTATACTTAACCCTGTCAGCCACCCTCTCCTCCTGGGTTTTCAAGGTACTCTCCTGGTTCGCATCCTGTCCGGGCACTCCTCAGTCTTCTTTGCTGGCTCATTCTCCACATATGTATCAAATATCAGGGATAAAAGTCTGACATCCAAATATATAGTGACTTCACACAAAGCTACAACACCAAGAATCATTCTCTATTAGATAAGTGGTCAAAGAATCTGATCAAAACATTTTCAAAAGAACTGCAAACTAGAAGTTACCAAACAAAAACTTGCTCTAAATCACTAACAGTAGAGAAATGTAAATTAAAACCATTCTGAGGTTTCACTGAACACCATGCAAAATGGCAAAGATTTTTTTTTTTTTAAATGGAAACAGTTCCTGCTGAAGGGACTGTTGGAAGATAGGCACACTCATACACATTGAGTATGTACATTGAAGTTGACACTAAGAAGTGATCCAACCATTCTGGATCTCAGTTTGGAATCTTGAGAAAAAGAAAAAATGACTACACTGCCTGTATTGTTTGATTCATCAATTCCCCTGATGATGGGCAAACACCCTGAGGAGGTCAAAGACAGAAATAAAACTCCAATATATATGGCAAAAAAAATAGCCATAGCAGCACTCTGAGGCAGCAAAGAACTAGAAACAAAATAGGTACCCACAAAGTGAGAGATGGATGAAATCCACAACAACAAAAACTTTTTATAATTACTAGGTGCCAGGCACTGTGCTAAGGGTATGTTTAAAAAAAAAAAAAAGATAAAAACAGTCACTGCTCTCAAGGAACTCACATTCTAAGGAGGGAGACAATACGCCAGTCACTAGGTGGGTATAAGATAGATACAGAGTAGAAGGAAGGAAATCTCAGAGGTGAAGTTACTAGCAGGTAGAAGAAACCAGGAAAGGCCTCCTGCATAAAATGGCATTAGAGCCGAGACTTGAAGGAAACCAGGGGAAACTAACAGGCTGAGGTAAGGAGGTCTATAAGTATAATGTAATATTATTTTGCAATAAGAAATTATTGACATGAGGGACTTCAGATAAGATTTAGATTTGTATGAACTGATCCAGAGTGAAATAAATAGAATTAAGCAACAATATACAATGTAAATGAAAAGATCACTAAAAGGAAGTTGAATTCTGAGCAGTGGGGAAAAAAAACAACAAAGGTCCTAGAGACTCAATGATGAAACAAATCTCTCTTACAGTAGAGACCTGGAAGACTGCTAGGCCAGAATATTATATATAGTCAGATATAGACTTGTTATCAAATGTTATTGCCTGATTGTTTTTCTGTGTTACAAGGAAGGGTTCAATCTGTGGAGTGAGTAGGAAATTATTCTGATAGAAAGGCAAATGGCATCAATAAAATGTATTTCAAAAGAACAAACAAAGATTATAAAAAGACTATGACTGCATAAAGGAAAACAGAATCTTTATACATATACAGATATAAAAGGACAGAGGCTAGAAGGGAACATAAAGAGGATGAGATTTATTATTGTTGCTAGTTTAAGGTGTAATTAAGGTGTAAGTTCTGATTATGTGGATTGTATTACATGGAGGTGGGAGTGGTGTTTGATCATAACTAAAACATTTTTTAGAAAGAAGAAACCAACCACATTAATCTCAATCAGTATCCTAGTTAATTATGAGTTAGCAAAAATAAATCTCCACAAATTAGAAAGCACTTTCAAAAGTATTAGAAAAGGCAGAATTATTTACAGACTTACCTTCAATGAGAGCACCAATAAAAAAGTCACCAGGTCCATAGAAGGTGGGCTTGTCTACACAGGAGCCTGGCTTAGCAATTTTGGTCTTGCCAAGATATTTGCCCCCAAAGAAGCCAGAGTTTCTGACTGGTGGCTCAAAGATAGTGATCATCTCTGTAGCTAAGTAATAAGAGATGATAAAATGGCGTCCCCGATCTTCAGGTATAGGGGATTCCTGTGGGATTAAAGAGATGAAGGAGATAATTATCTAATAACTGAATAGATTATCATTAGACTGTTCACGATCTATCGTCTTGGCAATCACTATTTTAAAGTTAGTAAAAACTGAGGGCACAATAAAGCAGCATTTGGCCTTTTTTGCATTTGTGTCATATTAAGCAGATATGACTACAGGTTACAGTATACTCAGCACTCATCACACATATCCTGCTATTTCCTCAGCTTGTAACATTCAGATATTCCATTCTGTCAATGGGGAAATTACACTCAACCATTTTTCACTCATTTCTTTTGCTTGATTGGCTAGGGACTCCAACTGAGAACTCACTCAGCTGACTTAACCGGCTCTAATAAAGATATTCTGAAGCAGGATGGTATAATGGACAAAGCACTGGACTGGAGTCAGCAAAGACTTGAGTTCAAATTCCACTTACTGTCAGCCTCGGTTTCTTCATCTTCTTCAAAATGGGAATAATAATACTGATCTCACAAACTTGTTTTGAAAATCATCTGAGAATGTCTGAAAGCCTTAAAGCACTATATAAATGTCAGCCATCACGATGACAGCACGAGTGAGGAATGAATCATTATCAAATGAGAATAGGTCCAACACCACATTTGAAAAGACCAGTTGGGTGTTGTCATAGCCTCCAAACAACAAACACTCAGCTGCTCAGCAGCGTGGTGAAGCTAGCTGCCAGTAAGATGTGTGATGACTCTTCCTGAATCCTGACAGATCCAGAGGTGACTACATCTCCAGAGATGTCCAGGCCAGCTGGACGGGCAGGCAGGAATCCTTTAGCTAAGGATCGTGCGAGGGATATAACCCATCTTTTTGGTACTGACTCAGTTCTCCAAAGCCACATGACATGCAGATAGAGAATGATATAGATAAAAAGATCTCTTTTTGAGCACCTAATTCATCTTTTCAGTACTCAAAGATGAAGCTACCCATTATGTTTGATATCAGAACCCTAAATAAGCGTTAACAGAGGTACATGTGCATTCTTTGAAAGAGTATAGTTTACTTAGCTCTTCTCAGCAATACAAGAATCTAAGACAACTCCAAAAGACTCACGATGGAAAATGCTCTCCACACCCAGAGAAAGAATTATGGAGTCTGAATGTGGATGGAAGCATACTATTTGCTCTCCTTTTCTTTTGTTGTTTTGTTTTGTATCTTCTTTGTCGTGGTTCCTCCCATTAGTTCTAATTGTTCTTTACATCATAACTAATGTGAAAATATGCTTAATATGAATGTATAAGTAGAGTATATATCAGATTGCATGCCATCTTGGGGAGGGAGGAGGAGAGGGAGGGAGAGAAAATTTTAAACTCAAAATCTTATGGAAGTGAATGTTTAAAACTAAAAATAAATAAATCAATTATTAAAAAAACAACAACAACAACACTGAGGTTTCACCTCACACCCTGCAAACTGGGGAAAAAAATGACAAAAAATGGCAACAGTTAATTTTGGAGGGGTTGTGGAAAGGTAGATATACTAATACATTGTTG
Organism: Vombatus ursinus; assembly: GCF_900497805.2. Lineage (NCBI taxonomy): Eukaryota > Metazoa > Chordata > Mammalia > Diprotodontia > Vombatidae > Vombatus > Vombatus ursinus. The sequence goes on along the minus strand of NW_020944476.1, from coordinate 1,032,141 downwards.
GTGGAGTTGTGAAACAGTACATAAAGTTACTAAAATGTTCATAAAAGAAAAAAAAATCTTTTTTAACTCCAGAGCTTAGTAAAGTGGTTGAACATTTTTGAGCCTTAACAACCATTTGTTGAATTTAACTAAAGAAAGTACTAGGAGCCATTAGAAATGAAAAAAAAAAAATTGTACAACTTCTCAAAGAAAAAATAATGTAGAATCCTTTACCCTCCACCAAACTATATCACTCAGAGTGGCCATTCAATGTCACTTGGTTAAGCCTTCCAAAGGTGAGAATACTTCATAGGAAGCTTCCTTTAACCTGGCTAAAATCTTTCACGGAGCAGCTTAAATACATTTTCTCTTGATCAGCCTTTGGAGCCAGAGGAGAGAAGGCCACTATCACCTATCTTGTTCAGTGATCTCCCAAAGTGTGGGCTGCAGCCTTCCTGAGAGCCACAGACTGAACACAAGGCATGTGTGATCAACTAAGTAGAGGACAGGAAAATGGGTCATTTCCTACCCTCCCCATAGATGAGGGTTTGTTTTTAACATAACCATCCCTACCCTCATCCCCAGTCTGTCTCCTCCTTCTGATGGATAAGCTCCTCACCTCCCCACCTGGAGACAGGCAAGCTCTTCAAGGCAGTTATAAATTGACCAACCTAGCTGCCCTAGACCTGACTATGTCACTCACTCCCTTAACTCAAACCCAAGAGCGCTCTATTGACTATAAGAATTTCATTTCATTTATATCTCATCTTTTCAGAATTTCTATTTTTGTGTAAATTTTCGAGCAAACATAATTGTTGCAGTACAGCAATATGTGCATTTAGTTTGTGTATGTTGTTAAATAATTTTCCTGATAGGGATCTACGATCAAAGAAGTTTGGAGACTAGTGATCTAGATGATGATTTCTTTTATACTTTAAGGGAATCATGAGGTTTTTGCTTGCAAAAAATATTCCAGTTCCTTAAACTTTTCCCCATAAGTTTTCTTACCGAACCTTTTAATCACTCACATGACTCACTTCTAGACCTTCTTTAAGTTCTCCACACACCATTGGTTTGGGAGCTCAGAACTACATTGGTTGCGCTATAGCAGCTCTTTATGACTGATTCACTTTATCAATCCCCCTCTTGACCCAAGACCTTTCTCTGCCCTAATATGATATAGGCAATTATCCTCATCTTAGATTCATGCCATTTGTTTTATCCTCTTAGAGTATCTCGAGGGTACTAGTCCTTACTGAACTTCATTCTATTTATTTCTGATCATTTCCCCATTTTACCAAGACTATTTGGATTCTAATCCTATTTTCCAAGGTGCCAGCCACATGCTGCTATCCCCTTCTCCCTGTCTGTGGGCCTCTGACTTCTTCCCCTAGCTTATTCTTCAAACTTAATAAGTATACTCAATCTCATTATACTGGTGGTTGGGAAGAAAATGTCAACAGCATTGATACTGTCACAAAATCTCCACGTCACATCATTTTTCGCGTCCTGAGCTCAAGTAGGCTCTGGCCTTTGGAAACAACTCTAAGCAAGATCCTTCGACCAATTGTTCTGGATGACATTTTCTCAGTTTACTCATGAGTGAGATGATTGAGACATAAACAGAATCCATCCTACAGTCAAGATAAATTTAATTTATCAATTCTGCTCCGTTAACCAACTCTGTCATTACTCAGCACCCTGTCCACTTTGCTAATTAATTTTGGGATGATTTTCTCCAGGCTTGTCAGGCATGGAAGCTGAACTTGTAAGTATATCATTTTCAGTGTCATCGTTTTGCCTTCCCCTCCTCCCCCAACTTCAGCACTAATACAGATGATGATGATACCTGGGTGAAACAGAGCAAAGAAAACTGGACTTGGGAGCCACGAGCCTAGATTCTAGCCTTGGCTCTGCCATTAATTAGCTCTGTGACCTTAAGAAGGTCAATTCTGCTTCCTCAGCTGTAAATTAAAGGGCATTAGGGGTAGCTAGGTGGCGCAGTGGATAGAGCACCGGCCCTGAAGTCAGGAGGACCCAAGTTCAAATCCAGCCTCAGACCAAACACTTGACACTTACTAGCTGTGTAACCCTGGGCAAGTCACTTAACCCCAACTGCCTAAAAAAAAAAAAACAAAAAAATGAAGGGCATTAGATTTAAATCATCTCTTAAGTCCTTTTGGGTTCAATTTTTTAATGATTCCACAGCTTCATCATGCTTTACAGTTTACAAAGTGCCTCATTACATTTTCACAACAATCCTGGTCCCTTTTCAGGCTCCTTTCTATACAAAGTTTCCCGCTTCCTGCGCTCTTCTCTGAGTCCAAGCTAGCCAGAGAGTAAGTATAATGTGTGTGAATTACTGCTTTATATTTCTGGGTTTGTTTGTGAATGCTTCTAAGGCATTTGTGTTTAAGCATTTTCAGTGCTGGAGGAAATAAATTGTGATCCTAGACCTGATAATTCTACCACATTGTAGAACTGTACATTGTACATTGGATACTTTTTCTAGAAGGGACTCTATTGCCTTCTGTTTCAAATAAGCCAAATTTCAACCTTGTTTTTAGATCTATATCTCCAATATATATGGTGCAAGAGGAAATATAAATTCTGGTTAAATGAGGACTCCATTTAATCTAGGTCAGGAAAGCCTTCCATGATCTCCTTAAAATGCATTTTTAAACACCCATTTATAAATGGCATAGTATCAAGTAAGTCAGAGAAAGACAGTCCCCAGTAAAGATCAATATATAGAAGGCTACAGCATAGAGGAAGAAACACTTAGAAGGCAGAGGATTTAGCTTCTACTTGCCCTATGAACTATGAAGTTTTGGGTAGTCCCGTCAATAGCCCTAAATGTCTCACTTGTACAATGGAAATAATGATAATACCTGATCCATCTGAAAGCAAGGAGCTAAGTCTATTATACTTTGACATGTAAATTCACTGACAATTGAACCACATGTTGAACAATCCTGGTCCAAGGACTCTTTATGAAAACAGTACTCACCAGCACAGCCATATATCGAAGCACCTTGTGATCATCTGTCAACATCTTGATAACATCTTTTTTGAGGGGCTTTGGAATCAGGGCAAAGCAATTCTGGGCAGAATCTTCAACGAGTCCAAAACCATTATAGGGAGGTAATTCCTGGAAAAAAGTGGGAGGCAAGAATAGCTAAGTATGACTTAACAAAACAGTAATACTAACTTCTACCAGAATGTGAGCTCCTTACAAGGATCATGTTTTTGCCTTTCTTTATATCCTCAATGCTTAGCACGGTGCCTGGCACATTCTTGTTCAGTTATTTTTCAGTCATGTTCAACTCTTTGTGATTCCATTTGGGGTTTTCTTGGCAGAGATACTTAAGCGACTTGCCATTTCCTTCTCCCGATCACTTTACAGATAAGGAAACTGAGGCAAACAGGGTGAAGTGACTTACCCAGGGTCACACAGCCAGTAAATATCTGAGGCCAGATTTGAGCTCAGAAAGATGAGTCTTCCTGACTGCAGGCCCAGCACTCTATCTATCCACTGCACCACTCAGCTGACCTGCCTGGCATATAGTAAGCACTTAATAAATGCTTGTTGAATGACTAACTTCCATTGAAATCCTCTTCTGACACCCCATCGTGGTGTGAAGGTGTCTCTGTGATCTCCGAGGTTATGCCAATAGATCTCAATCTCTGGCAGCCCCAACCAAGTTGGAAGAATTTCACGTATAGGTCCAAGGACTATGCCTGTCCTCTGAGGACCAGTCTAGATTTGGAGAGGTTCATTACTACGTTGGCTATCTGAAGTACTACAAATATTATTAATGGCACTGAAAAGCTCCAGAAAAAAAAAAACAACAACAACAATTTATAGATAACTCCTACATTTTTACATGTGGTCAGAAAGGGTAACATACTTCATAAGCATTTCTATAGTACTGTGCAGCATCTTATAGTAGAAAGGACACCTGATTTAGGAGTCAGGAGATCTGAGTTCAAGTTTAATCTCTACAACTTTCTGCTGCAACCTGGGGCAAATCACTCAGCCCTCTCTGAGCCTTCAAAAGAATCAAGAGAATAATGTCTGCTCTACTTACTTCAGTTAAAATTTTTGTAAATTATAAAACACTATCTAAATGCAACCTGGGCTTCCAAGTCTGGGGCACTTTGCATGCTGCTGTGCGTGCAGAAGGAGTGTGTTTGTGGGTGGAAAGAATGCTATGTGATGCATTAGAATGTAAGCTCCTTGAGAGCAGGGATTGGCTTCTGCATCCTTTTGTATCTCTAGTGTTTAGTACAGTGCCTGGTACATAATGTTTATTGACTGTCAATTGACTGACTGATGCTATGTGCCTATACGAATGGCAGAATTCGTGAGAGCTTTCGGGAGGAGAGAGACATATAGTTCCAGATAATATATTACCTCCGCCAATTAGGAGCCTCCTGTTGCATACACATTGGTATACCAAATGTCCCAGGCTTTGAAGCACAGATTGCATAAAAATAAAGAATTATTATTTTTTAGTTATTAACTCATCACAGTAAGGAAGGGTATGGGCTGTATTTCAAGGTTTTCCAGGTTAGAGATGTAATTTATATTATTCATTATGACAAAATTTTACTAAGGCAAAAATTGTATGGACTTCATTATAATGAAGTTTAATATATATATGTATATAGATATGTATACATATGAGTATGTACGTAATAGATGGACAGCCCGACTTACCTTGCTACATGACCTCATTGCTCCCACTTCATCACTACCCATTTTTGCTTCTCATTTTCTTACAATTTGGCTTGTGATCCCACCACTTTATTTTTAAGGTTATCAACTCTCAAAAGCTAAAGCCAATACTCTTTTCTCATTTCTCAACCTCCCTTGTTTCTGTGCAACTTTTAATACTACGGGTCAGTCATTCCTCCTAAGCATTCTCTACTCCCTTGGCTTATTAATTAAATGAATTAAAAAACTACTTAAGCTTGCATTTAAGGCCTCCTATAATCTCACTCCCACTCAGCTTTCTGTGTCCAGCCTTATTTTATACTATTCCCTTTCAGGAACTCTATACTTAACACTCAGTCTCCCATCACCCCCCATGCCTAGATTGTATTTCATCTCTGCCTCTCAGAATCTTTGTGTTTCTCCAAGTTTCAGCTCCTCCATGAAGCCTTCCCTGCTCTGCCCAGCTGTTAGGGCTTTCTATTCAATTTTCCTTTTACTGTATCTATTTGTGTAGAATGTAAACTCCTTGAGGGTGGGAAGGTTTTTTTTCTTTAAATCTCTCTCTGTATTCTCAGAGCCCAGACCAGTGTTTTACATGCAGCAGACTAATGGTGAGTTATTGAGTGCTTTACTAGTACCCACGAATATTAAGATGTTAAAAGACCCAGAGGAAGCCACTGAGATTTATTAACATTCAAAAGAGATTGGCCAAAAAATTCACATGGGGAAAAAATGAATTAAGACTGTTTGCTATCCAATTTATGACATGAAGTTGGATGGGAAGACTCCATTAACACATATATCATGAAGGCACTGCAGATGGACAATAAGCTAGGCACAAAACTAAATAGGAAAGAAAGAGTAGGTGAGATTGTTTTGGGTAATTACAGAGGGCTTTCAATAATCCCAAGCTGCTTTCCAACTAAAAAAAAATCTTTTTAACACCAATATTCTTCTGTTGATGCCATATGGTTACAAATCATAGGATACCAATTTCCAAAGAATAAAAATTACTTATGACCCAAAAAACAACAGGGAGGCATATGGTAGGCATAAGCAAGATGAAACATATTGCCAATTATGACTTGAGCACGAGAAATGGTGTAAACGATATCATGCAGGAAATATATGTGATTCATTACACATTTTTAAGTGCCTGCCATATGCAAGGCATGGTGCCAGACTCCAGTGATCTAAACACAAAAAATGAAATAATAACTGCTCTCAAAGAATGTCCATCCTATGAACTGAAAAGATGGGCCGGTCATGTAGCAAAAGCCAGGTATAATAGATGTAAAGCCCAAGCAGTGCATTGGTAGCCGTGGGCAGAAGAACAGAAGGAAGTCACAAAAAGAAACTTAGGAAGAACAAGCTTCCTAACAATTAGAGCTATCCCAAAGCGACCTGGGAGGTAGCGGATTCCTCCCCTCTGTTTTACTAGATGTCTTCAAGCAAAGACTGAATGACCATGATTGGTTGAATGCGCTCTGGTGATGACTGCTTTTTGGGTATAGTTTGGACTGTATGCCAAGTAGGGTCCCTTTCAACTCAGAAATTTTATGTTCTTCCAACAACCTGGGCATATAATCTATGAAGGATCTGTGTGGTGCTATGGAAAGAATGCTGCATATGATGTCTGGGAACCTGGGTTTAAATCTGATTAAAAAACAACTTGCTTTTCCATATTTACCCACTTTTATGCAGTGTTCGAATGTGAGTTCTGAAGTAGAAGTCATTTTCAATTAATTATTATTAATCCTTCTAAGTAGACTTTACACACACACACACACACACACACACACACATTAAATCTCATCATGATTAACTCCATAGTCTACCCAATTTTTGCTAATGCAGAATTTCGTTTTAATGTATACTTTGCTAGAATTTGCACTTGAAAAGTGTAAAAGCTAGAAAACAAAACTGAAATGCTTCCTTTCTCTAGTGAATTAACCCATGAAAAGAATTACTCTGAATCTAGTAAGGGGGAGAGGAGAGGTGAAGGGAAATTTAATCCGAAGGGTTTCACACCCCCTTCCTCCACTAAGCTCTTGAATATTTTTTTTCTGTGCTATGTTGTTCTGGTTAGGTGAGTTCTTCTAGAGGGAATGATCAGAATATGTCAGGAACTACCCTGCAACGCTCACGCTGTACATTTCCAAACTGATCTAATTCAGGGACTGGAAAATTCTGAACTAGGAAAAGCAGACAAAGTTGGGGTGATAGAATTGTTAAACTATCAAGGTATACCTGATCCTGGTGCTCTGTTTCCTTGGGCAGGAAACAAAATGTGTTTGTATGAGATTATTTATCATAGAGAATTTATCATAACAAGACTGACAAAGAATTTAGAATGAGGACCATAAATAAGAAAGGCCTGAGGAGAAAAAAAGTAACTGGAAAAGTTCTTCCTCCTACCCCTTTCCTACGCACTTCCCACACCTAGAAAACCTGTATGCAGGGGAGAGCGAAGTGGGAAAGTAGGAGGAAGATAGGACAAACTCTGAAGACGGTTGTAGAATTGGAAAATTTTCATTTGCTCGGAGGAACGCTGCTCTCAATCTTTTTCCATTCTTCCTCAAATGATAGTCATAGAGACATTTTTATTGTAATAATATTGTTTAATTCAAATGTATGATGTGACTGCATGTATACATAATCCATTGTGTAATTCTATAATGAACGTTAAATAGAACTTTACTTGGAGCTTGCAATGTAATCCTGAATAAGTAATTTATCCCTCAATGTCCTTACCTATAAAACAAAGATAATGCAATGACATACTTGTGAACAACATTAATGTTGATATCTTAACTGCTATACATTCTGTTGTTTGTGGGGTCACTAAGTAGTTATAAAGGGTTTTGGTTTGGTTTGCTGTTACTGTTTTCTTTTTTTTTTTCCCCAAAGGGTGCTATTCTTATACTATGAGCACATTTACTAAAATCAAGAATTCAGTCAATGAAAAACTGATTTTTTTTTTAAAGTGTTAACACAAATCCCCAACCAATTCCTTTCAAGAGCCTTTATTGCCCTTGGGGATGGGCAGCAAACTATAGTCAATTGATCAAGTAACAAGCATACTTAGTGCCTATTCTGTGCCAGGCACAAAGGCAAAAATAAAAATCTTGCTGCTTTAAAAAATTCTCATATCTCTTGGACATAGGCATATATTTCATTAACAATTTCCCTTCAAATACTTTTGTGGTAAAAATAACAATACTTTTCAATTATAAAGTGGAATGCAAAGAATCTAATGGAGAGGATCAATCTCATCCTCACAATAGCATGATGAAGCAGATAGAGTGTACCTATCAACATGCCTATTTTAAAGAAGGAGAAACAAAATTTAATTGGCTTATTTAAGGCTACTTACACAATGTACAATTTGTCTAGTGTCTTTTTTTCTCTATAATATGATGCTGCCTTGATATATTTAGATAATTTATGTACATATTATATTATGCTTACATATTTAAACATACACAGATACATATATATACATACCATACGCTTATTCCAATAAACATAAAATCCATATTTTAAAAACTTTACAAAGTATGTGGCCTCAATGGAATGCTAAAGGGCCGATTTTGTTCCATTGATTTTAATGGAATTAAAAGTACCATGAACTTTTATTTCAACGTGGACTTTTGTGGTAAATTATATCGTTGAACTAGGTGGTGTAGTGGATAAAGTACCAGGCCTGGAGTAAAGACAACCTGAGTTCAAATCCGGCCTCAGACACTTACTAGCTGTGTGACCCTGGGCAAGTCATTTAACCCCGTCAGACTCAATTTCCCCATCTGTAAAATGAGCTGGAGAAGGAAATGGCAAACCACGCCAGTATCTGCCAAGAAAACCCCAAATGGGGGTCAGCAAGAGTCAGACACGAGTGAAAGGAATGAACAACAACAGAGCAGTTAGCCTCTTATTAAAAAAAAAAGTATACCAATGAAAGGCTATACTCTTTTCCATCACATCCTTAATATCTTAAATGCATAAACTTCTTTTTACTTCAATCTTTTTTAATTAATTATTTATTTTTAGTTTTCAACATTCACTTCTATAAGATTTTGAGTTCAAAATTTTTCTCAACATCTCTCCCCTCCCCCCACCCCAAGATGGCATGCATTTTGAATACCCATTCCCTATTTGAATTCCCCCTTCCTTCTATCACTGCCCCCCTTCTCTTATCCCCTTCTCCTTCTATTTTCCTGTAGGGCAGGATAGATTTCTATATCCCATTGCCTATATATCTTATTTCCCAGTTGCATATAAAAACAACTTTAACTTCAAATTCCAAATTCTCTCCCTTCCTCCCTCCCCACTCACTGTCATTGAGAAGACAAGCAATTTGATATAGGTTATACATGTATAGTCATGCAAAACATTTCCATAATAGTCATGCTGTGAAAGACTATATTTCCTACATATTTCTATATTTCCCTACATCCTATCCTGGCTCCCATTTATTCTGTTCTCTCCTTTGACCCTGTCCTTCCTCAAAAGTGTTAGTTTCTAATTATCCTCTCCCCCAATCTGCCCTCCCTTCTATCCTCCCCCCTATCTTATCCCCTTCCTCCCTATTTTCCTGTAGGGTAAGAAAGATTTCCATATCCAACTGAGTGTGCATGTTATTCCCTCCTTAAGCCAAGTCTGATGAGAGTAAGATTCACTCATTCCCTCTCAACCTCCCCCCTCTTCCCCTCCACTGTAAAAGCTTTTTCTTGCCTCTTTTATGTGAGATAATTTACCCCATTCTACCTCTCCCTTTCTCCTTTTCCCAGTACAATCCTCTCTAACCCCTTAATTTTATTTTTTAGGTATCATCCCTTCATATTCAGCTCACACCTGTGTCCTCTGTCTTTCTGTCTCTCTCCATATATATATATGTGTACTGAGTACTGAGAAAGGTTTCATGAGTTACAAATATTATCTTTCCATGTAGGAATGTAAACAGTTAAACTTCAATAAGTGCCTTATGATTTCTCTTTACTGTTTACCTTCTTGCTTCTCTGTGAAGGGAGATTTAATCCGAAGGGTTTCACACCCCCTTCCTCCACTAAGCTCTTGAATATTTTTTTCCTGTGCTATGTTGTTCTGGTTAGGTGAGTTCTTCTAGAGGGAATGATCAGAATATGTCAGGAACTACCTTGCAACGCTCACACTGTACATTTCCAAACTGATCTAATTCAGGGACTGGAAAATTCTGAAGTAGGAAAAGCAGACCCTGCTTCTCTTGAGTCTTGTATTTGAAAGTCAAATTTTCTATTCAGTTCTAGTTGTTCCATCAAGAATGCTTAAAAGTCCTCTATTTCATTGAATATCCATTTTTTCCCCTGAAGAATTATACTCAGTTTTGCTGGGTAGATGATTTTTGTTTTTAATCCTAGATCCTTTGACCTCTGGAATATCATATCTAAGCCCCCGATCCCTTAATGTAGAAGCTGCTAAATCTTGTGTTATCCTGATTGTGTTTTTACAATATTTGAATTGTTTCTTTCTGGCTGCTTGCAATATTTTCTTCTTGACCTGGGAACTCTGAAATTTGGCTATAATATTCCTAGGAGTTTTTCTTTGGGGATCTCTTTCAGGAGGTGATTAGTGGATTCTTTTAATTTCTATTTTACCCTCTGGTACTAGAATATCAGGCCAGTTTTCCTTGATAATTTCTTCTAGGATGAGTCTAGGCTGTCTTTTTGATCATGGCTTTCAGGTAGTCTAATAATTTTAATTCTCTCTCCTGGATCTATTTTCCAGGTCAGTTGTTTTTCCAATGAGATACTTCACATTGTCTTCTATTTTTTCATTCTTTTGGTTTTGTTTTATAATTTCTTGATTTCTCATAGAGTCATTAGCTTCCATTTCCTCCATTCTAATTTTTAAGGAATTATTTTCTTCAGTGAGCTTTTGGACCTCCTTTTCCATTCTGCCAATTCTGCTTTTTAAGTCATTCTTCTTCTCATTGGCTTTTTGGACCTCTTTTGCCATTTGGTCTAGTCTATTTTTTAAGGTGCTATTTTCTTCAGTATTTCTGGGGTCTCCTTTAGCAAGCTGTTGACTTGTTTTTCATGATTTTCTTGCATCGCTCTCATTTCTCTTCCCAGTGTTTCCTCTACTTCTCTTACTTGCTTTTCAAAATCCTTTTTGAGTCATGAAACCAATTCTTATTTTTCTTGGAGGCTTTGGATGTAGGAGTTTTGACTTTGTTGTCTTCTTCTGGTTGTATGTTTTGATCTTGCCACCAAAGTAAGATTCTACAGTCTGAGTTTTTTCCACTGTTTGCTCATGTTCCCAGCCAATTTCTTGACTTTTTAACTCTTTGTTAAGGTAGGACTCTGCTTCCAGGGTGGAGGGTGTACTGTTCCAGGCTTCAGGGATTTTGTGCGGCTTTTTTCAGAGATACTTCTAGAGATCTATAAATTTTCAGTTCTTCCAAGATGCTATGATCAAGGGTGAGATGTTTACTCCTTTCCTGGCCTGTGCTCTGGCCTATGAGTGACCACAAGCACTCTGCCTTAGAATTGTGAGGAGGATTCTCTCTCTACTGCCAACACAAGCTCTGCCACACCAGCACTTCTCCTTGCCCCAGGACCACCACCCAGAACTGTGATCCAGATCCAAGCACGGGCAAAGCAAGAGAACCCTGCACCAGCAAAGAGATCCCTGCAATCCCCTTCTGATCAGCCACTTGATTCCCCCACTGTCTGTGGGACGAGAGCTCCTGAAGCAGACACTGTCACAGCAGCTGCCCTGGGGCTGCACCAGGGCTGGGGCTGGACTGCACTTCTCCCTCTCGCCCAGGTCCAACAGACTTTTCCTACTGACCTTCTAAGTTGTCTTTGGCGTTTGTGGGTTGAGAAGTCTAGAAACTGCCACAGCTGCCAGCGATTTAATCCCTTGAGGTCTGCTCCAGGTTCCCTGGGGCCTGGTCTTTGCCTGCATGGCCCATGCTGAACTACGCTCCTCTCCAAGCCCAGCACAACAGAGCTTTTGCATCAACCATCCAGGTTGTCTTGGGCTGGAAATTTATTTCACTCCATCTTTTTGTGAGTTCTGCTGCTCTAGAATTTGTTTAGAGCCATTTTTTACAGGTATTTGGAGGGGTTTGGGGGAGAGCTCAAGCGAGTCACTGCTTTTACTCCACCATCTTGGCTCTGCCTACTTCAATCTCTTTAAGCTGATGGTTCTTGACAGGGTCTGGTGGCCTAAAATCTTGAAAGTCCTTTTAAAATTTCTACATCAAAAGGTTTGTTCTCATCTCACCAAGACTGGTATGCCCTTACCTGTTTTATAGCAGGTGGTGGTTTCTTGCTCACATCAATGGCCGAGAATTCAGGAAACCCAAACTTATCCCGGTAAAACTCTCGAGTGAATTTGTCACAATCGTAGATGAAGAAAGTCCGTCCAAGTATGGTAACAGGTTGACCCACAGCAAAATCTTTGGCAGTGAACCATTCTTTTACATCCTGTTCAGAAACTTCCAGGACACACCGAGGGAAGTCCTCTAATGTTAAAAATGGGGAGACAGAAAAACAAAAGGATGAATTAGGGAAAGGATTGATCCTCTCTCTCTTTCCCTCTCTCTTTCTCTCTTTTTTTTTTGGTAGGGCAGTGGGGTGAAGTGACTTGCCAAGGGTCACATAGCTAGTTAAGTGTCAAGTGTCTGAGGCCAGATTTGAACTGAGGTCTTCCAGAATTCAGGGCTGGTGCTCTATCCACTAGCTGCCCCCAAAAGGGCTGATTCTCAAGCAATCATCAAACAACTATTAAGTGCACTGTGCCAGGTGCAGGGGATATGAAGACAAAAATAAAATAATCTCTGCCTTCAAGGCACTTCTAATCTATTGGTGGAGCCAACACGTGCATAGATAAATATCTATAAAATAAATGCAATGTAAAGGAGAGGAGGAAGGCACTAGCAGTGTGAAGAAAGAAGACAGCCTTTGTGCAGATGGCATTTGAAATAAGTTTAGAAGGAAAATTTGGCTCAATTAAAAGGCAAATATATCAGGGCAGCTAGGTGGTGAAATGGATAGAGCATGAGCCCTGGAGTCAGGAGGACTTGAGTTCAAATCCAGCCTCAGACACATAACACTCACTAGCTGCGTGACTCTGGGCAAGTCACTTACCCCGCCTCACCAAAAAAAAAAAAAAAAAAAAGGCAAAGGTACTCCTAAGTTTTTATCCTGTCCTAGCCATAGACTATAAGACTATATATGAACCAAGTTATTTATATTCAGATGTTTCTTCTTTTTGCCTTTATTGTCTCTCATCTCACTTACTTCTCAGCCCTTTGCAATATGACTTTTGACTTCATCATTCCACTAAAATCATTCTCTCCAGAGTCACCAATGATCTCTTAATTGCCAGATCTGATTGCCTTTTATTAGTCTTAATCCTTCTTGACCTCATCTACAATGTTAACCATTATTGACTAACCTCTCCTCACGGAGACTCCCTTATCAATCAGTTTTTATTATACTTGGGTTTCTTCCCATCTGTCTGATCTAATGTTAGTCTCCTTTGCTGGATATTCTTCTATATCCTGCATGCTAACTTTGGGTGTCCCATCCCAAAGGCTGCAGGCTTGGGCCCACTTCTCTCTCTACACTCTCTCATCAGTTTCCATGGGTTTAATTATCATCTCTATGCAAATGACTCCCAAGTCTATATGTTCAGCTCTAAGTCTCTTTCTTGAATTCCATCACCAAGCACCTATTAGATATTTCAAGTCAGATGGCTTATCAGTATCTCAAACTCAGCATGTCCAAAACAGAATTCATTATCTTTCTCCCAAAACCACCCCTCTTCTGAACTTCTTTCTTTCTGTTAAAGGTACCATGCATCCTTCCATTCATTCACCCAGCTCTGCAATCTAAGATTCATTCTTGACTGATTCACCCCATGTATCAATGAACAAATCCTGATTCTATCTCCATATCATCTCTCACAGCCATCCCCTTTTTTCTACTCATGTAGCCACTACCCTCGTTTAAGGACCTCATCACCCCTCATCTAGACTATTTCAATGGCTTACTAATGGGTCTCCATCCCTCAGGTTTTTCTCCTCTCTAATCCATCCTTTGCATAGTCACCAAAGTGATTTTTGCTAAAGCATAGCTGCTGAACACGTTGCTACCCTGCTCAATAAACTCCAATGTCTGCCTTTAAAGACAGGACAGGACATGTGTTTTCTTTAGTAAAGGGAACTTGCAGGTGAGGAAACCCCTTTACTCATGAAGGTCAGCATCTTTTCTGTAACTTAAAGAATACCTTAAGATAATACCTGTGTTTGGCATTTACTAACCTTTACTAACCCCTTTAAACTGCTTTACTAACCGGCTCTTATCTACCTTTTCAGCTTTATTATACACTACTCCCCTTTACACACCCCAAGGTCCAGCTAGACTGGCCTTCTGGCTCTTCCTTCATCTCTCTGGCCATTTTTTTGCACAGTCTGACCCCATGCCTGGAATACACTCCTCTATCTTCTCTGCCTTCTAGAATCCCTAGGTTTGTCTGTTTGTTTTGTTTTGTTTTTCCCCAAGCTTAGCTCATGTACCACCTTCTAGTTGAAGTCTTTCCTAATCCACCCAGGCAGTAATGCACCCTCCTCCTCCTTGAACAAAATTATTATACTTGTTTTTTTTAATATGCTTATTTATGTATGCATTTTCCCCCCAACAGAATTTCATTCCTGTCTTTGTATCCTCTATACCTAGCACTGTGCCTGGCATACAGTAAGTGCTCAAAAATGTTCATTCATTGACTGATTCTTTACTTCTTACAGCTTCAAGCTTCACCTTCATGTCCCACCCAGACCATCTTGCCATCTGTTCCTTGCAGGGCTGTCTTGTTCCCCTCCATCTGGACTACTATCCTCTCTGCACCAGACCTCCTCCACACTGGTCCTCCTAAATTTGTGACCTCAGACTCTGAGAAAGTGAACACTCATCTTTGGAGTTCATCTGTCTTGATGAATGACTGAACTGAAAACTGACCTAGTCACTAATTCCAGCCGGCCCCAAATCCTGGAGCATGCTTCATTTTCATAGCCCATAGGTCATCTCCCCAGGCCATCTTGCCATCTGCGTGCTGCCATGTGTGTGTATCCACCCATTCTGAGCCCAATAATCAAATCAATAGTGCCATCTCTTTATGAAGGAATGTGTCAACTGAATGTCCTATGGATCTGTGACTTCCCAGACCAAAACTCCCTCCCTTGGCCTCCACTCCACTGTATGTATCTATGTTCCCCAATTAGAACGTAAACTCCTTGAGGGCAAGAACTGTCTGACTTTTTGCATTTGTATTTTCAATACTTAGCAAAATATCTGGCATTTAAGTGATTAACATATGTTCACTCATTCATGTATTTTCATAAACTGGATGGGGATCATAATTTAAGGGATCAAAAAAAAATTTAAAAAACTGTAACTAATTGTTTAAAAATATCCCTTCATACACAAAATAACTACTAATCTAGCACCATTCTTGGCAGACCCCAAGCACCATTTGCTTACTGTGAAATAAGATCACATGATCAAAGGTTTAGAGCTCAGATGGAGATTGGAAGCTATCTAGTCAAACCCCCTTATTTTGTAGAAAAGGGAATAACGATGAGCCTAAAGGCACACAAAGTGAGAGAAGCAGGTTCTGAGCCTATGTCCTCAATGTCAAATCCAGGGCTTTCCCCATGGTACCAGTATCGAGTTACAAAGGAAAGGAAGAACTACTTGACTGCTATGTAAGAGTCACAAAATCTTTGAATTGGAAGAGACCTTAGAGGTGCAGTCAAGCTTCCTGTAAATATAAAAATACCTCCTAAAATACCTTTAAAACATGACCATTTAGCCTCTACACAAATACTTTGCGTGATAGGGGCTGAGTACTTCAAAAGGCAGCCCCTTCCAACAGCTGGAACAGCAACAACTATTTACTAAATTTCTTCCAGCCAAGATTTATTTCCCTTCAACTTCTATTCATTGGTTTTGAGTTAGTTCTCAAGAGAAATTTATTCTCTACTGTACATGATAGTGACAGCCCTTCAAATACTCAAAGATAGGCATCATGTCTCTGTTTTGCCTTTTTCTAAGCAATATATCTCTCTAGCCTTCAACCATTCCCCCTATGATGTGGTTTTCAGACTCCTCATTAGTGTATGTAGTGTATATTAGTGTATGCCAATGTCCTCCCTGTAGCAAGGGTGGGAATAGGAGAACACTTCCTGGAGTATGCAGAGCACCTCTCCCCAATCCCTCCCTGCACACACATACACTACTGGGGGACACATGTGCTCAGTCCTGAAGGACTTGGCGCTTTGGAATGATGAAGCCATCTGTTGGTAGAAAAGGAAAACAGGGGCCCAAGGTCAGGCTCAAACTGAGTCTGCCATCTTCTGACTGCCATGTTAAGCAACTCTCATTATTGAGGGTGGAGGTGGGAGAAGCATATGTATCCATTCGTCCTATCCTCCCACCCCCGTGGGAAGATCCAAAAAGCTCCATGCCATGCATCCTACAGAAAGGAAGAAAAGGGCAAGAGCAGAAGTTGTATCTCTTTTTAAAGTGTACTGACTGACTGGCTCTTCCTAGCTCCATGGCCAATTCTCCTTTGATGCACCTCCTCCTTCTTAACCTTGCTTCTCCTCATTCTCCTTATCTATAAAAATGAGGGAGCTGGGTTTGCTGGCTTCTGAGATCCCTTTTATAACAAGGGCCATGATCTGATGGATCTCTGTTCTGTGGAGCAGAACACAGGAAGTGCCACGGAGAGGCACTGAATTAGAATGACCAGATCCTGTCTTTCATCCCTGCTGCTGTCACTGGGACAAAGACCAGCAAATCCAACTCCCTCATTTTACAGAGAAGGAAAATGAGGTATATCGAGGTTTTAAGTGACTTGTCCAAAGGCACACAGGTTGGTTGTTGTCCTCGTTTTCGAAGAGGGCCAAAATGATATCACTGTGCTAGAGTCCGTCTGTGGCTGATCAGACCAATATGAGCTTGGGATGTTCTACCACAGGTCCAGCACAAATAGTCCTTGTGAACCTTTGGGGTGGATTCTCTAAGTCTGTGTATCTTGAGTTTCTCTTGAGCTATCTCAGTTCTGCTTTGCTGACAGAGCATAGCACCTCTTCTGTTGTGGGCACACCATACTGAGTGGTCCCGTGCCAGTGTCTCCCACGTCACATAATCAATTCCTAAGTTCTTAAGAGAGACCTTGAGAGTATCCTTGTAACGTTTCTTCTGACCACCATATGAATGCTTGCCCCGTGTGAGTTCTCTATAAAATAGCCTTTTTGGCAAGCATACGTTTTGCATTTGAACAACATGGCCAGCCCATTGGAGTTGTTCTCTCTGAAGCAGAATTTGAATGCCTGGCAGTTTAGTTCAAGAAAGGACCTCAGTGTCTGATATCTTATCTCTGCCAGGTGATCTTCAGAATCTTCCTAAGACAATTCAAATAGAAGCAATTCAGTTTCCTGGCATGGCACTGCAATACTGTCAATGCATACAACAATGAGGTCAGCACAATGGCTCTGTAGATCTTCAGTTTGGTAGTCAGTCTAATACCTTTTCTCTCCATACTTTCCACTTAGCTAACTCTGGCAATGTGTGTGTCAATCTCATTATCAATGTGTACATCCCTGGAAAGTACACTACCAAAGTAAGTGAACTTATCCACAGCATTCAAAGCTCCTCCATTTGCTGTAACCCATGGTTCCACATATGGATGGTGTGGTAGTGGCTGACGGAGCACCTGTATTGTATTTGTGTTGATTGTTAGGCCAAAATTAGTAAAAGCAGCAGAGAATCAATCCATGCTTTGTTGCATCTCAGCCTAAGAGGCTGCATTGAGTGCACAATCATCTGCAAACTGAAAATCATGCACCAACACTCCCTCCACTTTGGTCTTGGCTTGCAGTCTTTTCAAGTTGAAGAATTTATGATCAGTGTGGTAGCTGACCTTGATGCCATGTTCATCCTTATTGAAAGCATTTGACAACATGGCTGAAAACATCATGCTAAAAAGCATGAGAGCAAGTACAAGTCTTGTTTCACTTCATTGGTGACTGGGAAAGCACGAGAACATTGTCCATTATCCAGAACCCAGGCAAGCATGCTGTCATGAAACTGACATACAATACTGATTAACTTCTCCAGGCCAAATTTTGACATAATTTTCCATAAGCCCTCACAACTGACAGTATCAAAGGCCTTGGTCAGATCTACAAACATTGTGTATAGACCTCTGTTCTGCTCCTGGCATTTCTCCTGGAGTTGGTGGGCAGCAAACACTATATCAACTGTTCCTCAACCCTTTCTGAAGCCACATGGGCTCTCATGTAGATGACCATTTTCCAGGTGAAGAATCAGCCTATTAAGGAGGACTCAGGCAAGAAGCTTGCCAGCAATGACTAAGAGAGACACCCTCCTGTGATTGTCACAGGACAATCTATTTCCTTTGCCTTTATAGAAATGGACAATGGAGGCATCCTTGAACTCTTGGGGGATAACCTCCTCTTGCCATACAACCTGGAAAATTTCAGTCAGCTTTTGTATGAGCAATGGACCCCCTGCCTTGTAAATCTCACCTGGAATAGAATCAGCACCAGGTGCTTTGCCACATGAAAGGACCCTAATGGCATCAAAACCTCTTCTTCAATTTATAGCGGCTCTTTCTGTGGTGGTAAAGAATTGGAAATTAAGGAGATGCCCATCAATCAGGGAATGGCTGAGCAAGTTGTGGTACATGAATGTAATGGAATGCTATTGTGCTATAAGAAATGATGAACAGGCTGACTTCAAAAAGACCTGGAAAGACTTGTATGGATCGAAGCTGAATGAAGTGAGCAGAACGAGGAGAACGTTGTACACAATAACAACCATGTTGTGTGATGACTAATGTTGATAGACTTAGCCCTTCTCAGAAATACAAAGATCTAAGGCATCTCCAAAAGTCTCATGATGGAAAATGCTATCCACATCCAGAGAAAGAACTATGGAGTTGGAATGCAGATGGAATCATACTATCTGCTCTCCTTTTCTTTTGTTGTTTTGTTTTGTTTCTTCTTTCTTGTAGTTCCTCCTATTGGTTCTAATTCTTCTTTACAATATGACTAATGTGAAAATATATTTAATAGGAATGTATATGTAGAGCCTATATCAGATTGCATACCATCTTGGGGAGAGAGGTGGGGAGGGAGGGAGGGAGAGAAAATTTAAAACTCAAAAGCTTATGGAAGTGATTGTTGAAAACTAAAAATTAATAAATTAAAAAAAAAACTCTTCTTCAGTTGGAACTTCTCTTTTTTCACCAGAATAATGTGCCAGGTTTTTTTTGTAGTAATGTTATTTTCTGTGAAAGCAGAAATGCTGCTTTGTACCAGAGCACACTTAAAGTACATTTGGAAAAGAGGTTCTGTAACCATTCTTGCTCCCCATTTTTGTATAATTTATAAAGATAGATTAAAGCCATGTTGAATATTTTAAAAGCCACTGTAGTTAACTAACCCACCATTGTGTGTCCTCCTTCTGGGGACAGCACTCCCACAGAGGGTTGTGTTTTGCCGTCCTTTCTGTTAAATAATAATGAAAAAATACACTCCCTTTAGTTTGTTGGGGGAAATAAATTATTCTCAGGAAGAATATAATGAACTGAACAGTTACTCTGATCTACTAAAAAGGTGTTAGCAGTGGGGGGAAAAAACAAACTGGGACTTCAGTTAGAGAGGGATTGACTTCAACCTGAGGTAAATGGTCAATGGCTTCAGCATTGATTGATGATGGTCTGTTGAGAATACTATGGAAGTGTTCAGCCCATCTCTCTAGGATCATGTCCTTATCACTAATCAATGCGGCCCCATCAACACTGAGTAGCTGAAATGCACTATAGATCTTTGGTCCGTAAATAACCTTCAGGACATCTTAAAAATGCTTTGGATTGTTACTATCCGCATAAAACTGAATTTCACCTGCCTTCTAACTAAGCCAAGAATCCTGCATCTCTCTAAGCTTTGCTTGTACTTTACTTTTGATGGAATTAAATGCTGCCTTCTTAGAGATGGATGAACTATTCTGCTGGTAAACCCCGTGGAATTCTCGTTTTTCATTTAGCAGCTTCTGAATTTCCCCATCATTTTCATCAAACCAGTCTTGATATTTGTGAGTGTTCTGACCCAGATGAGCAAATGCAGTGCTACACACCCAAATCTCTGAAAACTGCCCACTCTTTTTCTGCTCCACTGTTGCCACTTATGTGTTGGTTCAACTTTCCCTCTAAGGTAGCAACAAACTGTTCCCTCTCAGAGAAGAGCTCCAATCTGTTGACATTAATTCTTCTGGTAGTCATTTTGCCTTGGGGATGCCGCTTTTTATTGAATGCAAATATTTAACTTAGACAGGATAAGTCTATGATCGGTCCAGCACTCTGCACCACACATTGCCTTTGTCACTCTAATATCCTGTCTGTCTCTTCTCCTTACAATCACATAGTCTATTAAATGCCAACGTTTGCTGCTAGGGTGCATCCATGAAATCTTATTGTGTTTAGGTAAACGGAAGACATTGTTGGTGATGAGAAGGTCACAAGATGCACAAGTCTTCAGTAGTAAGTGACCATTGCTGTTGCTGTTTCCAACTCCATTCCTCCCTAGGGCTCCCTGCCATATCTGGAAGTCTGACTTTAGCATTAAAGTCAACCAGAATTATAAGCTTGTCCTCTTTTGGCACATTGATGATAAAGGTGTCCAGGTCTTCACAAAATTTTTCTTTAACCTCAGCAGGGTTCATCATGGAGAGAGCACAGGCACTGCTGATGGTGGTGTGATGTTTTCCTGCAAGTGGCAGTCACTTTGTCATGAGCCTGTTGTTCACTCCTTTTGGTAGGCATACAAGCTTGTTGACTATTTTAGTTTTGATTGCAAAACCTACACCACCTTCATGTCACTCCCCTTCACTGGGGCCACTCCAGAAAAATGTGTATCCAACTCCAACTTCAGTAAACTGGCCTTCATTTGCCAGCCTTGTTTCATTCAGGGCTGCTATTTGGATATGATACATGCTGAGTTCTCTTGCAACAAGAGCTGTTTGTTTCTCAGGTCTACTGGATTTTGTGTTGTCTATAAGTGTGCACACATTTCATGTATTGATGATGAATGGAATTGTCTTTGTAGATGTTTTTGTACATTTTTTGTGTTTTGACCTCAGAGTGGGATTCCCCGCCTACCGCTGTAATCAGGCCAGGGTTGGGTAAGCAGACAGTTTTTAGGGCACCTTTTCTAGCCTCTTCCTCACACCAGGAGGTGAGCAGTGTGATCCTTAAAAGACTGCTCAGATACCCATGGGGCTGCCAAATCCCCCTGCTGCTTCCAGTGAGAAACGACCCTATGGCCTGGGCTGCCTGTGTATAGGACTATGACTACAATTCGCAGTGTGTCTGCACCTGCTGCTTCGTTACTTGCCTGTTGCCATAGGATCCTGAGATAGGTAAAATGGTAAAATGGTATGGGTGATGTCCTTTGAGTTGTACATAAATTGGATTTAAGTGAGCAGAGATGCACGAAGTCGTCGGCCTCATTCTCTCCTCCAGAGTCATCACAGTCCAGTGGCAGGACAGAATCCAGATGACTGGTGATGGCTCAAGATGCAGTGGATGACCTTGGCATCTCTGATGTCTAAGAAGCTCTAAGCACTCCACAGTGCCTGCTTCAGCTACCTTCATGGCCATAGGAAGAAATTGTTCTCATCTGCCCATTCCACCAGGCGAAATCTTCACGTGCTTGGGGTAGACACCCCTCTAACTCACCAACAGGTTTAAGACCCCTTGGTTACCCTTGACCTGGTTTAGCCCGTCTGCCAAAACAGTTTACCAGGGTGTGGCCACTATGCATGCTACAGCGTCTTGGAGCCACAGGGGAGAGTTAGGTGGAACAAGTGGACACCAAGGGTGGAAAGCAGCTCTGAAAAGGGCTCGGCAGCCTTCACACCAGAGGTACTAGTCTTCCCTGAACACACCCCACACCCCTATTCCCCCCTCCTACCAATTCTCAAGCTTGTTGTGCCTTACTTATACAATTTGTATTAAAATTTGAAAACTGTATTAAAATTATTAAAATGTTTTATCTCTCCTACTAGTCTTTGCCTGAGATTTATCTTCATTTTTCCCCCAGGGTCTAATATTGTGCATGGTACTTATTATGTACTTTATAAATGTTTGTTGAATGAATGACCTATTTACTTTATTTCACCTTGGTTTCACTATTTCTTTCCACCTCAGAATCAGTAGGCCTGGATCTGAATCTCACCTCAGATACCTACTAGCTATGTGATCATAGGCACTTCACAACTTCTCAACATCTCATCTCTCCTCTGTGAAATGGGGGAAAGAATCTTTGAACTGCCAATCTCAGCATTGTTGGGGGTTGAGGGGGGACCACCTCTGCCAATACGAATAAGCAGCTGTTCTGTAATTCTTAGCCTTGCTTAGGGCAGCTAGGTGGTTCAGTAGAATGCTGCACCTGAAATCAGGAAAACTCATCTTCCTGAGTTCAAATTCAGCCCTCAGACATTTACTAGCTGTGTAACCCTGGGCAAGTCACTTAACCATGTTTGCCTCAGTTTCCTCATCTGAAAATGAGCTGGAGAGGGAAATGGCAAACCACTCCAGTATCTTTGCCAAGAAAACCCCAAATGGGGTCATGGAAAGTAGGACACAACCGAACAATTATGAAACAACAGAAGTCTTGCTTGGGGGCACTGAAGATTTAAGTGACTTTATCCAGGATCACACAACCAGTAAGCACAACCAGAGGAAGCAAACTTAAATCCACATCTTCCTGACTCTCAGGCCAACTTACTTTCTATGATGTTATACTGAATCAGGAATGAACAACATGGGTAAGGCTACCATTATGCAATATATTGGTTTTATTATAATCCCATGGCAATATACGGTGGTGACTATTTGAAGAATTAGGGCTCCTTCCTTTGGCTATGGCCTCAGCAAGGCCTTCCTCATATACCCTAGTATATTGCTCATCTACAGCAAAAACCTCTCAGATAAGTGTGTTTATTGAAGAGAGTCCTGACATGTTTGGATTAGGAGAGTCATCATGGAGATTCCTCAATTTTAGATATCTCTGTCCAGGTAACCAACACAAATCTGCTCCCAGCCCAGGTCTTTCCCTTCCTGTCTTACTGAGAAGTCTATGTTCTTTATGGAATTTCCTTGTGTAACTAAGGTGAGCTCTTTGAACCGCTCCAGGAAGCAGGCTCAATGTTCAATCCCAGTATCTCCATTTGCCTCTAGACTCACCAAGCCAGATTCCCATGGGACATTTTCCACTAGTACTTCAAACTCAACATTCATGAAACTCCCTCCTACATCTACCCCTTCTTCCAGCTTCTCAATTTATGCTGATGGCGCAACCATTCTCCAGGTCACCCAAGTCCCAAAGGTCACAGTTTGGGATCCCCCCAAACCTGATCAAGATCAAGCGCTGTTGCTTTTACCTTCACATCTCTTCTATCACCTCCTTCTCTACTCATTCAGGACCTCATCTGATTTGATCATTTCTCCCTTGGACTATTGTAATATTCTCCTGATTGATTCCCTGCCTTCAGTCTCTCCCTTCTTTAATCCATCCTTCAAAGGATCATAGAAGGCAAGATGGAAGGGGCCTTAAAGATCTATCCATTCCAACCCCTTCATTTTAAAAATGAGAAATATCAGGCTCAGAAAGATAAAGCGGCTTCCAAGGGCACACGGTGTTTAATAAGTGGTAGAAGCTCGGATTCTAAGAGGTCACAGAATCATAGAATCTCAGAGCTAAGAGGGATTTCAGAGGCCATTTAGTCAAACCCATAGCTAAACAAGAACCTTCCTACAACATGCCCAGCAAGTGGTCATTGGGCCTTCACATGAAGGTATCAAATGAAAGATTAACTGTCTACCTCCCAAGGCAACCCACTGTACCTTCAGACAGCAACTCGGGTCCATATCTAGGGCTTACGCTACTGTACCATGTGCTTCCCACCATCGCTGCCAAAATAACATAATTTATAGGTCTGATCATTACCCCTCCGCTCAAAAACTGCTAGTGGCTTCCTAATCCCTGTATGATAAAATACAAATTCTTCAGCCTGACATTATGACCACCTTCAACCTGGCTCTACACTACCTGTCTAAACTTAGTTCTCATTCTTTTTCTTCATGCGCTGGAACACTCCTGACAAGCTATTCCCTGAGTTCAACCTACCATCTCCTATTGCTGTACATTCATTCATCCCCCGTGCTAGGATTGCACTTCCTTCTCATCGCTGCCTGCTCAAATTCTCCTCTTTCTTTGAGGTTCAAGCTCAGATAGAGGAAACTTTCTTTGACCTTCCCAAAGAGAGCACTGGAGTAGGCCTCAGACCTGCTAGATATGGTGAACCCTCACCAATCAGGAGCACAGGGCTCCAAGGTGGGAACCCAGCAACACAGCAGGAAGATGGCCAGTGCAACATGGTGGATTTAGGACCAACTAGCTTTGGTGAATTCCTAAGCGCCTTTGTATTCCTTGGTGGCGGCAAAGAATAAGATAAAATGTTAAATGCTTTGCAAAACTTGCTCTATCAATGTGAGTGATTATTATTATTATTATTTTATAGGGAGTATGTAATATGAAAGTACCTTGGACTCAAGGTCAAGAGAGAGCTGGGCTTGACTCCTGCCTCTGTCACTTGATAGCTATGTGACCAGGGGACAGTCTGAAGCATTCCAACCTCAGTTTCTTCATCAGTTAAATGAAACACCTATGTTACATATTTCATAGGACTACAGTGAGGATCAAATATACATAAAGCACTTTGCAAACCTAAAGCTATAAATATCAGCTTACTATTGTTTGTATATTCAGCATTGAACAGAGAGTTGTTAAACTGTATTAGATTCACAGGGTCCACCGACCAAATGCGTTTTTGCCTTAGCCCCAGAATAACATCATTCTGGTTTACATTTATTGGGTCATAGTTTGAGTCTGTTGCCTTCTCCTTCCTATTATGTCATATGAAATAATCCATATTTTCTCAACAAGGCCTTCCCCATGTTTCTTAAAAGAGCTAATTACCTGCTCAGCTGCCATGTTTCACTCCCTATGTAAGCCACCACACCACTTGCCTGTAAGTTTACATGGGAGTTTAGAGCTTACGAAAATTGTTCAATTATAAATTTCAAACTTAGTCATGCCAGAGTAAAAGTTGTGAACTATTAACCAAGCAGTTCAAAGTGGATATGGAACTGGAACCTGCAAAAGATTCTGTGCTTCAGGGACCACATTATCTCTCTCATTTAATTCCTCCCTCTAAGTGTATCCTCATTATTTCTCTGTTATTTCCCTAATCCCTCTAACTTTGTTAGCTCACTGGGCAGGGACTATATCTAATTTCATGCTCACTTAAGCACTGTGGAAGCTCAATGTCATAATATTCCCAGTTCTGCTACTGGTTCTCTGACTCAAAGTCAATCTTTCTCTGGAGAAATTTCCAGAATTTCTTATCTCCTAGTTTCCAAGGATGCAGTGAGGATAAATGAACAGTATCTAGAGATTGCTTTCAGCTACCTGTGAATGAGAAATTTAGGATCATTATATGTAGCTAACAGAAAATTCTTTAAATACTTACATCAGTAACAAAAACTGGCATGTGTACTAAGGATGCCTATTCACCATGGGCAAGTGATTATGGATGGCAAGTATCTTCCCCTTTTTATCTGCCTTCCTCATCACTATTTTAATCCAGTGAAGAAAGAACAGATGGTGCTGCACTGGGGGCTATCTTAACAAATTACGAACTACATCATCCTGTCAACGTTATCTGGCAGGGCAATTTCTAATTAAGGAAATCATTTTTAAAATGTTAAAGCATTTATTAAACACCTACTATGTGATAGGTGGGGCAGCTAAATGGTGCAGCAGATAGAATGCGGGGCCTGAAGACAGGAAGATTCGTCTTCCTAAGTTCAAATCCGGCCTCCGACACTTACTAGCTGTGTGACACTGGGCAAGTCATTTAACCCTGTTTGCTTCAGTTTCCTTATCTATAAAAATGTGCTGGAGAAGGAAATGGCAAACCACTCAGTGTCTTTATCAAGAAAACCCCAAATGTGGTCACAAAGAACTGGACGTGACTGAAAAGGCTAAACAACAACAACAAAAAAAAATGTGATAGGTGCCAGGAATACAAATATAAAAGTGAGACCATCCCTGCTCTCAAGAAGCTTATGTTTATTTAATAAGAGGAAATACATAAAAGGGAGTGATGGCAGAAAAGGGAATTTTGACCTGAGGAATCTCAGGGATAAGTGGACCTATAGAGCATTTGATTCCAGTAGCATTCCAGTAGCAATGAAAATAACGACTTGATTACTGTTTCCAGAGGAAGAGGTGGGAAAGGAAGCAGGGGTGGGATGAGGCCAAGACAGACCCTGTTTTCTTTTCTTTCTTTTTTCTTTGGTAGGCAATGGGGCTAAATGACTTGCCCAAGGTCACAAAGCTAGTAAGTGTCAAGTGTCTGAGGCCAGATTTGAACTCAGGTCCTCTTGACTCCAGGGCCAGTGCTCTATCCACTGCACCACTTAGCTGCCCCTAAACATTTTTCTTTTCTTTTCTTTTTTTAAGGCAATTGGGGTTAAATGACTTGCCCAAGGTCACACAACTAGTAAGTGTCAAGTGTTTGGTCTGAGGCTGGATTTGAACTCAGGTCCTCCTAACTTCAGGGCCAGTACTCTATCCACTGTGCCACCTAGCTGCCCCTCGGACCCTGTCTTCATATGAATGGCTAGATGGTATTGACGTATAATCTCTAGACAGTTACATATAGTGGTTTATGTATTTTGCACTCACTGGCCCACAGATCAGGACAACTGAGTCCCAAGGTGCAGTTCCAAAACTAAGCTGACTGGTTTCCCCAGAGACAGAGGACATGGTCTCTAAAGGCCCAGGATAGAGGGTCTCCATTCTAGGTGGGAATCAGCAACAGGGCAAATGGTAGTAATATGGGCTGGTTTACTGGTAAATAGTTGAATCGGGATGGTGAAAAGTAAAAACAATGGACAGGCAAGGAAGGAAGATTCTTCATTCTTTGAACTTTTTTTTTAAACCCCTGTAGAGTCCTAAAACATAAAATAATAGTAAAAAAAATCAAGACAGTAACAACAGTTTGTGGGCAAAAAATAAAAAAGCTCAAGAAATCAAACTGTTATGCTTAGCCTGTCACTGGTTCATTCTATAGAGTTCTCCCTGGACTTAGAGAATAAAGTGACAGTGAATTAATTGTTCACCTCAAAAGGCTAATTTGCTGTATTTCAAATAAATCTAGCAGCACACTCCTCTCTTCCCAAATGTGTCTCCCACCAGCTGGATACTCCACCATCTGTAGCAATCACAGATTTGGATAAACGGAGGGGTAAAGAAGAGAACCAAAGGCAGGTTGGCCTTGTTGCCTGGGGAGAATAAGTTTCTAAGGCCCTCCCAAACTTCTAAAGAAGAGTTCATCTGGTTAACTACTTTGAGATCCAAAATAAATAAATAAATAAATAAATAAATAAATAAATAAATAAATAAATAAATAAATAAATGCTACAGATCTTGCCTATTTAGAGAGAAACCAAATAACAGAAGACAAACCAATTCCATAGAAACCCTTACTTGAATTTCCCACCAAGACTTTGGGCAAGCGCTGGCGCTTCACCAGGACTGGAAAAGGATCTCTCCCATCATTCCGTTCATGGACCTCTCGAACTTCCACTGTATCATCAGCAAGGTAGTAGTGAATAATATAGGCTCGACTCTCTCCAAACATGCTATCTGTGTCATCCCAAATGGAATAGAATCGGAGGACCTGGAGGAATCCAAAACCATTGCTTAAAAAAAAAGTAATGCCCTCATCCCCCATCCCCTAAGAAGAGGGCTTGATTTTTCCTCTTTGTCATTTAAGATTTAAACATAAACAAATAAGGATCAGTTGACATCACGGTGGCAAAGTAGCTGCCCCATGATGAGCTCAAGAAAAGAAAAATTCTTCCAAGGCATTGTAATGGCACTTGAAATGTTGAAATAGTTGTCAACAGCTAGAAATGAGTAAAAGATATACTCTGTGCAGAAATCAGAGGTTAAACAGATCAGTTTTTTAAAAAAATTTGATTTTTAATTGATATTCTTTGTTCCTACATCACCTTCATCTTGAATATATCCCTGTATATATCTACTACTCAGGGAGTCCTTCCCTGTAATGAAGGTTTAAAAATAAGGAATAACTCAGTTAAAACCAAAATACTGATCTGTAAATAAAATCAGCTGAGGTACAATGAGTAACTGGTTCTGTTCACAGTGACATATGGATCTTAATAAAGTTATATTAAGATTGCTTATACATCTCAAAAGAAAAATCAAAGAGAAGCAGCAGTCCCTGCCTCTCTGAACAGGGACACCAAAGCCAGGATCTGCTGACAAAATAAAAACAGTAGAGAGACCTGCTGTCTCTCTGAGTCATGTATCCAAGACCCCACAGAGACTCTCCCAAGATTAATCAAAACAGATGACACTACCCACTTGTGATGATTCATGAGGGCACAAACAGTACTGCTTGAAGAAACCTAAAAAAAGTATTTCCAAAGATTATGAAGTCTTGGGCAAGAAACTGAAGATCATAGGAATATAAGTTGTTTTTTTTTTTCTTTACTGTTGCTCATTGAAAGAAAGAGATGTTGAAAAGAAACAATTATTTAGGATATGATTACTGGCTAAGAAGGTGGTGTCCAAGAATGGGATTTGAGTTTTTAATGATGGCTTAAAACATAGGAATAATATATCCCTGACCAGGGATGGAGCACAGCTAACAAAGGCTGATTAAGAATGTATTTATAGGGTTTCTTGCAAATCTAATAAAAAGATCTTTAAAGAATGGAGGAATGATAAGACTGCCTATGTATATCCATCAAGAGAATAATTATAGTTCAAAAGAACAGCAGTTGGGACCCTTGTAAATTCACAGGAGACAAAATCCAAAAAAGAACAAGCAATAAAACTCTCGGTCTCAAATGTCTATACATAAATGCCAAATGTCTAGGCAACAGAGGTGACAGGACTAGAAATCCTAATCCAAAGAAGCAAATTTGACCTCATCCTTAAGACTTGGTGGAATGAAACTCACGCCTGGAAAAATGGCTCTACAATTCAATACTTTATTCAGAAGACACAATATAGGCGAAAGAGGGGACAGTAACATTATATAGTAAGAAGGCATACTCATGAGGAAATCCAGAAAGAGGAAGAAAAATATAATGGAAAATAGTTGAGGGAAGCTAGCAAAAAGAGAAACTTAACTAATTTTTTTGTCCTTAAAGTTTACTACAGCCTACCTAGACATAAAAAGGAACTACAGGAAGAGTTTGGGAAATAGATCACCAATCTGGGAAGGAGGCCTGATGTAGTTGTGATGGGGAACTTCCAGACATATATGCAAGGGTATATGCTCTCTTTCTCTCTCTCTCTCTCTCTCTCTCTTTCTCTCTCAAGCTTCAGGCTTTTTCACACTGCTAAAAGCAGAGCAAACAAGCAAACAAAAAGAAGCTAACCATGAAAAGCTATTATGGTGACCGGGAAGATCAAGACACAAACTCAGAAGAAGACAATGAAGTCAAAACAGCTACAAGCAAAGACTCAAAGGAAAAAAAGTGAATCAGACACAAGCCCAAGAAGAATTCCTGAAAGATATAAGAAATAATTTTCAAAAGTAAATAAGAATGGTAGAGGAAAAATTAGGTAAAGACATGAAAACAAGGCAAGAAAATTATGAAAAGACAATTAACAGCTTGGCAAAAGAGGCACCAAAAATTCACTGAAGAAAAGAACTCCTTAAAAAGCAGAATTGGGTAAGTAGAACCTAATGACTCCATGAGACTTTAAGAAACAATAAAACAAAGTCAAAAGAATGGAAAAATAGAAGAAAATGTGAAATATCTTATAGGAAAAACAATTAACCATGAAAACAGATTAAGGAGAGATAATTTAAGAATTACTGGACTACCTGAAAGCCATCATCAAAGAAGGAGTCTAGAGATTATATTTCAAGAAATTATCAAGGAAAACTGCCCTGATATACTAGAATAAGAGAGTAAAATAGAAATTGAAAAGAATCCACCAATCACCTCCTGACAGAGATCCCCAAAATGAAATCTCCCAGGAATATTATAGCCAAATTCCAGAGCTCCCAGGTCAAAGAGAAAATATTTCAAGCAGCCAGAAAGAAACCATTCAAATATCATGGAGCCACAGTCGGAATCACACAAGATTTAGCAGCTTCCACGTTAAAGAAGTGGAAGACTTGGAATATTATATTCTGCAAGGCAAAAGAGCTGGTATTACAACCAAGAATAACCTATCCAGCAAAACTGAGTATAATCCTTCATGAGAAAATGGGATTTTTAAGCATTTAAAACTAGAATTGGCCAAATGGTAAAAGAGATACAAAATCTTACTCAAGAAAATAATTCCTTAAAAATTAGAATTGGGTAAGTGGAACCTAATGACTCCATGAGACTTTAAGAAACAATATAACAAGGTCAAAAGAATGGAAAAATAGAAGAAAATGTGAAATACCTCATAGGAAAAACAATTAACCATGAAAACAGATTAAGGAGAGATAATTTAAGAATATTGGACTACCTGAAAGCCATGATAAAAGAAGGAGTCCAGTGATTATATTTCAAGAAATTATCAAGGAAAGCTACCCTAATAACCTAGAACCCTAGAGCCCTTCCTCCCCTATTCCAAGAACAGAGCCCAACATTAACATAAAGTTTTTAAGTATTCCTAATGAAAAGACCAGAGCTGAGTAGAAAATATGTTGTTTATAAGAGACACATTTAAAACAGAATGACACACACAGAGTGAAAATAAAGGACTAGAGCAGGGTCTAATATGCTTCAGCTAAAGTAAAAATGGCAGGGCTAGCAATCATGATCTCAGACAAAATAATTAAAAGAGATAATCAGGGAAACTATGTTATGCTAAAAGGCACCCTAGATAATAAAGTAATATCAAATTTGTAGAATGGTTAGACTCAATGACTAGTTGTTAATAATTCCATGTCAATGCAGGTGTAGGTCTCCAGTGGGGTACCCCAAAGATCTGTACTTGGCCCTGCACTATTTAATATTTTTATCAGTGACTTGGAGAAAGGCATTGATGGCATACTCATGACAATGAAACAAAGCAGGGAGAGAGAGCCAACACACTGAATAACAAAGTCAAGATCCAAAAAGATCTTAATGGACAATGGAGACAAATGTAGCTTTCCACATGGGTTCCAAAAATAATCCATTTCACAAGTAGAACATAGGAGAAGCATGGTTAGATAGGAGTCTCTACCCAAAATGCCTGGCAGTTTTAGTGGACCACAAACTCAATCTGAGTCAGCAATGCTTGGTAACAGCCAAAAAAACCTGTGATCTTGGGCTTTTCTGGGAAGCCTCACTTCCAGAAATGAGTCCCTAACCAGACTGCATCTGAAGTATTATTCAAGTTCAGGTACCTCAATTTAAGAATGACAGTGATAAATTGAAGAGCATCTAGGGAGGATGGCAACAAGGATGGTGAAAGTTGAGTCCATGACAAAAGACGATTCAATGAAGAAACTGGAGATGTTTAGCCTGGACCATAGAAGACTCAGGAGGATTTGTGACAGTTGTCTTCATGTATTTGAAAGGGTATCAGGGAGCAGAGAGCTGTCCAAGAATACAACAGGCTGCTTCGACGAGTTCTTCCTCACTGAAAGTCTTTGGGTTTTTACATCAAGTGAATGATGACTTGGTTGGCTGTGTTGCCACACAGATTCCTCTATTAACTGGTCTAGAATGGCTGCTGACGTCCCTTCCAACTCCCAAATGCTGTTTTTCAATGAATAAGAAAAGGTTCACTATTTATGTCAGTCTTCTGGTTTCCATTTATAGCCCCAGTAAAAACATCAGTAACGTAACACAAAAGACTTTTTTTTTTTAAAGAGAAATCATTCAACTTAATGAATGGCAGGTGATGCTTTCTAAACTGAAAAGAATAAAATTCCTAAAAATAAAATAACAACACAGAGGAAGTACTGAGTATGTTGAGTAGGATGGAGCTATTAATGACATACAACACTCAGAAGTCCCAGCTGTGGTCAGAGGAAACAGAAAGTCAACTTTCTTACTTGGAGCTTCATGCTGCAAAGGACAAAGAGCTTTCAAGGTCCTGATCTTGAGGGGCAGGGCCCTGATCTTGAGGGACACTGTTAATATCTTTTAATCCCTCCTCCTGAGCATATTCTCATTATTTCTTTATATTTCACTCATCTAACTTTGTTAGCTAAACGAGTGAGTACCATATTTAATTATATTCTCATTTAATCACTATGGAAGCTCAACATAATATTTCAGGAGACATTTTCCCAGGAGAGAATAGGTTACCTGAGGAGAGGGACTAATTTTTTTTTAAAATATTTGTATCCACAGAACATAACAAAAAGCCTGACATAAGACAAGAGCTTATGAAATGCTTGCTGAGCTGAATTAAATTAACGAGAATCAGTTTGCTTGTGCATCAAAGCTCAAATAGCTCATGGTCACAGAATGGACCTTAGTTGAACCATACTTGGCACAATCAGTTCAAAGGGAAAACTCGAACTCACTGACAATTCATCACCTATTTTATCTGCAATTGGGGACAGCCAATAATTAGTTATCCTTTTTGATCTCATTCCCAGAATTTCTGATTTATACCAGGCTTCCACAGATCTCAGGCACGAAGTCACCATGGTGCTTAACAATTTCATTCTGGTATCTGGTATTTTTGGTGTCTGAAGCAGTAGGCAGGGAGGGACGAGGTGGATATAAGAGGATAGGGGTTAGGACAACGATCAGGGCTTGGGGTTCTGTCCCACCCCAAAATGGAGCAGTCCATACTGAAGGCCCCTAGGAATGGGGATAGAGAAGGTAAACACGGAGGGGAAGCACAATGTATGGGAAAGTCGTGCAGGGACACAGGGTTGGGGCCAGGTTATGATGGGGATAAAAGGGCATGTTACCCTTTCTGAGCATCAGTTCTTTCACCTGCAGAACGGGGATAATTATATCCCAATATACCTACTTTATACCTACCTACTTTACAGAGTTGTTGCAAGAAAAATATTTGTAAACTATAAAACACTATTTAAATGTTAGCTATTATTATTCTAAAACTATAAGGCATTTGCATGGCCGCATGAGAAATACCAGATAGGAGTATATAGCATATTTGACATTTTACATCATATTATTTTGTCTGACATAAATATCTGTGAAGTTCTTTTCTATACTTGTTTCTATATAAAATCTGAATTATAATATTTACTGGTACAGAATATTATTTTTAGCTCTCATCAAAACAAAATCCCCAAAGCTGAAAATTCCTGTTTGCTAAATTTGGGGGCTGGCTTCTATGTATATACAGCAGATTTGTCATGCCTTGATTTATACTCCTGAGAGTTAATATAACATAACTGTGGTCTACCATCATAAGTAGCTATATCTAGAAATTGGCTTTTTGTTTAGCACAAAGTCACAGAGATGGACCTAAACTATGCTGGTCTTATTGATCTCTGTCGGATTGTACTGAGATAGCTGGTGTTCTCATGCTTATAATAAAAATAATATATTCATATAATGCTTTAAGGTTTGTAAAACACTTTCCTCACACCAGTGCTGTGGCAAGGTTATTCTGTTTTTACAGAGAAAGATGTTGAGGTTCCAAGGGGTCCTGTGACCTGCCCACTAAGTATCTGAGGCGGGACAGGAACTCTGATTTCCAGACCCCACGTCCAGCTCTCTGGGCAGAGCTCTCTGCTGTCAATGAGCAGAAGGTCCCTCAAAGGTACCCAGCCAGAGAATGCACATCAACCTGACAAAATTTAACAGGGGGGAACCTGGAATAGAGTTTTCGTGAAATTGCTATTTTGATATCAGAAACTCAACCAAATTCACCATCTTTGGGATGTTTCTAGACATTGTAGTTTTACCAAAGGATTCAATGAGAATTGCCTGAACTTTAAAAGAACATATGGTCAATTTAAGACCTGAAACAGGAAGCAGATGTAACTCAAGAGTCTTGTTTTTTTGCTTTTTGTTTTTTTTATATTACTTACCTTCTCAACGGGCTGGAGGGAGAGCGTATGGGACTCAAAATTTTAGAAAAGAATGTTTAAAAAAATAAATATAATTTGAAAAAGAAAAATGACAAAGGAGATGGTTTCAGAAAAATCTGGGAAGACTTATATGAACTGACACCAAGTAAAGTAAACAACATTGGATACAATAATTGCAATATGTAACAATGATCAACTGTGAAAGACTTAGCTAATCTGATCAATATAATGATCCATGACAATTCCAAAGGACTGATGATGAAAAATGCTCTCCACCTCCAGAGAAAGAACTGATGAACTCTGAGTGCAGATTGAAGTATATATTTTTCATTTTATTTTTCCTGTTTTGTTTTGTTTTGTTTTGCAACATAGCTAATATAAAAATGTTTTGTATGACTTTCCATGTATAATGAGTGGGAATTTGGAACTCAAAGTAAAATGAATGCTAAAAAATTATAATAATCCTGAAAAGGAAAAACAAAAAAGGTTTTTTGTTGTTGTTTTGGCTTTTTTACTTTATAATTTCACTACTGTAAAGGTGATCTCACTCAACTCAATTCTACACAATGGGTTGGCTCTCTGACCTGAAATTAAGGTATTCCTACAGCCATAATACTGGATGAATTCTGAAAGCATTGTACCTATATGGACAAAACAAAGTTTCACTACAACCTATCAAAATAGCCTATTCATTGCTAAGGGTAGGAAAATTTGAAAAAGGGAGCAGATCCATTAAGGTTCACTTACCTTTTTATCAAAGGTCAGAAATTGTTTAAATTGGTCAAAGTCTGATGGGGTGACATATATGCGGAGAGGTTTTTTCCGGTGTTCAGTGTAAGGGTCTAAAGCCATTTTCTCTGGTGGATTCACTTCAATTCCTTGACTCTCTAAAAACACCTAAATGATTCAAAACACAAAATAATCATGTATATTCCTGGAAATATTATAGAAGGTAAAATGAACTCTGACCAGACAACAGAAACTTATGGGGCGCTAATGATGGACCCCTAAAAGTCTTTCCCATATGGCCCAGATCCCTGGTTCCCAGGCCCTTGGTGTTGGCCTGGGACACCCAGCCCTTTCCAGTTAATAATCCTTTCAACTGTCCAAGCTTTGTGGCTTTGACCCTGCCCCAATCTCCAATTCTCTGTGACCTCTAATCTAGCCCAGCCCTTCATTGTCTGTAACCTCAGGATTGTCCCCTGGCCACTTTCCACTTTAATTCCATCTAGACCCCTTCCACTTGGCCTTGGTCCCTGGAGTTTGCCTGGGACACCCAGCCCTTCCAGGTCCTTCTCTGTTACCTCCCAATCACCCACACTATTGGTCAATCCTTGATCACATCCAGATTTTCCAGTCTTTCTGTATAAAAGATCCATCTTGCCTCAGTGCTCAGATTCAGTCTGGCCTGCTTGTCAATACAAGTATCACAACACAGTGAATTCTTAAAATCTTGCCCACTCTGACTGGTGTTCTAACAAATCTTATCTCTGGCTGAAAAGAAGACTTGGTTGAATTCATTCAAGGCAGGAACCATGTTGTTTGCCCTTGAATTCTGGGGTTTCCAGCACCCCTAAACCTCAACAAAACCAATGAACATTACAGACAACATGAAGTCAGGTTTTAGGAGTGGGGAATTCTTGACCTTTACTGCCTAGTCAACTAACAGTACTTCCTGTCTAAACTGGGCAAATCATGTAATACCACATTTTAATCCAGCCATATATACAAGATTACAATAAAGAATTCCTTCACAATGTATTAACTTATAAATATTGCTAGACAATGCAATATAGTCTAGGAGACATTGGGGTATAAGAAAACTTGGACCTAAAAACTTAATAAGGCCTATAAAATTTAGCGAGGTGGCAAAGTTAATAAGCATTGATTAGGTGCTTACTATGCACCAGGCACTTTGCAAAGTTCTCAGGATACAAAAAGAGGCAAAAATCTGTTCCTTCCCTCAAGGAGCTCAAAATCTAATTGGGAGACAACATGCAAACAAACACACGCAAACAAGCTACGTACAGGATTTGTTATTGTTCATTTGTTTCAGTTGTGTCTGACTCTTTGTGACCCCATTTGGGGTTTTCTTGGCAAAGATACTGGAGTGGTTTGACGTATCCTGTAGCTCCTGTGACAGATCAGGAAACTGAGGCAAAAAACTGGATGCCACTCCCCTAATTGGTCTCTCCCTTCCAGCAGTATCTGATGTAGAAAACCAATAAGAAACTCCTGAACAAGACCCTGAACCTTTCTATGCAATCCCTGATCTGAGCCCAATCTCTTTTTATTCCAAGATGTGAACCACTCTAGACTACCTTATCCCTAGTATGTGGTAATGGCTGCACTGTGGGAGGTTGCCCTGTGATCCTTTCTGGCAGAGAAGGGAGTACAGTTGCTGCCCTAGTGAAAGAAGCTACTCAAACCATCTCCAGCTCCAAGAAGCAGCTTCTCCACAATGCCCTCCATAAGGCCCCTATTTCCTCCTGCTGTGACCAATCTGGATGTACCTTTCTCTGGTTATCTCCACCTTCCCCTCTGGGATCCCACCACTGGGTATCCTCTTAAGCCAAAAGCTTTCCCTTGTAAATTAACATTAATTGGGTGACATTAAAATGCATCCAATAAAGGAGTTTTGCTTTCAGCATCACTGGTTGGTTCAGCTCTCTTGCAAATGCCTTCAAACTGCATAAGTAGCCTGAAATACTAACTTACAAGGTTTTGTATGATTATCCCCATTTAACAGATGGGGAAGTTGAGGCTCAGAGAACCCAAAGGACTTGCTCATTATCACGTAAGCAGTTAAGCATCAGCCTCAGGACTTCAACCAAGGTCTCTTGGCATCTAGCCCAAATTCAATGCCCTTGCCACGATTCCATGGCACAAATTGGACCTAAGGATATTTATTTCATCTCCAAAACCTAAGTTACTAACACTTAGGCTTTCTTTTTATTTCAGACTTCTCAGTTCTACCCAATAATGCAAAAGAGATATAGGCACCAACATTTATCTATTTGTGGACAGCAAAAAGGAGCTGGTCTATGTGGGAAAACTGGAAAACTAATGCATTGTTGGTGGAGTTGTGAAATGATCCAACCATTTTGGAGAGCAATTTGGAACTATGCCCAAAGGGCTATAAAAATGTGCATACCCTTTGACCCAGCAATAGCCCTTCTAGGGATATATCCCAAAGAGATCATATAAATGGGAAAAGGACCCACATGAACAAAAATACATACAGCAGCTCTTTTTGTGGTGGCAAAGAACTGGAAATTGAGAGGATACCTATCAATTGGGGAATGGCTGAACAAGTTGTGGTATATGAATGTAATGGAATACTATTGTGCTATAAGAAATGATGAACAGGCAGTCTTCAGAAAAATCTGGAAAGACTTGTATGGTCTGATGCTGAGTGAAGTGAGCAGAACCACAAGAACGTTGTGCACAGTAACAGCCATGTTGAGTGATGACTAATATTGATAAACTTAACCCTTCCCAGCAATACAAGGATCTAAGACATCTCCAGAAGCTTCATGATGGAAAGTGCTACCCACATCCAAAGAAAGAACTATGGAGTTTGAATGCAGATCGAAGCATACTATTTGCTATTTTTTTCCTTGTGTTGTGTTTTGTTTCCTCTTTCTGGTGGTTCCTCCTATTGGTTCTAATTCTTACTTACAATATCACTAATGTGAAAATATGTTTAATAGGAATGTATATGTATAGCCTATATCAGATTGCGCGCTGTCTTGGGGATGAGGTGGGGGGGGGAGAAAAATTTAAAACTCAAACGCTTATGGAAATGAATGTTGATAACTCAAATTATTAAAAAAAAAAAAAGAAGGAGCTGGTCTGAGTTGGATGCTAAACTAGATTTCTT
Source organism: Vombatus ursinus (assembly GCF_900497805.2). Taxonomy (NCBI): domain Eukaryota; kingdom Metazoa; phylum Chordata; class Mammalia; order Diprotodontia; family Vombatidae; genus Vombatus; species Vombatus ursinus. The sequence continues at coordinate 994,355 of NW_020944476.1, read as the reverse complement.
ACAAGTGTCTGAACTGGCACTTTTCTCCCCAGTGTAGAAATGGACCCAGACTAATATAGATTTGAGGATTCCCTCCCATCTTCACCATCAAGGGAAAAAAAACTGGGAAAGAAAACAGTACCTCCTCAAGATTGCTAAGGCCTAAAAGTGTATTACTCTAACAAAAAGTCAAGATAAATTTTTGAGTTAGATACAATCCCGAGTTTCATTTTGTTAATACATTACAAATCAATGTAATGAAACTGTTTTCACAGTCACTGCTGTTTTCCAATTCATCTTGACATCTTGTCTCCTTAAAGCCTTCATTCAATTAATCAATCAATCAACAGGCATTTATTAAGTAAATTAGTGCCAGGCACTTTTCTACACACTAGGGATACAAAAAAAAGTGGGGAAAAAATGATTGTTGCCTTGGAGGAGCTCACATTCTAACAGACTTGACAATAAATGGTAGAGTAATTGGGAAGAGGAATGGCAGAGTACAACAGAATGAGATCTGAACAGGTTTTAAAATTGGAAATACAACAGAAACTTGGTTTGATGTTTTGGCAACTACAGAGGCTGTCTTAGGGCATCTGAGTAGTATGGCATAACAAAGAGTATGGGGCTTTTGCAAAGAATCATGAGGGGAGCCAAGATAGAGGAGTAAGCAGGAAATCACCTGAACTCTCCCCAATTCATCTCTAACAACTATAAAATATCACCTCAAGATGAATTCTGGAAAGGCAGAACCAACAAAAACATGAGGTGAAACAATTTTCCAGCCCAAGACAACTTGGAAGGTCACCAGGAAAGGTCTATTTAACTCAGGTAAAAGAGGAATGCAGTTCAGGGTAGGCAGGATCCCGGTAAGGTGGCATGAGGCATTGCCGCAGTAAGTCAGAGGAGGCACAGAGCCCCAGTGCAGGTCAGTGACGGGGCTCCAAAGCAGCACCAGGCTAACAGCCAGGGCCTGCAGTCCCTGATATAAGAAGCTTGGGACAGTGCATCCCCCTCCCCAGGAGCAGACCTCAACATTAAAAATAACAAAATAGGCTCAGAAAATGAGCAAAAAAAAACCAAAATAAAACAAAACAAAAAAGAACCTGACCATACAAAGTTATTATGGCGACAGGGAAGATCAAAACACAAACTCAGAAGAGGACAACATTGTAAAAATGCCTACATTCAAAACCTCAAAGAGAAATGAGACTTTGTCTCAGGCCCAAAAACAACTTCTGGAAGAGCTCAAAAAGGACTTCAGAAATCAGATAACAGAGGTAGAAGAAAAATTGGGAAAAGAAATGAGAACGATGCAAGAGAATCTTGAAAAAAGGGTCACCAGCTTGATAAAGGAAGCACAAAAAAATGGAAAAAGATGTACAAAAATATACTGAAAAAAACAACTCCTTAAAAAATATAACTGGCCAAGTGGAAAAGGAGATAAAAAAGCAAACTCAAGAAAATAATGCCTTCAAAATTAGAATTGGACAAATGGAAGCTAACGACTTCATAAAACATCAAGAATCAATTAAATAAAATTGAAAGAAAGAAGAAATAGAAATGTAAAATACCTCACTAGAAGAATCAAAAGACCTGGGTTGAGTGTAAATTCTACTCTAATTAGCTGGAAAGTGCTGGAAAAAAGTCATCCTCCATACCTAAGTATCTTAATCATTAAAATAAAGTGATTGAACTATAGCAATCTCTAAGGTAATCTCTAATTTCTAGGATTTCATAATATTAACTTTTGTTGTAATTTTTAGTTGATAAGAGAATTATATCTGAGGATACAATAGCAACAAAATTTTCTCCTCATTCAAGATTCTAGACCAGTATCAAAACGTGATTTTAAAAAATAGCGAAAGGCAAAACCCAGCTGATAGCTAGTTTGTTTTCTTAACTTACTCAGTTAATGTTAAATACCGGATTTACCCGGGTCTGATGTTCTGCAACACTCAGATTCTTAAGCAATGCCACAGAAATACCAATTAAATCAACAGTTAAATTTACATATACAATTAAACAAATATTTACACAAGATGTAAAATAATTTGGAGTTATGTCTAACTCTCCTTTTAGTCAATTCACCCTCAAAATATGAGTATGTCAGAGTGACTACATGTACTTCTAATAGAAACAATATTTACATTAATTTTAATAATCACAGTATGTCTCACATCTGTGACTCTTTGGGTGGTTTTCTGTTTTACAATTCTTAAACATGTGTGGTTCAGTCATTGGCATTATATAATTTAAAAAAAACACTGTTTGCTTTTTGAATGGTTTAAAAATCATGTGCTTAATAAAAATAAGAACATCAGTTTCCCTCAAAATAGCTTATGAAATGAAGGCTGGGTCACTAATGTTTGCCATATAACCTTATCTTTCTTTGGGAGATGCTGCTCAAATAACAGAAGACTGTGTTTTCCTTTTCCTTGCCTTTTCTGGGAAGCTTTTTGCTGAGGCTGCATTGTCCCCTTTCCTAACACTGAACCATAAATTATCTAGATCTTAAAGTATATATGCTGAAAATAAATCCAGGCTCAGGAGGAAAAAAAAAAGGATGGACTAACTTCATAATTAATCAACATTACTTGTTACCTTTTTACTTCATTTCAATTCTCAAAAATTAGGACAAGTATAAGAACAAGTTAAAAACACTACAGAGCAAATTCTCCTCTCTGAGGATGATGGAAGCCAGCCTGTATAAGTCCATGCTGGGATTATAAGGGTAGGATTTAAAAAAGAAAATCATTTCAAAATGGCATTTTAAACATCTGCTGTGCCCACATAATTCCAGGGATACATAGCTCATGTGCCAGAGAAATATAAGGTCAAATCAAAGACAAAGAACACCCAAGCTATGGTGTTGTGGTACAGCACACAGAAAAGAGTTGTAGACTTGGAATTTGGAGTACCTGGGTATGAAACCCACGCCTGACTCCTACTGGCTGCATGGTTCTAAAGTAAGTCAATTTCTCTTTCTGAGCTTCAGTTCATTCATCTGCGATATGGGGGATAATAACAGCACCTTTTTCACAGGGCTGTTAGATGTATCAAAGGAGATAATATACATAAAGTGTTTTAACCTTAAAGCCCTACATGAAATTTGAGCTATTATTATTGTCATCATATTGCTTCCCAGAATCCTTATTTTCTTGAAAAATAAATGTGGAACTCCCTCCCACTTCCATATGCAGAAAAGCAACAAATTAAAGGGTATTTTTTTTTCTCAGCTACAGAACAGTAAGCTATGTGCAGAAAACCAGTTTTCACTGGTCACTAAAGAAAAACTAGGCTGCTTGGGAGGATTTAAGAATGGACAGGAGGAAATGTTTTCTCCTTTCTAGACCAAGAAAAACTTATTGTTGCTCTCTGTGACTGGAGCTCAGTCTTAATAGAGAAGAATGTTAGAAATTGATGCAAAATCAGAGAAAAGGTGAATCATATCAAAGGTGTGACAGTGGTCATCTGTGATTGTGACAATGATGATCCAAGTCAAGTCAGTTATCAATTCTATAAGTCAGATGGCTTTATGTACTTGATTTTTATTTGGTCTGGACCATTAAGTATTTCATTCATTAAAGCAACTCCCTCAGATAAACTGCTCAATAGTGAACCTACACACAAAATGGGTTGTACATATACACAAAGCCATTATATCCCCATTCTATTTGTTTTTTCTACTTTTTTTTTTTTTTTGCCTGATCTGTGATTTCATTGGTATAGCCAAATCCCTTAACTCCCTGGGGAGGAAATTTCCTCTACCAATGCAAGTCACTTAAATTCACTCAGCCTCAGTTTCCTCATATGTAAAATGGGGATAATAATAATATATACCTAACAGGGTTGTTATTAGGACCAAATGCAATAACAATTTCTAAGCCTGAAAGGGCTATATAAATGCTGGTTATTATTATTATTATACAAAGTAGCCCCTTTTAAATTAAAACTATGTTGAAGAAATCACAAGATTTCAAAATTCATTCCACACCTTTGTAAAAGGGTCACAGTCAACAACATGGAATGTCTTCCCATAAATTGTGAGGTTGATACCCCGATTCAGGTCTTTCCAGTGGTAATGGTCCCCACGGTCATTCTTAGGCAGTCTCTGGCGCTTGATAAATTTGCCCTGAGGAATTCCAGAGTTTTCCACAATCGGCTCCATGACTGACACGCTGTCATCCTCCAGGTAATAATAGATGGCCACCTTTCGGATCCTATAGTGCTCCTCAGTAGACAGAGGGACATCCTCTTGGAAATAGGCATCAAATTTCAACACCTATAAAAATAGTAATTGCTCCCCAAAGGAGGAGAAAATGGTGGCATTATTAGGTTATCATCAAATAATATTTAGCCTTTTCATGTACAAAGACACACTTGCACACATGCACATACACTGAAATACTTCAGCAATCAATAACTAAGTTGATACTCCACCAATGAACTTCACAACTCCTCTCCCACTTAGCAGATGGTCTTTAAGAATTGTTGTGACTGCATGACCAATATGGTATTATGTTTTGTATGATTGAACATCTATAACCTATATCAAATTGCTTACGGTCTCAAGGAGGGGGAAAGTGAGAGAAGAGGGAAAGAGAGAAACAGAAAAAAATTTAACTCAAAAATTTATAAAATTGAATGTTTAAAATTGTCTTTACTGTAATTGGGAAAAAAATAAAATACTATTTTAAAAATGGGAAAAAAAGAATTGCTATGATCAAAAAGTTTATAAACCTGCAACTAATCCAGTGATGAGCCTCACTGAATTTACCTCTATGGTGGTTCTTGGATAAAAAACAAAGAATCCATCACTGAGTTTGAATCTGACATCTATACTTTTTGGTAGGATCTGTGAGATCTTATACTCCTTAGGCATAGCCTTCAAGGGTTATGACAAGGAGTCATTGAGGTACGCCTTCAGTGCAAGAAGAGTTAAATAGAATAAAGAAGACAAAAAAGGAAAGTGACAAATGTTGGAGGGGCTACTGGAAAATAGGGATATTAATAACTCTTGGTGGAGTTGTGAATTGGACTGGGCATTCTAGAAAGCAATTTGAAATCATGCCCCAAAAGTCACTGAATTATTTATACCTTTTGACATAGCAATACCACCACTAATCCTATACTTCTTAAGAGATCAAAGAAAAAGGACCCATCCACAGATATATTTATCACAGCTCATTTTTTTTTTTTTTTGTGGCAAAGATCTGGAAACTAAGGAGGTGTCCATCTATTAGGGAATGGCTGAACAAATTACAGCATATGAAGACAACAGAATATTATTGCACTATAAGAAACTATGAAAGAAATTAGTTCAAAGAAATTTTGGAAGAATTGTATGAATTGATGCAGAGTGAAGTAAGGAGAAATAGGAGAATGATTTTAAAACAACATTGTAAAAACAAAGACCAAGGAATTTTGATCAATATAATGACTATCTCAGAGGACCAATAAAGGAGCATGCTAATAACCACCTCCAGGCAGGTGAAGGATACGTAATACAGAATGCATATTTCTTACAAGGGTTTCATTTTTCTTTTTCTTTTTCCCAATAAGGTGTTGAGTGAGGGGTGGTGGGATGGAGAGAAAATAAATGTTTGTTAATTAAAAAAAAGTTTAAAAAAATAAAGTTAAGTTGCTTTAAAAAAAAGAGAGAGAATTATATAGAATAAGTTAAAAAGCCGTCACTTCTACCCTCTAAATGCTTAAGCCCTAAGACATTTATTCTCTCTCTCCATAAGGAAGCCTCAAATATCTCAATTCTTCCAACTTTACTGATGTTATAGATCCCACAGCATTTTTGGAAATGATAACAAGGTTGCACTGTACTATAATTTTTAGTGTCCAAAAGATAATTTAAGGATCCTGGGACAAGTTCATTACCTTTGAAACTAACAAATGTCCACAGATGTTAATTGATGATATAACTATTCCTATAAAATCTTAATCCATCATAGAATCTTTTAAAAAATTACTTTATTATTTCAACATGAGTGCACAAAATGTGGTAGGAAGCAAACAAGATTATATATATATATATATATATATATACACACATATATATGTCAAATAGGGAGAAAATAATGTCTTGGTGAATGGGAAGTATGAAAACATTCTGAGACGTCTGAAAACCGCATGAAGTTTGAAGTAGACAAATAAATCAATGAGAAAATTAAATAAGCAATCAAATGAGGAGAAATATTAGAAAAATGTGGAAGGAATGAGGCTCTAATACCTATTATGAGGATGCTGAATCTGATGAAAAGGGCTATGGAGAGCTAGTAAGATATTTTTAAAGGGGAAACGATGTCATTGTAGGATATGGCAGGGACAATGGTTGCTATAGTAGTATTTTGTACTATCTGGAAAGGATCTGAAACTGTTAATTACTTTTACTCCCTTCCCTCATACTTTCTCATCCATTGGCTTCTGAGACGATGTACTCTCATTGTTTTCCATCTACCTCATTCTCTTCCCACCCCTTAAAGATGACTGTACCTTAAGGTTCTGTGTGGCTCTTATCTTACTCTACCATCCCTTGGTGATTACACCTACGTGCATTACTTTCACATCTGTATCTTTAGCCCAGAAAGATCTTTCCACATAGCTGCAGTCCCACAATTCCAACTAATTTTTGGATATCCTCACCTGAATGTCTCACTGGCATCTCAAACTCAACACACCCACACTGACTACCCCAAACCTACTGTTCTCCCACCTTTTCATTTCCATTGACAGTACCATCTGTCTAGATAGCATTCCCTCATCCTAACAGGAACCTAGACTGAAAACTTCCTCATTATCTTTGATTCATCCCTGCCCTTGCCTTTCCACTCCCACTTCTGATTCTGGCCCTTATCCCCTTGCCTAGACTATCCCAACATTATCCTCCCAATGTATTTTCTTGTTTCCAGTCTCACTCCTTTCACACCACAGCCGGGCTACTTTAGCTTACAGAAAGAAAGATACAGTTATGTAATTTTTTCTTTTCTTTTCCTTTCGTTCTTTATTTTTCTTTTCCTTTTTTTTAACTAAAAAAACCTTCAGTAGCTGCTCAACTATGGCCTACCAGATAAAGCAGACTGCTTATCCTAACGTTCACAGCCCTCCAGTCTAACTCCAACCTAACTTTCTATTTATTCTAAACTTAGTAACCATCAATAACAAATGCAAAAAATGCCACTTAAAAAAATTAAGGACCATATACAAAGCTGTAAGTTTCTAATTAGATTTCATTTTTAAATGTGCATATTAACTTTAATAATGCCTAACAATCTAAACATCTTATTTGTTTCCAAGTTCCCTTCTGTTATCCTTTCATTCTGTGTAATTTTGGGAACATTTATTGCTATTATTTTCAATATTATCATAATCATCATCATCATTATTGGTCTGAACCTGTGACTTCCTTGGTATAGGTTTCATCTTGTGAAGAAACTCCTTTCTCCATCCCCACCTCCACCTCGGACAAATCTACAAATGCTTTTCAATATAGTCTTAGAGAGTTGCCTGGGGCTTTGAGGAGTTATTAAGTGGCTTGCCCAGGGTTGGTTGCGTAGTCAGCTGGACAAAGGTACAAAAGCAAGATTTAAACCCAGGTCTTCTTAATTCCAAGATGGTGCTAGATCCACCGTGGCATGCCTCCTGTCACCATTATTATCACATAACTTATCATGAGTGTTCCAACTTACCTTTCTAGCTTTATCTCACTTCGCTTTGTTTTAGATGACACACTGTTTCTGTAGTTCTCATCTAACCCTTTCTATGCATTTGTTCATGTTACCCTCTGGAATATTCTCACCCTTTTGTCATCCTTAAACTCAAAGCCCAACTAAGGGAAGATTTCATAGAAGCACCAGATCCCCTCTCCTACCAAGCTAGAAATGATCTCTCCCTCCTCAGAATTCTCATTGAACTTCATCTGTAATTGTCCTTTACCTCTTCATTCTCTCATGCCTTGTATCATGGTAATTTATGGACATGTATTATCATCCTTAGGCTGCTAGGTGATACAGTGGATAGAGGGCCAGGCCTGGAGTCAGGAAGATTCATCTTCCTGAGTTCAAATCTGGTCTCCGACATGTACTAGCTGAGTAACCCTGGGTAAGTCATTTCATCCTGTTTGCCTCAGTTTCCTCACATGTAAAATTAGCTGGAGAAAGAAATGGCAAATCACCCCAGTATCATTGCCAAGAAAAGCCCAAATGGGGTCATGAAGAGTCAGATATGACTAAAATGACTGAAAAACAAAAACATTATCATCTTTGTTAAACTTTTTGAGGATAGGAATTATGTCTTTCTTATTTAATCTTTTTATCACCGGCATGTGCCACATTGTCTGACATGTAGTAGGTGCTTAATAAATGTTTGCTAAATTGAATCTGAGGCAGGAAAAGTAAATGATAACGTAATGACACGATCAGATTTAGACTAAATTTGTAGATGGCTGTTTCTGGAAGATACTTCCTGTCTGCCTAACCAGTTCTTCTCAGGACCCTTTGCTGACTCATCATCCATATCATCCATACCATGCCCTCCTAATTGTGGGTACACCCTCAGGCCTTTTAATGGGTCCTTTTCTCTTCTCTCTCTCTACAGTCACTCCATCAGGTTCCATGGGTTGAATTATCTAACATCTCTAGGCAGATTACTCTTAGGTCTATCACACCCTAATCTCTTGAGTGCCCACCACTGCCTGACTTTTGAATATTGCAAATTAGACATTCTATAGCCATCTCAAACTCAACACATACAAAACAACTCATTTTCTTCCTCTCCACCCCTAACCAACCTACCCTTCTTCAATCTTTCTTAATTCTGAAGAAGGTACAACTATCACCCACATGTACAAAAATATTTATAGCAGCTCTTTTTGTGGTGGTCAAGAATTCGAAATTGAGGGTATGCCCATAAATTGGGGAATGGCTGAACAAGTTGTGGTATATGAATGGAATGGAATACTACTGTGCTATAGAAATGATGAGCAGGCAGACTTCAGAAAAACCTGGAAAAATTTATATGAACTTATATGAGTGAAATGAGCAGAACCAGGAGAACATTGTACACAGTAACAGCCACACTGTGTGATGACTGACTTTAATAGACTAAGCTCTTCTTAGCAATGCAAAGATCTAAGACAACTCCAAAAGACTCATGATGGAAAATACTATCCACATCCAGAGAAAGAACTATGGAGTCTGAATGCAGAGGGAAGCATACTATCTGTTCTCCTTTTCTTTTGTTGTTTTGTTTTGTTTCTTCTTTCTAGTGGTTCTTCCCATTAGTTCTAATTGTTCTCTACATCATGACTAAGGGGAAAATATGCTTAATATGAATATACAAGTACAGCCTATATCAGATTGCATGTCATCTTGGGGAGGGGGAAGGAAATGAAGGAGGAGAAAATTTTAAACTCAAAATCTTATGGAAGAGAATGTTTAAAACTAAAAATAAATAAATTATTTTAAAAAAGAAAGTTCTACTATCCTCCCAATCAATAAACATTTATTAAGTGCCTACCATGTACCAAGCATTGTGCTAAGCTCCCATGTTCCCAACTTTACTGTTATCCTCAAATTCTCACTCTCCTTGATCTCATATATACAATCAGTGGCTGCTTTTCTGCTTCTAAAACAAGTCTCCCATCTATCTACTTCTCTTTACACAGCTACCATACCCTTTTCACATTTCACCTGGATTATTGAAAAAGCCTCCTAATTGGTGTCCCTAACAACAGTCTTTCCTTCTTTGATCTATCCATCTCACAGATCTCGAAATCATTTTACTGAAGCACATGTCTGACGTTGTCACTCCTTTACTCAATATATGGTCCCCCTGTTACTTTCAGGATCAAGTATAAACTCTTCTCCTTGGCACTTGAAGTCTTTCACAGTGTTGCTCCAAATTATTTCCCCAGCATTATTCTATATTACTCTCCCTTCTTATATTCTCTCTTAGCACTTTATGGCGAAGTCCAACTGGCCTTCTTGCTGTTCCTCATGTGCAACCTTCCATCTTTCTGCCTTCATAACTTTGCACTGGTTGTCTCCATGACTAGAACATCCTCTCACATCACATCACATCAATTATAATACCTTATTTACCTTAACACTCAGCTCACACATCACCTTCTACTTGAAACCTTTCCTGATCCTTCAAGATCTTAGTGCTCTACCCCTCAAATTACAGTTATCCCTTCCATATCGCAACTGTCCCCATTGCAGTTTTGATATATTTTGGGTGAGCATAAAAAATAAAATGGGAATTTGGAGAGAGTTTTGTGGAAGCTGCAGACGACACACAAAGGCCTACAGATGACATAGAGCCTATGACCAAACACTTAACCCACATTTCACAATAAGGTACTGTATGGGTAGCAAGGTGGTGCAGTGGATAGAGCACTGGCCCTGGAGTCAGGAGGACCTGAATTCAAGTCTGGCCTCAGATACTTGACACTAGCTGTGTGATCCTGGACAAATCATTTAACCCCATTTGCCTCACAAAAATAAATAAATGAATGAATGAATGAATAAATAAATAAATAAATAAGGTACTGTAAACACCCCATAAAAGACAAAGAAAAAATTCAGACTTCTTTTCTGGTATGAAGGGAGGCCCAAAAAAGTTTATGTGGATTTTCCAGATAGGTGCTTTAAAAATGCTTATTGGTTGATTAAGAGTGTGTCAGGATTTGCTGACTTCTTAAAAGAAATAAAGAGAGGAATGACAGATAATGTTAGAATTTTAAGCTTGTATAATGTTGAAATGACCAGTTAGAGAAAGGTATGAAGGAAAAATGAAGAGCTCTTTTGGCTAAGTAAAGTTTGGGAGCAATGAGATTCTCACATAGCTATAGTGTTTCTTTAAGAAACAGGAGAATTAACATCAGCAATAAAATACAAAGGCAGACATGGGAGATGCCAGCATAGAATGACCGAGGTCACCTAAGAAATTATCAAGCAATCCGACAACAGGGTAACATGGCACAAGACAGATAATATAATGCAAAGGCTCTGAAGAAGAGATCAAATTAACAATTGAATGGTGTGAAGAATAATGGCATTGAGCGATATAAAGGAAAGAAAATGATACTTTAAAAGAGAGATCAACTAGTTGCAGTATAATTTACAAAAAGGATGATAAGTATTGTGTCAAGGAAAATTCTCTTGGAATTGGAGGAAAGAGGTTACTAGAGACTTTTATGTGAGAGTTTCTATAGAATAAGAGAGTTGAAAACCTAACTGTAAAGTAATACAAAACAATAATGCCTTAAATACCATGAGGTCAGAGCTTAATGCCAGAAATAGGTATAAGACTTGTCTTTCTAGAAGTTTACAACCTCCCCACCAAACAGCAATAACAACAACAACAACAACAACACGCAAAACACAATAAAGCCTTAGCTTTTCCAAAGTCAAGAAGAAAACAATTTAGGCATCTTGACTTAAAACTTTTGTTTTTTTCTTGGCTGGAAGGAGAAAAAGGGTAGAAAAGCAGAAAAAATAAGAAAGGTTAATAGGAAAGTGTATGATAAGAAAGAAACAAATTGATGAGAAGAGTAGTATAATTCAATCTGTCAAACACTTCTCAACTGTATACTAAAGGAAGAAAGGGAGATAGAATCTGACAATGTGATGGTTAGGATATGAGGGAAAGCAGTGATGGGATGCAGTAGAACCTGAAACAAGGGATTCAAAATTTCCTTAAGTACTATGCACTAACATTGCTATCTATTTAATCAGTGCCGTCAATTCTCTCCCACATGATGGCAAGGAGCATCCACACATATGACCCCTCCCCCTGACTGATGTTTTAAAGCAAAGAAGAGTTGAAGGTAATATATAGTTAAGTGGAATGTGAAATAAATACTGTCCATCCCACTAATCTGTTGGTTCAGGCTTCTGGAATGAATTATCAGATCTCAAACTTTATACATAAATATATGTGTGTGAGTGTGTGTGTGTGTGTGTGTATGTGTATACACATGTATATGTGTGTGTATATATTGCATATATATAGCAATCATCAGAACTACTTGATGCTGCTTAAAAAAAGAAAAGTAAATCAGTGAATAGGTGAGCTAAGTAAAACTCGAAAGCAATCAACATGGTAGCCTGGTATTCAATAAATCTGAGGAACACAAACTCCTGGGTAAAGGATTCCTTGTTTGACAAGAAATGCTGGGAAAACAATTTTTAGTTAGGCAGAGAACAGGTTTAGATTGGCATCTTACCCCCTATAAGTTCCAAATGTAAAAGGAATCTAAGCTTTAAAAGTCATAGCATAAAAAAAAAAATTAGACATCCATTGTAAAGGTGAGAATTCATAACAAAACACAAATAGTAGACACCACAACAAACAAAACAGATAATTTTGATTACAGAAAATTTTAAATGTTACACAAACAAAGCAGCGCAACTAGAATAAGAATGGAAACTATTGAGTGGGGGGAAAATCTTTGCATCAAAGATCCTGATAAAGGTCTGATATCCAAGTGTTATAGGGAATTGACATAAATAAGCCATTTTCCAATAACCAAAGGATATGTCATTTTCAAAAGAAGAAATGCAAAAATCAATAATATGAAAAATAATTCTCATCATTAACAAATGCAAATTAAAACAGCTAAAAATTTTGCCTCATATCCAACAAATTAGCAAAAATGGTAAAAGGGGGAAGTAAAAACAGTGTTGGAATGCCTTGGGAAGACAGACACTGATTTATGGAGCTGTGAACAGATACAACTATTTTGAAAAACAATCTGGAATTACTCCAGAAAAGTCACTAAGCTGTTTATATTTTTTGACCCAGAGATTCCACTATTAGGCACATAACCAAAGGATGCCAAAGACAGAAATAAAGTTCCCATGTATTTCAAGGTTTAAAAAGCAGCACTTTTTAAGATGGCAAAAATATGAATCAAAGTGGAAGTGCCCATCGATGGCTGAACAAATTGTGCTTTATCCATGTTACTGAATATTATTGTGCTATAAAAAATTACCAGTATGATGAATTCAGAGAAACATGGAAAGACTTGTATGAAATGGATTAGCATTTATAAGACCAGAAGAATAATATGCATAATGGCTACAATAGTGTAAATAAAAATAATTCACAGGCGTATATGAATTCAGATTAATGCACTAATCAATCTTAGTCTGTGCCAGAGAAGAGGATTAAACATACTTTCCTCCTCTCAGAACATGTTACATGTACTGTCAGAACAAGTCACTTTTTCAGTTGGTTTTGCTTAACTGTTTTTCTTTGGAATAAGGGAGGGTTCACAGGACAAAGCGGAGGAAATGAGAAAGAGATGAAAATTACAGCGATATGGGGCAGCCAGGTGGTGCAGTAGATAGAGCACTGGCCTAGAAGTCAGAAAGATCTGACTTCAAATCCGGCCTCAAACCAAACACTTGACACTTATTAACTGTGTGACCCTGGGCAAGTCACTTAACTCCAATTGCCTAAAAAGAAAAGAGAAAAAAAAAGAAAATTACAGTGATAGAAAAACAAAAGACATTAAAACTTTTAAAAAATAGATTTTAAAAGAGAGAGGAGAAGACAGGGGGAGAGAAAAGTTAAAAAGAGGAGAAAACAGTCCAGCACAATGCTTGGCACTAAATAAATGCTTGTTGACTGAGTGATAGAAAAGGTATTCTTTTGGCTTTTGATCAGAATAAGAAAGATCAACAAAAGGGCCAAAATTACCTAGTACATTTCTCCCATTTAGTGTGTCTTACCTAGCTAGGGTCAGAAAGTATGAGATCTGAAAGGGTCCTTAGAGAGAATCTTTCTTGTCTAGGGGTTCCTAACCTTTTTCTGTGTCATAGATCCTTTTGGCAGTCCAGTCAAAGCTAGAGACTCCTCAGAATAATGTTTTTAAATACAAAAAAAAAAAGTAAGAAACCAAAGTTTAGTGAAAATAAAGATGTAATCATTTTTTTTTACTCATCTAAATTGATGGGCCCCGTGAAATCTATCCAAAAAACCAATGGATCCCAGGTTAAGAACCCCTGGTCTAGTTCAACTCTCTCATTTTATAGATGAGGAAACTAAGACAAACGAAGCTAACTGACCTGACCTAGGCCATATGAATAGTAAGTAGAAGAGTGTGAAATCCAATGCACTTGCCACTGTAAATGCTTCTTCAGTGGCTCCCTATTGCCAATGGGATATTACCTCAAGCACTGCCAGGATAGTGGAGGAACTAAATGACTCTCTTAATAAATGAACGAATGAATGAATGAATAAATAAATAAATACAAGTAATCAGCAAGGGAATTACTATACTCATTTGTCATCTACTTAAAAACTGGGGAAGATAGGTGCCTTGCCCTGGCATCTATCTGGCATTGGGTCTGTAGCCCTCTTTACTATAACCCACTACTGCTACGTGGGAAGACTATACCTACCCTGCCAAGTATGTATCAGAACTATCTAAGAAAACAGTGATGGACTAGGTCTGTATTCCAAAGAGATAAAAGAGAGAGAGAGAGAGAGAGAGAAAGAGAGAGAAAAGGACCCATATGTACAAAGATATTGATAGCAGTTCTTTTTGTGGTGGGAAAGAATTGGAAATTGAGGTAATTCCCATCAGTTCTGGAGTGTCTAAACAAGTTGTGGTATATGAATGTAATGGAATGCTATTGTGTTATAAGAAATGATGAGCAGGAGAATTTCAGGAAAACCTGAAAAGACTTACATGATCTGATGCTGGGTGAAGTGAGCAGAAAGAGGAGAACATTGTACACAGTGACAGCAACAATTAACTAGGATTGGCCTAGCTCTTCTCAGCAATACAATGATCTAAGACAACTCCAAAAGATACATGATAGAAAATGCTATCCATGTCCAGAGATGGAACTGATAGAATCAGAATGCAGATTGAAGCATACTATTTCATTCTTTTTTGTTTTTTTTTCCCCATGGTTTCTGCCTTTTGTTCTGTTTCTTTCATAATATGACTAATGTCAAAATATGCTTTATATTATTGCGCATATATAACTCATGTAAGATTTCTTGCCATCTTGGGGAGGAGGAAGGGGTGGGAATGGAGAGGGGAGGGAGGGAAAGAGAAAAATTTGGAACTCAGAATCTTTCAAAAAATGAATGCTGAAAATTGTCTTTATGGTGAGAGGATTCTGGGAAGATGGCACAGTAGGTCAGAAAATTTCAAGCTCTCCAGATTTCCTCCACAAACAAGACAAAATAGCACCTCAGGGTGAACACACAGTGGTAAAAATAAACAAGAGTTGGGGCAGAACACCAGCTATACTTTAAAAGACCATAAGTCTTAAAACATTATATATTGAAGAGCAAAAGAACTGTGGTTGCAGCCAAAAATATCATACCCAGCAAACTTAAGCATAATCCTGAATGAAAAAAAAAAGGATATTTAATGAATTACCAGACTTTCAGGATTTTGTTGCAAAAAGATCTGAAATCAATAGGAAATTTGATATACATGATCCAAGAGAAATATAAGGTAAGCATCAAAGACTAATTATAAGGGACTCAATAAGGACAGACTGTTTACTTTTTACACAAGGAAACTGTATATTTAGATTGTTATTAGTAATTGGGTAGTTTGAAAGAAAGATTGGGGTAGAGCTGAGTATTATGTGATATGAGAAAGTAAACCATCCATGGAGAGGTAAAAAGAGTAATTATCTTATACAAAAGAGGTGCAAGTGGAAAAACTGACACAGAGGAATTAGGTGGGGGAAGAGAGTGGGTAGTTCTGGAACCCTACTCTCATCGGGAATGGGTTAAAAAGGGAACAATACATACCTATCTAGAAGGGTATAAAAGTTCTAAATCTAGAAAGAAATAAAAGGCTAAGGGATAGGAAGGAGGGAGCACATAAGGGAGAGATTTCAGGGTGGGAGGAGAGGGTAAGGTAGGGATCTCTGGTTGGGGGGGATAAGTTAAGTAATAGAAGGGCAAGGTAGCAGGTAGAAGTAAAGTAGAGGAGTCAGGAGGGATAGGAAACAAGAAATATGCACAAACATAAAACAAAGATCAGTAGTAGAATTTAGTAGGGGAAAAAAAAGCAGGGGTAGTAATTCATGATCTCAGACAAAGTTAAATCTAAAACAGATTTAATAAAAAGTGAGAAAAAGGAAAACTACACTATATGTCAGCCATATTAATCAATATTATTTTAGATCATTTAAAAATAGCAGACAGTATAAGGTTGGAATATTGCTGTGGTATAGGAAATGATGAATTGGTAGACTTAGAAAAATATGGAAAGACTTGGACCTATGAAGGAAGACGTTATCCACCCTCAGAGAAACAGAGGACAAACAAGTATAGCATCGTAATTGTAACTGTATGTATGTATGTATGTATGTATGTATGTATATATGCTTGGTGTATACAAATATATGTATATGTGTATATATGTGAGTATATATATATATGTATATGTGTGTGTGTGTGTGTGTATCCATGCTTAATTATAGCCTTCAGGGGGTTGGGGGGAGGAAGGGGGAAAAAAACAACAAATTAAAAAGTGTACAGCAGAGAACAAAAGAAAACTTACAAGGAAGCAAAGAAAAGACTGACAGCTTGGAACATAATGTATAGTATTACATAGGCTTTCTTGAAATGGAAATTTATTGAGGTATGTTTTGAATCCTCTCTGATGTTCTGCTATGCACGTGGCAATTCCTTTTTTCTTTTCTTATTTTGTATTAAGTTTATAATGTGTTTTTTTTCTTATTGTGTATTTAAGTTTTAAATAAATAAATAAATAAATAAAAGGAAATTGTCTTTACATGTAATTGGAAAAAATAAAATACTATTAAATTTTTTTTAAAAAGAAAACAGGGATGAGTCAGCACCAACCCTTTTACTATTTATTTAGTATCTCAACCAGTGTGGATTATTATTTATCACTGATTAATATTGTTTGAACCTAACTTTAAACGACTAGAGATTGTTTGAACCCAGAATGTCACCCTGACCTCAGTAACTCTCTAGGAATGCCAGGGGTGGCTACAAACAATTTGGCTTCACTCAGGTCCTGGATCCACCCAAAACAGTCTTTGCCCACATGGTACTGAATGTTTATATTTACTAATATCTATCTCAATCTATTTTGCTTTCAAGTTGCTCTCTCAGCAAAATTGCTTAATTGAGTACATGTGGTTCGTGTGCCCGTGCAGGTGGCCCCTTGTCAAAATCCTATACAATAGAAACTTTCCAGAACCTGGGGAAAGGGATCTACGCCTCCTTCTTGGCTCACTCTCTTCTATTAAACTACCTAATAAATTTTGTTCTTAAAGAAAACACCATCAGTAAGGACCACAACTGACGCATAGGTGTGGGCAGCCCCATTTCCTCTAGAAATCACTTCTCCTTCCAGTATCACTGAACCATCTAAGGGACTTTGAACCAAAACCTTTGTTCCTTAGATGCCGAGGCCATGCTTAGAGAACATTATCTACTTTACTATTCCAGATTCCAGGAACTATTACATATAAAAGGAAAGTTTTAACTAACAACATAAATTGTAGCAACTATTTATCAACTTCATAACAAATAAATATGAAAGGATAATATTATAAACTATTTTATCCAACTATGTCTCAATAAAACCAACGACTTAAATAAATGAAATTAAAGAATATTTACAACACTATAAAATGCCCAAATTAACAGAACAAGAAATAGAGGTAACCCTCTTTAACAAGAAAATAAACATTAAAAAAAAAGAAAATGAACATGCCATAAATGAACTTTGAAAGAAAAAAACTCCAAGATAAAACAGATTCACAAATAAATTCTATCAAACATTTAAAGGAAAATTAATTCCAGTATAAAAAATATGTAAAAGTAGTCAATAAACATTTATTAAGTGCCTATTATGTGCCAAGATCCCACCAAATTCCTTCTATGACACAGATACGGGTTCTGATACGTATGCTAGAATCAAAACAGAAAATGAAAAGCAGAGACCAATATCCCTAATGAACACAGATGCAAAAATTATAAATAAAATATTAGGAAAGTAACCAAAACAACATGTAATAAGTATTATATACTATAACCAAGTTGGATTCATAGCTGGAATGCAGGGTTGGTTTAATACTGGCAAAACTATAAACTTAATAAGCCATATTAAAAACAAAATAGGCAAGAAATCATTATTAAAATAAATGTTCAATTGTTTTTCAGTTGTGTCTGACTCTTTGCGACCCTTTTTAGGCTTCTTGACAAAGATACCAGAGTGGTTTGTCATTTCCTTCTCCAGCTCATTTTACAGATAAGGAAACTGAGGCCAACAGGGTTAAGTGATTTGCCCAAAGTTACACAGCTAGCGTCTGAGAACTGGATTTGAACTTAAGAAGATGAGTCTTCCCAACTTCAGGGGCAGCACTCTACTATGCCACCTAACTGCCCCTGGATATCAAATAAATACATATGTATCATTAGAATTTCCATATATGATATCAGTAAAACCCAACAAGAAGACAAAAAAAAAATTCCATTTAAAATTACTATAGAATATATAAAATATGTGAGAGTCTACCTTCCAAGAGACAGACAAGAACTATATAAATAAAACTACAAACAACTGTTTACAGGGGAAAAAAGACAAATATTAATTAAAATTTTAAAAATATTAATTAAAAATTTAAAAATATTAATTGCTCATGGGTAGGATAAACCAATAAAAATGACAATAGCATTAAACTAGTTTACTAATTTAAACTAAATTAGTTTACTTCTTCACTGCTGTACCAATCAAACTCCCAAAGAATTACTAGAAAAAAATAACAAAATTCATATGGAGAGGGAAAAAAAGATCAAGAATCTCAAGACAAATAATGAAAAGAAATGGGAAGGAAGACAGCCTAGCAGTGCCAGATCTCAAACTATATACCATGAAGCAGTAATTATTAAAACAAATTAGTACTGGTTAAAAAAATAGAGAAATCAATCTACAGATTAGGTGTACAATATACAGAAGCAAATGTATCTACAGTAGTACTACAGTACTGGACAGCGAGGTGGTGCAGTGGATAGAATGTTGGGGCTGGAGTCAGGAAGATTCATTTTAATGAGTTCAAATCCAGCCTCAGATATTTACTAGCTGTGTGACCCTTTGCAAGTCTTACTTAACCCCGTTTACCTCAGTTTCTTCATGTGTAAAATGAATTGGAGAAGGAAACGGCAAGCCACTCCAGTATCTCTGCCAAGAAAATGCCAAACGGGGTCACAAAGAATAGAAAGTGACTGAAAAATGACGACAACAACAACAACAAAAAAAAAAAAACACCAGAGTACCAGATGTAGTATTTGATAACCATAAAGACCCCAGCTCCTGGGATAAGGACTTGTTATTTGACAAAATTTATTGGTAAAATTGGGCAGCAATATGGACAAAAATTAGATTTAGACCAATACCTAACACCTTATATAAAGATAAGCTCCAAATGGAAACATGACCTAGATATAACTCTCCCATTTTCCATCAGCTGCTCTGCTTGGTTTGGACTCCAAAAACATCATGCCTCCCCAGGATAACCTCATTCCCTGAAATCAAATTGACTCGGCTTTTGATGTTCAATACTTTGTCAGTACCCTTAGCTGGCCCACCACACTGGTTAAAGGGTAGGAGGGCCGAACAACAAACTCCCAAAGTCTTCCTTTACCGGGGGCTCAGAATTTTCCAGCTAATTCTCCATTTTGTATCAGCTGTTCTGCCCATGTTAAATCTCCAACATCACCTTCCTCCTCCTCTTTTCAGTTTCCTTTTGCAGACTGTCTTCCCTCTTTAGATTGTAAGCTCCTTGAAGGCACAGACTATATTTCTTTTAATTAATTGTATCCCCAGCATTTGGCACAATGCCTGGCACATAGTAAGTACTCAATAAATGCTTATTGATTATATGAAAGGTCGTATCATTCACAAATTAGAGAAACTTGGGGAAAATTACCTATGAGATCAATGGATAGGAGAAAAGTTCATAACCAAACAAGGAATGGAGAAGAGATCACAGGAGATTAAATAATTTGGATTACATAAAATTTAAGTTTTCACATAAAGCTAATATTAAAAGGAAAACAACTGGAAAAAAATTTTTTGTAGCAAGTTTCTTTACATTTGGGACTGCTTCATATTTATAAGAGTGCCATTTCCCAACTGAAAAATGGTCTAAGAAAATGAATAGGCAGTTCTGTATGGATGAAACCCAGGCTAGCTACAGCCATGTGAATAAATACTCCAAAGCACTATTAACTGGAGAAATGAAAATTAAAGCAATTCTGAGATTCTATTTCATACCCATTAGAGTGGCAAAGATGACAAAAATGCATTTTGAAAATGACAAATGCTGGCGGTGCTGTGGGAAAACAGGTGCACTGCTGGTGAACCAGTGACTGGGTACAATCATTCTGGAAAGCAATTTGGAATTATATACAAATTTCTAAACAGCATATACCCTTTGGCCCAGCTATAACAAAGTTAGGCTTATATCCCAAGGAGATCAAAGAAAGAGGAAAAATTCTTTTTTGTACAAAAATATTTATAATAGCTCTTTTTGTAGTGGCAAAAAAACTGGAACTAAGGGAATGCTCATTAGCTGAACAATGACTGAATAAGTTGTGGCAGATGAATGTGATGGACTACTACTATTGTGCTATAAAAAATTATTTCAAAAAGACATGGAAAGACTTCTATGAACTGATACAGAGTGAAGTCATCAGAACCAGAAGAACCATTTATACTATAGCATTAATGTTATAAAAAATGAACAACTTTGAAGAAATTTACAAACTGATAAAGAATGAAATAAGAAGAACCAGGAGGACAACATATATCATTACAGCAGTGTAAAACAAAAACAAAAACAACATTGAAAGCTATAAAAACTATGACCAATACATTCATGATTCCAGAAAACTACAGATATTTGTTACAAGAAATTTTCTTTTCTTTTCCTTTCTCTTTTTTTCCAATACAGGCAAAAGTGGGAGGGAGAGAAAATAGATTTTTGTTGGGGTAAGGGATACAGATGTAGCATGTTGAATGCACTTTCAGATAAATCCACTGTATTATTAGTTTTATTTAACTGTTTTATTTTGTTACAAAAGATCTCTCACAAAATGAGGGGTGATTTGTAAGTGTTTTTAATGGGGAAAAAATCAATAAAACTTTTTTTCAATTGTTATCAACTACAGACCAGTATTTCACAGTTGTTTGGGATGGAAGGTCATAACTTCGGATTTAACAGGTGTATGTTTAAGAATTATTTTATGGTAAAATAGATTGACCTCAATTTCTTAGTCCCCTTTAGTTATTATCATTGATCTTCTTGCTGTTTGTGACATTACCAACCAACCTTTCCTCCATACTGTCTCCTCCCTTTGCTTCTATGACACTGTTCTCTCCCAGTTCTTCTCCTACCTGCCTCACTGTTTCTCAAGTCTCCTTTGCTGAACCATCCATCTCCTGGCTTGTAACTGTGAGTGTCTCCTCCAAGGTTCTCTCTGTCCTGTGCCTTTATCTTTTCTCTTTATATGCTTTCTCTTAGTGACCTCATTGGCTCCAATAGAACTAATTATCATTACTCCAACTCCCAAATCTATAGATCTGACCCCCACTTCTTTCCTGAACTGCAGACTCATTATTATTAATAGATATTAATAATTAATAATAACTATGTGCCTGCAGTTCAGGAAATGTTTAATAATACTAATAATAAACTTCAATATAACAACAACAATAATAGCTAGCATTTATATAGTGCTTTAAGGTGTACAAAGCACTTCATTTATATTATCTCAGTTTAGCCTCACAAAAACCCTGGGAGATAGGTGCTATTAGTATCCCTATTATACAGATGAGGAGACTGAGGCAAACAGAGGTTAAGTGACTTGCCCAGGGTCAAAAAGCAGTTAAGTGTCTGAAGCTGGATTTGAACTCAGTTCTTCCTGACTCTAGCTCCAGTACTCTATCCACTGCACCACCTAGCTGCCTCATTATCTTTTCCGCTAAACTTCTAAACATCCCTATTTCTGTTGAGGGGCCCACAATTCCCCTAGTCACTCTGAGGCTGAAAATCTCCACATTATCTTTGATTCTTGCCTTTCCCTCAATCTTCATATCCAATCAATATCCAATCAATCCAATCCAAGTACTGACTACTCTTGTACAACATCTATCCCCCATCTTTCTAAAGACAAGTCCATTTCTCAGTTAGGCCCCCATCACCTCTCAACTGTACTACTGCAACAACCTCTTAATTGGTCTTCTTGTTTTCAGATTCTTCTTGTTCCAATCTATTTTCTGCACAGCTGCCAAAATCATCTTCATAACCTACAGGTTTGACCTTGTTGCTCCCCTACTTAAAAAACTCCAATGCCTTCCTCATGCTTTTTGGATAAAATAGAACTGACTCATCCTGGCATTTAAAGATGGCCGCCATCTTGCTTAACCTGCCCAATTCACAGCACTACCCTTTCTACTCTCTACAATCCGGCCAACACGGCCTACTAGCTGTTTCCTGAATCTGGTAGTTCACTGCCCATCCTGTGTGGTAGCATAGGCTACCCCCTGTCCATCAATACCTGAAATTTACTTGCTTCTTACTGTAGCCTCTTAAAATCCCAAGCTTCCCAAAAGACTCACCTAAGATGTCATTTCCTTAAGGAAGCCTTTTCTAACCGCTTCACCCCATAAGTTGTTAGTGCACTCTCCTTTTTTGAGTCATTTTGAATATGCATGTTGTCTTCTAATCCTAGAGAGTAAACTCTTACAGGATATGAGCTGTTTCTTTTTTCTTCGTACTCTCAATGCCTAGTAAAGTGCCTTGTACTTAGTAGGGGCTTAATAAATGTTTGCAGAATTTAAGGCAACATGGTCCTATGAAAAGAGTATTGACTATAGACTCAAGAGGACTTAGGTTGATTCTTGCCCCCGATGTTTCTTATTTGAGTAACCTTAGGCAGCCTCGAGGCCACATGTGGCCCTCTAGGGCCTCAAGTGTGGCCCTTTGACTGAAACCAAATCCCTCTAATAAAAGGATTTGTTCTGCAAAACTTGGACTCAATCAAAAGACCATACCCAAGGACCTAGAAGGCCACAAGTTCCCCACTCCTGCTAGGGTGTGACTTAAACCTGCCAGAGGATCAGTTTCTTTATCTATAAAATAAATGGTTTGGTCTAGATGGCCACTGAGGTCCCTTCCAGCTCCAGGACCATGATTCTATGAATTAAAGATAAACTTTTAGGGAACAGTTAAAAGGCTCAGTAAACAAGGGGTCTGGCACTATGCCCTTAGAGGTCAGTCCTTTGAACCAGACCTCTTTACTCCTCCAGATTCCAGTAACTATTACATATAAAAGGAAAGCTTTAACTAACAATGTAAATTGTAGCAACTATTTATCAACTACAGACTAATATTAATCATAGTTGTCTGCGCTAGAAAAAAAAAGATCCTAACTTTAGGTTTAACATGTTTATGCTTATTTTATGTTGAAGTTACATTGACCTCTCTTTGTCATATTTCCCTACATTGCCCCATAAGTTGAAAACCTTTTCTCTATCCTAAATATTTGTGTAAAGATGCAGTTATTTTAAATAAATATTACAATCCACTTGACAGAATTACAATTTATGAGAGTTCTGATTCATTCTTATACATTATGGATATTAGAATCTGGAGAGATCAGTTAATGCTGAACTTGTTAAATTTAAGGGCATGGTAACTTCCCATTTGAGTCTCTCCCCTGAAGCAAGAAGTGAAGAATGATGGCAGTGACTTTATCATATTGGCCTTTTTCACATTATCTGCTGCTGATTACATGTGGACACAGCAAACATCCTATTTTTGAGAAATTTTTTCTGCATTCTACTTTTACAAATAAAAAGGACATTGAAAAAAATGCAACTTCAAGGGCATCATAGAATCAGCATGGATTCATTTCAACCCTCAGGGGTGGGGAACCTGCGGCCTCTGTTAGCCTATTCCATTATTACATAGCAATTTCCCTTAGATACTACAAGTTCCTGAGTTTTCTCAATCAACAAGCCTTTATTAAATGCCTACTATGTGCCAGACACTGTGCTGGGTGATGGGGATACAAAGACCAATATGAAATAGTATCTGCCCTCAGGGAGCTTGCATTCTACCAGGGGAAATAATATGCAAACACATTAATCTATACAAAATAATTATAAGGTAACTTAGGCAGTAGACGTATTTTAGGAAGTAATGTTTTAATTGAGCTTTGAAGGAAACCAGGGATTGATTCTAAGAGGTGGAGGTGAGGAAGGAGACAACCTCTGCAAAGGCATAGAGACAGGAATGGAATATCATGTACAGGAAACAATAAGAAAATCAGTTTGAATGGAAATGTCATATAATAATAGAGTGAGGCCAAGTGGTAAAGTGCTCCGAATGCTCAACAGAGGAATTTGTTGATGCTAAAGAGAGTAAGAAGCCCCTGGAGTTTACTGAGTAGGGGCATGATATGGTTAGACTTGTGGTTTAGGAGAATCATTTTGGCAGCTAAATAGAGAATGAAATGGAGAGAGACTTGAGGCAGGGAGATCAATTTGAATGCTCTGGCAATAGTCCAAGCAAGAAGAGAAGAGGACCTGAATGGAGATCATGGTCATATAAGTGGAGAGAAGGGGAGGTATATGAAAGATGTTGTAGTAGTAGATTCATTTCAGTGTAATTTTAGTGTTATCGCTTTCTATTTCTTTCCATTTTGGCCAACCAAGTGTGTTATATTCAGTAGCTATCAACAGGAGAAAAAAAAAACCCATTCAATTAATTAGAATACCCCATTTCCCCACCTTTTCTGAATCAAAAGGAATTTACTAACAAGTAAGCTCTGAGAAGTTTCACCTATTTAAGTAATACCACTGCTGTAATTCACTTCATAATGTCTGGGTTGCAATTTCCATGAACCTTTTTATTATGTATATAAGGATGTTTGCTTCTTAGAATTCTGTAACTGCAGTGTTATCCTTCCTCACTCTGGAGAATATAAATGAATTCATATTGCTTGCTAGGAAATATACACACTCATACACACATTTATACATAGCCATATTAATAATTAAGGGCTTTCTCTCCTTGTTAGAATCTTTGGGTATTGGAACTTCATCCCTCCCCCTCCCACGACTTTCCTTTTCCCATAGAATATGAGTTAGCATTCTCAAGGAGAATCCTGAAGTGAAAAAAGGCAAAAGCACCTCAGACAGAGGCTGTTTATATTTTCATACAAGGACAGTCCAAGGCCACTTTACTGGCATGGGCAAGGCGATTTAAAATTGTCTGCTATCCTGTTTTACTTTTCCCCAGTTGAGACCTCATTTCCCCAACTATAACTTCACAGACAGATATCCATCTGAATCTAAGTGGTAGAACCTGGAACTGTAGATAAGATGAATCTAGGTAGCACAGCACAGGGAACCCTCAACTTAGGAGTCAGAAAGACCTTAATTCAAATCCTGCCTCAAACACAAACTAGTTGTATGGTCCTGAAAGTCACTTAATTTCTCAGTCTCAGTTTCCTCATCTGTAAAACGGAGATAATAATAGCACCCGCCTTACAGGGTTGCTGCAAAAAAAATCAAATGAGATAATATCTGTAAAGTATTTTGCAAACCTTAAAGTGCTACATAAACGCTAGCTTATTCTTATTCTAAAATCCTCCCTATTCCCCCTTGTTAGTCAACCTTCAGTTAAGTTGAGAAATAATCTGGCTATATTCCATGCCCCTCAACAAGTCACTTTGCTCCAAGATCCCAAATTGTAGACGTGGAAGTTGAGACAAAAGACTGCACCTTACTATCTGTCAAGCACTGTCCTTGAACTTCTCAAAAGGAAAGAATGTCGCTAACACAAAGGAGACAGAATTTCTTCTAAACAAAAAGGGAAAGCTAAGAAGTCATTTTTGAGGGAGCTATATATCCCCAATCTCCCCCATGCACACACGCATACACCCACGACAGATTTGGAGGAAAACAGCGCCACCACCCTCTTCATCTCCAGCTGGCTGTAAAGAATGACCCCCAATAAATTTCTTTTAGTCATGTAAGTCTTGTACACGGACACTCTCCTCTCTCTCTCTAGGGCAGACACTGTATAAATCAGTCATTTGGAAATGCTGTCCCCACCAAATGAAGGTGTAACAGTGGGCCTCATGGAAAATACAGTTCAATGTTTAAAAGAGACATAATTCCCTTCCCAACTCAGGAAGTGACAAGGATCTGTGGTAGGGTTTGGAATGGACTCCAGGAAGCCTTCCCTAGCCCCTCTTCATTCTACTGCCTTCCCTCTGTTAAATATTATTTCCTATTAAGAAAGAGCATTATTTTCTTATTATATTAATATAATAATTACTTATATTTATATGAATTAATTAATTGTTCATATTTATATTAATAATATAATATACAGGACCCAAAGATCCTTTTTTTGCTTGCTCCTTCAAAGCCCAGTCTCTGAAGGACATTTCTAATCTAGCCCAAAAATTCACTCCACCCAGACCATCTTATCTAGGTAGAATATTTACTGTAACCCCACTATTGTTCAACTTCAGTAGGACTGGGTGGAGAATAGATAGAATGATTTGGGAGTGATTGATCACATGATCAAAGTCATGGTCCCCCAGCTCCTCATTAGAACTGTCATTATAATATTCACTCTCTCATTAATCATTAACCAATCAGTGTTGCTTTTCACCTGTCAGGGACACCCTTTTCCAAAGATATTTAAACATTCAACGACCTCCACGTGGTTACAAGAGAGACCACAAACCTCAATTTATTATTTGCTAGCCTAATAAACTGATTATTAATTACCCAGAAACTGTTTCTAGGGCTTTTCATTCGTTTCCCTATTTATCCTGTGCATAGCTTGTTTCCTATATATTTGTTTGCATACTGTCTCCCTCATTAGACTTGTGAGCTCCTTGAAGGCAGGGACTGTCTTTTGCCTCTTTTTTGTGTCTCCACTGCTTAGCACAGTGCCTGGCACATAGCAGGCACTTAATAAATGTTGATTGATTGATTAATTGACTTGGCAGGTTACGTCAGCTTTGGAAATTGAACTGGGCTGTGAGAATAAGCAGGAATTAAAAAGGAGCTAGCAGCAGAGAGGGCCGCTGTCTACCTTGGGATTTCATGAACCAAGAGGTGACAGAGAGCCATCATGACTGGGGGACAACTGAGAGGTAACTGTCTTTAATAACGACGGAGAAGAGAAGAAAGACTTAAGTCCCCATCTTTTTTTTCTTTGTGCCTGGTATGGTCACAGGTGACATAATAGTACATTTTCTTGCTGCTGTCCTTTCAACTGCTACTTTTTCTTGATTAATTAGCAGAAGGATACCTCAGTTTAATAGCTGCCAGGAGTTTCATCTGGCTAGGGGAAGCTTAGAAGAGCTATAACTTTTGAATTTTTTTTAAATTAATAATTTGTACATTTGCACAAACTTCTTAAGAGGCAAAATAAAACTCGATCTAATGACGTCTGCTCCTGGTCCAAGGGAGTCACTGTCTGGAGCCAAAGCAGGTAGGCTAAGCAATCTCTACCTCCATGCAGGAGAAGGAAGGGAACGCAAAGCAGTGGCCAAATGGAAGGCTCCAGTCCAAAACCAAGGCCCATGGGGGGCCACCACAAATGTGGTCTGGGAGAATCAGTTCTTCCCCTTTCTGTTTTTTTTTGGGGGGGGGGGTTCAAGAAGTCTTCCTCAGCCAAAGTCTATCCTCTATAGCAGGGGTGGGGAACCTTCAGCCTCAAGGCCTCATGTGACCCTCTAGGTACTCAAGTGCAGCCCTTTTGACTGAATCCACACTTCACAGAACAAATGCCCTTAATAAAGGATTTGTTCTATAAAACTTAGACTCAGTCAAAAGGCCTCACCCAAAGACCTAGAAGGCCACATGTGGCCTACAGCAACACTTTCTAAGTGCAGAGGAATTAAGTGGGTAGAAAAACAAATTAAGTTTCCTTATTTTAAGACCCTTCAAACTCATACAAAAATCTTTCATTCCAACTGCTGCTGTAAGTGGCCCAAATTTACCTAATGATTTTTTTTTCTGTTTACATACCTCCCTGCTTTTTATCAGCTTGTCTGAAAAGGTGTATTAGCAAAACTCTGGTTTATAATATACACATGTGCCTGAAACTATACATTTTTATTGGACAACTCAGATGACACGCCAGAAATCATGGCCAAAGTGTAAGTCAGCAGGTAAGAAGCAGAATGCAGAATAGATTAATTACGCATTTAGCAATTAGATTTTCCAGTAAAAAGTTACTTCCTTCTCTGCTTCCCCACAAAGAAGAGAGTTCAAGTTTCTATGTTTCTACCACAAACTGTTCACAATAAAAACAGCTATTTTATGAAAGAAGTTCCTTGCTTTTTATCAATTAGTTGCAATGTCATTTGTTTTCAGAAAGAAACATAAAACCTTAAACTTGGCTCCCTGCAGGAAGTAAAGGGGGAAAGGAGCAGCAGCTATTTGATTTTTTTTTTAATGTGACATTTCATTGGCATGCAAGATGGCATTACAGAATTATAATAATCTGGGAGTAGATGCATTTTACTTTTGATGTAGAGCTTTCAGACATCCTTTTGCTTGTGAAGTATGGTATTTTTCAATCATATAACATAAACTTAAAAGATCCCACTTTTATTTTGCTCAACTTTCATTTTTGTGAGCCAAGTTTATGAATATGAAGCAGTGATGGGAAACTGTTGCACTTGCTAATAAGAAAAAAAAGTGCCTGAACTTGGCAGTTACTTTTCTAGCTGGATCAGCAGTTAAGAAATAATGCCAAAAACACAGCCAATTCACATTGACACTAAGTGGACTTAAGTCAGAACAATGCAAATATGTCAAGTAAATTTTAGTTTATAAAAAATGTTTTTCACAGCTTCCTATGGTATAAAACCAAATGTCAAAAAATCAGTGTGCTTAACAGCCTTTCTTACCTCAAGACTTATAGCTAATGACTCCAGAATGCAAATTCTTGGCAATTAT
The DNA here is from genome assembly GCF_900497805.2 of Vombatus ursinus. Lineage (NCBI taxonomy): Eukaryota > Metazoa > Chordata > Mammalia > Diprotodontia > Vombatidae > Vombatus > Vombatus ursinus. Next base: position 965,344 of record NW_020944476.1, on the reverse strand, counting down.
GAAATTATGATGCACAAAATAAATAAATGTGAAAACAAAAAATAAAAATATACTACATATAATGTCTACTATCCCTTGAAGAACTGAAAGCTGGGCAAGATGAAGTATATTTATAAATTTGAAACTTCACAGAAAGTATACTAAATCTATCTAGTCTATCACTCAGAGACTAATTAGGTAGTTCATTGAGCCAGGATATGGACCATCAACTGTATCACTTGCAGAACTAGATTCCATGGGACCATAAATGGCTGACCAGGAGGCCAAAAACTTGGTGAGATGAGCCAAAGGCCCAGTTTGGAAAGAAATGTTAATGTCAACAGTAGCTCTTCAATTCTGGAATGAAATGGAATTATCCATCTCATATTGAGCAAAGACAGATTTGATGAACTGAATAGATGGCGGTACTGATGGGGTAATGGGACCTGGACCCCTAAAGGCCTTGAATTTTCCCATACATTTCAGCAGCCCAATCACTGGAGCCTCTGCCCAAGGCACTTGGCCCACCTCAGACCACCTAGATCACCTAATTGACTTACTTGACATTCCTTTCACTGTCTCTCTTGGCCCACCCCAGGCTACTTGCACTTACTGACCACTCCTTAATCTTTCCTAGATCATCTATTTAGCCTACTTCATATTCCTTACAGGTTTCACCTGGCCCACCCTAGACTACTTACCACTCCTTAATTCCATCCAGATCCTTTCACTGTCCCTTTTGTATATAAGCATCAGTCTCAACCCCATTAAGTTGCAGGTTCACTATAAACCCTGTTTCTTCTACTGGCATTACAATAAACCTTGTCACTCGACTAGAAGAGGGTTTGAGTGCACGAATTCATTCCAGGCAGACATTTTAGGGTTCCCAGCAACCCCAATCCACCATCAGTATCCCAAGAATACATTTGAAAGACAAAAGAAAAAAGCCAAGATAAATAAAAAAGGTACAAGTACAGAAGCAAATGAATGCCACTAATTCAAAAAATCAGCTAAAAAGTAATCCAAAAGGCACCAAAAAAGGGGGGGGGGGGAACTGTGATAAATACAAAAGTATTATCCAGACTGTAAAGCAACTGGGGAAATAACAAGATTGGGTGGGGAAAAAAATAGACTTGCACAGTGGGAAAAGCAGTAATGAGATGAAAATATCAATAGACACAAAGAATATACCTACTACATGGCAAAGGCATAGAGAAAAACAAAAAACAAGAGAAAAGACCCTACACAGTTTGCTCTTTAGTTGTTAAGTCTGCATTGTTTCTTGCAGAACTAAAAACATATCCAGAGAGATGGGAGGAAATAGCCACCTAGCTATATGGACTGTTTGCATGCTAACTTTTATGGGATCCTTTGAGATCAGAGATTTCTTGCCACTACAGCACACTTTTCAAAAGAAGAAATATGCAGTAAATAAGCATAACTTGAGTTCTACCCCTACCCCTCCTCTCCCTGATTTCAGGATTAATCAGCCTTTTCTTTAAACTGTATCCTGAAAATATTACAGTGAGATCTCTGGGGAATTTCATTTATTTACTAAAATCTTCTTCCTTACTAAAGAAAGCCTCTTTCAATTCAGAGCTCAGCTGTCTAAGAGCTCAAGCACTGAAAAAATGTTCTCCTTGGCATGTTCTCCGAAACCAGGTTAATTGTTAACTCCTCTGCAAAGAACTGGCTCGTCATGAAGACAAAGGAGCTCATACAATCTAAGAGAAATGACTATTAAAAACCAATGATTTGAGGAGATCCAAAGTCCTCCCTTTGTCTAAAGTCCTCATTTCAAGGCTCAGTTGGACAGGACTGGTGATAGCAGATAGGATTAACATGATCCTCAATCTAGGAATTGCTACCCCACCCAATTTTGCAAGAAATTGAATCTAAGGTGAAACTCCCAGCCCACAGTGTTCTGCTCAGGCTTGGGTAGGGGATATACATTCTGTAATTAGATTGCCCAAGGCTGGGCAATTTAGAAGTAAATGACAAAATCAAAGTTACACTCCTCATTAGAACAGGTCCACCTCTCATTGTATATTCATTCTCTCTCATTGTTAACCAATCAGGAAAACCCACTCTTCCAAGGGCGTATAAACTGTGAGCCCACCGCCATTATTGGTTGCTGGCATTCAAGAGTAACGCTGACCCTTTTATTAATAAAATGCTAACATTATTAATAAAATGATTAATTATCCAGAAACTGTCTCTCAAACTTTTTAAACATCCCAAATCATACCTTTTTGTCAAAGGCCACATGTGCGGGAATAAAGTCAGAAGGTGGGACCTGCTTGGGTTCTTCGAAGGTCAGTGTAGGTCTCTTATTGGCCAATTCATCCAAATCAGCTTGAGACAGCTGGTTCACATGGAGACGGTCTCCACCGACCCCCACTGTTGGAAGTCGAGTGTAGGCGAAGCCATTCCTGTAGCCCAATGTCTGGTTTCGGTGAAAGTTAGTTTTCTGAGGAAGGAAATGGAATCATTAAAAACACCACCATATGTGCATTTGCAACATATTACTGTAGAACCCATTATTATAAAAACAATTTTTATTCCTTGTTTTTAAACATCATTAAACTTCCATGGAGAAAGTAAACACAATTAAAAGATGATCACATTTTTTGTTGAAGTATTAAATTACTTGACTAGGTTGTTAAACAGTGAGGTAGTGATTGAGCTGAAAATAAGACTTATAAAGTCCTGTTCCTTAATTTTCAACTGGATCATCTTTGGAAATAGAGCAAAAAAGTATTTTACCAGCTAACACTTGTGACCATTTTATCTTATATTTAATAATCTTTTAGTGGCATCTGTTAGCAGCAATTCAGTAACTTGAATCACTAGTTCTGAGAAATCTATTTTAATCTTCAGTTAAAATTTTCTCTTGCCCAAAGTCGAATCTCCTTAAATCCTGTCCTAACTTCTTTCAAGACTGGGGTATACAGCAGCAAGTGGCACAAAAGATGGAGTGCTTGTGGTTGGAGTCAGGAAGACCCAAGTTCAAATTTGACTCTGCCTCAGTTTCCTCAGCTATAAAATAGGAATAAGAATAACACTTACTTCACAGGATTGTTTTAAGCATCAAATGAGATAATATTTGTAAAACAGTACAGTGCCTGGCACATAGTAGGTGCTTAGTAAATATTTGTTTCCTCCTTCTGCCTCCTTATGGCTGCACTGGATTAAATGTCCTCTCTTATGAGAACTGGAAAATATGCAACATAAATTCATATTTTCTATTAAAACAATTCACACAGGTTACTCTCAATGAGTACTACCCCTGCTTCACAATAAATGGATAAGAATGTGATTTCATTGTTACAGGGAACTCCAGATGAGGAAATTCTCTCTACCCAAAGGATGGCATCTCTACAATATATAGTCTTAGAGTCTTGCCTAGAGCAGTGATGTCAAACTCATATACAAACAGAATCTGACTTAGAAAACCACTAATTAATATAACTAATTAATATGTTACATTTTTGTTTATTTTGTTAAACATTTCCCAATTACATTTCAATTTGGTTTTAGCCACACAAAAGAGTTTTGCAGACTCCTTGCAACCTGAGCCATGAGTACCTCTGGCACTAAGAGATTAAATGACATACACATCAATTTGTATCAAACGCAAAAATTGAAGCAAATCTTCCTGACTCTGAGGTCAGCTCTCTAACCACTGTATCATGCTACTTCATAACATATGACACAGGAAATTCCCTACTTTGGGTGTTACCTCCCTAATGGACAGATCAAATAAGATAATTTATGTATTATCTTAAAGCACTATATAAATGGTGGTGGTAGTAGTAATAGCAATAGTAGTAGTAGTTGTAGTATCCATATTTCCATTGTCTTCTCCTATCCCTAAGGATAAATGTAGCATCTGTCGCTTCAATTTACTTTCTCCTTTTTGGTTAAGAGGCTTCACTAAATTGTAATATGCATCACCTTTGAGTCCTTGTGCAGGACTAGGACAATCCTAGGAAAAATGGCCTTTCAAGCAAAAAACATATTCATTCATCACCTTGACCTCCCTTTTGTGAAAACTTTTGTGTACATTTCCACCGATGGCCCACAGTACTGCAAATAGGACCTCACGTTACTGCCACTCACTGCATCGTCATTGGTTCTACTTAAATGATTGATTTGGTGCACTGTTCACGGTTCATTCTGCTTGGGTGACAGCAATGGATACACCAGAAGTTCATTGCCTGAGAAGTCACTCAAATTGTCTGCCTCTAAGAAGGGCCACAGGCTCACATGCAAAAAATTTTGGCTCATTACTAAGGTACTAACTCACCATCTCCAGTAAACCTGCTAGCATCATTTTCAAATTACAGAAAACTCAAACTTGTATCTAATTCTTAAGGTCAGAGATGTTCAACATATGAAAGGACTGAACAATTGCCCTATAATCAAGGGGAGGGAATCCCAAAAATCTTTATTCCCTCACCAAATCTGACATCTAAATTACAACATCGTCTTCTCCAAGAGAACTACATTGACATTTTGTCCCATTCAATTTAAAGCATTTCATTCACTTGGAACACAAAACTAAATGTAAAGTATGTACATCTCTGGCTCATTCTGTGGCAATCTGCTTGCTGAATGACAAAAAAGACCTTCCAAGAAACAAAAACTCACCAATAAACTTGGTCAAGAAAACTGGAAGTTTAGAAAGGAAGTAACTAGCCTCCTATAGGAAGAACAAATTCTACAAGGTGGTTTGGTGTGAAGGTATAAGGGGATCAAGGATGGTGTTGGTATCTTTAATGGGGTAGGGGAAGGGGCACACTGGGAAGGACAGCTTATAAGGAAGAAGGGAGAAGAAAGTAGTAAGAGTACAAAAAATCTTGATGAAGAAGATTTTAAAGTTAGTAGACAACCAGCCAATAGGTTAGTCTTCAATTGAGTGATTCTTTTTTTCCCCCTTTTTTCCAGTCTTGCTTGACCAAGTTAATTGGTGAGCTTTGTTTCCTAGAAAGTCTCTTCTGCCTTTAAACAAGTTGTAGATGCATGGGGCTGGGAGAAGAGAACTAGAGTTAGTAAGATAGATAGAACGAAGCTGGTAGTCCAAAGGAAGAGGCATAATAACTCACATTTTCTATAATGTTTGAAGATTTACAAAGTACATGTCTAACAACAATCCTGTAAGAAAAGTGATATGTGTATTAATCACTTCATTTTACAGGTAAAAGCACTAATAGAGGCTAGTAGGAAAGCCTTGGAAAGGGGGCTTAGGTGAGGTGGGGACGTGAAGAGGAAGGGTAGTCAGAAAAACAAGAGCTACCATTCTTAATATGGGTTTACTAGCTACTTCCCTCAAAACAACCTAATGGCGTGGGTACAACAATCACTGTCATCCCTGAGTTACCTACTTCATGGTTAGCCTATGAGGACATTTAGCCTGGAGAAAAGAAAACTTAACACCCTACCTAAGAGAGCTGTTTTCAAGTATTTGAAGGCCTATCACCTGGAAGAGACATTATATTTTTTCCATTTGGTCTTAGAGGGCAGAAGTAGGAGAAATGATGGAAGTAGTAGAGAGATAGATTTAGTCTTGATGTAAGCAAAAACTTCCTAACAACTAGACCTATTCAAAAGCAGAACGGGCTGTCTCAGGAATTAGTGGGTCCCCTCACACTGGAGGTCTTCAAGAGGAGGCTGTATGCTGAACATGCCATAGAGGAAATTCTTGTTTAGATATAGGGTGCTCTTCTATCTCCTAAATTCTGCGATCCCCATTTTGCAGCTGAGGAAACTGAAGCTCAGATGAGTTAAGGGCTGTCACTAAGTGGCATTGCTAGAAAGGATGGGGAAGCAGGATTTAAATCCAGATCACTCCAGAGTCCAGCTTGTGTTCTTTATACTGTACCACTGGTGGGGAGGGCAGATGGACCTAAGGAGGAGAGGACCTAAGGAATGGAGATGGACCTAAGAGGAGCGGTAGTGGATCTCAGAGATAGAGTGGGAAGGAAGAGAGATGGACATGGGGGAAGAGAGCTAGAGGAATAGGCTAGCAATAAGGGGAGAGGAAGCAATAGAGCTGGGGCAGGGATGGGGAAAAATGGAATTTGAGGAGAAAAAATGAAGTTGAGGCTTAGGAGGGCTATGGGATAGACTCAAATGAGAATTTATATAAATATCTTTACAAAATGCTATGTAAATGTCAATTATTATTGTTAAGGAATGGAGGAATGAAGATGGGAAAGAGGGATGAAGCTAAGAATAGGGATGGAGTTGGGTGAAAGATTGAGTTGAAAGGGGAAGTTTGGGAACGGATAGAAAAAGGGCTGCTGCTGGGAGAAGGGGTGGGAATGAAGCAGAGAACTGAAGCTGGGGGCTAGAGATGGGCATTAGAAGACATGAGAGTAAAGGGAGAGGGTGGAAGATGGACTGTGATGGTAGATGGAAGGATGGGAGTTGGAGGAAGAGGATTGAGGTTGGGGGTGGGAGATGGACCTGAGAGAAGGAATGTGAGTTGGTAGACAGGGCTGAGGCTAGGGCTAGACCTGGGAGAAAGGATGAGCGGTGAGGGGAGAGGGCTGCAGGTGGAAGGAGGAGATAGGGCTGGGAGAAGGAAAAAAGTGGGAATAGGGCTGTATCTGGTGGTGGAGGATAAGACTGATTAGAGGAGAGGTCTACATCTAGAGGTGGGCGGCGGGGACTGGGAAAAGGGATGGGTGGGATATGGGGCTGGGAGCAGGAAAGGATTGGTGGAGGAATGCAGCTTGAGGGTGAAGGTGGAGCTGGAATGTGGAGCTGGAGGCTGGGCTGGAGAGGTAGGCGGAATGGGGTTGTGGGAGGCAAAGAATTGAGACTGGGCCCAGGGGGGTGCTGGCTGCCTTTAGGGCAGATGGGGAGTGGGCGTGCCGAGGCCAAGCAGGAGCTGGGCCGTTCCTCACCGTGGGGTCGCTGAAGGAGAAGCCCGGCAGCAAGGGCAGCCCATGCACAGGCTTGGACACCATCGCCGCAGCAGCCGCCGCCTTCGAGGGCCCAGCTTCTGTCTCTCCCGTTGCCCTGGCGACTGAAACTCGCACGGAGGGCTGTGTAACCATGGTAACGCCAAACATTCGGAGGGCACTGAACAGTGGGAGTCAGTAGCCCACTGAACGGGGAGTGACGTTTATGCGCCTGCGCATTCCAGTGGCGGCTTCCCCTTGCACAGTTGCGAGGTCCTTGAATAGGCGACCAGCAATTTGAGAGGGTTCTCTGGTGCTGGACGCTCCGTACCAGTGGCCTAATAGTGGTGGCCTGGTCTTCTATACGGAATTATGACGTTAGAGGAGTTGGCTTCTCGTCTTTTTTTTTTTTTAAATTTCATTATGAACTTAAGCTCTGAAACATTTCAGCACACAAAGAAGAAAAAAAGGATTGTATACGAGACTATGAGCTTCTGTTATACGGTTTTAAAGTGTGTATTAGTAAATTTAAGATAGTAATAACAAAATTTCCTTGTTTGACTTGGTTCAGTTTTTTTTAAGTTTTATTGATGTGTTTTGGTTTTACATTTACAGATTATGCCTGCTCAGTGAGAGGCCTCAGTAACAAAATAATACAGTTAATTAAACTAAGAAAACAGTGACCTCATCTAAGTTCACATAACATTTCACATGTGTAGCACCACCACCTCCATTTAAAAAAAATAAATCTATTTTCTCTCCTACCCCATCCCTTTGGGGGAAAAAAAAGAAAAGAAAAACATTTATTTTGACAAATATGCATAGGCAAGTAAAACAAATTCCTTCAATGATTGTATACAAAATATATCTAGATATAGATATAAGTATCTATATATCTCATTTGGTACCCTAAATCTGTCACCTCTCTGTAATGAATAAACATTTCATCATTGGTCCTCTGGAATCATGAATGGTCATTGTATTGATCAGAATACAGCTTTCGAAGTTGAATTTTAGAGTGTTGTTATCCTACAAATTGTTCTGGTTCTGCTCATTTCATTCCTTATCGGTTTATTAAAACCCTCAAAATTGCTTATTTTTATAATGTTGATGTTATAAGTTGTTCTGGTGCTGCTTCCTTTATTCTGCATTAATTCATGCATGTTTTTCCATGTCTCCTTCGAATCATGTATTTCCTTATTTCATACAACACAACAGTATTCCCTCACATTCATATAGCACAACTTATTCAGCCATTCCACAATTAATGGGTATCTTCTTGGTTTCCATTAAATATTTTTGTGTATAAAAGATATTTTCTTCTTTCTTTCATCTCTTTTGGGAATAGACTTAGAAGTGTCAAAAGGCAATCAATAGCCGTTTCCTCTGTCTCTCACCTCCCACCCCACCTTTCCTTTTTGTTTCCTATTACTAGCTCCACACTCTTCTCTGTCACAGTGCTTCTGAGATGTGGAAAAAGTTTAAGAAGCCCTGCTCTATCATAACTTTTCTTAACAAGTGATGGTGATAAAACAGCATTACATTTCTTGTCTAAGTTTACCCATATTGTACTGCAAAGAAGCACTAATTCAAGCTTTTCCCCATCTGTGAGAGTATTTGCATGTTCACAGGTGACAAAATCTGAAGCCAAAGAAATTGATGTCTAATGCTTATATCTGAAGACATCAACAAACCATAGGGTAAAGGATGAGGCTTTGTCCAGGGTCCCTGAAATTATATGAATAGATGAACTTGTCTTCTGCCTTTTTCTCCAGCTACTTGTCCTGAGATGATTGTCCTGCCTTTTTTTTTTTTTTCCCTGAGCAAGAGGGTTGTTACTAAGTTGTGCACCTATTTTTAAAAGAATGGTATTTGGGGCAGTTCTGGTCAGTCTGGCCTCGAAGGAGGTGGGGCGGGGAGAGAAGAAATTGGTCTCTAAACTAGAGCATGATGGGATTTCAGTTGAATGAGAACTAAATTCCTGACGGTGAAAATTGATTTTGTGACTGATCAGGGAGAGAGAGGTTGATGGATTCTGTTTCACCTTGGTAGGTTGGAGGAAGGGGGAAAGGACCTTGTGGGGAATAGATTTTGTTCTTGTATGAAATGATCCACTTAGTAACCTATTACATTCTAAGTACACAATCAATAAATAGCATTTATTAAGCACATTCTATACATATACACATACACAAAACATATAAGAAACAAAAATACTGAGTATTGGAGGTAGGTGGGAGGGAGGGAGATTTAGGAGCAAGGGGGATCAGGAAAAACTTCTTGCAGAAACTGATTCATAAGCTGAGCTTTGAAGGAAACTAGGTATTCTAAGAGACAATGGTGAGCAGGGAGATAAAAAATGGAGTCCTTTATAACGAAGAGTAAGAAGGCTGGTTTGGCTGGTCTAGGGTACCAGAATAGATGTAATATATAATGAGACTGGAAAGATACTTTGGAGCCAGGTTGTGAAGAGTTTTAATTGCTAGGCAGAGGAGTTTATGTTTGATTCTAAGGCAAGGGTTATTAACATTTCTCATGTCCATCAGGGATCCCTTTGGTAGTGTGGGGAAGCCTATAGATTCCTCAGAATATTTCTAAATGCATAAAATGAAATATATAAAAGTATAAAAGAAAACAATTGTATTAGGATAGAGTCATCAAAAAATTTTTGTAAAAAAAAGTTCACAGACTTCAGATTCAGAACCATTGTCCAAGAGCGTTGCTACTAAAGTTTATTGAAAAGAGGATTCACATGTTCAGTCCTATGCTTTAGGTATAACACTTTGGCAACTGTGTCGAAGACGGATTGGAGAGAGAAGAGATTTGAGGTAAGGAGACCTATTAGGATGCTATTGAAGGAGGGGAGGGGAGTTTGGGGTATTCCCCAAAGTATTTATTCCCCAAGGCAGAGGTAATGGGGGCTTGTGAGTAGGGAGTGTGTGAGTGAGTGAGCTCCTCTGTGAGTAGGAAGAAGAAGTTGTATGTTTAAGATGATGCAGATGAAGAATCAACAAAATTAGGCAAATGATTGGATATGTAGAATTAGGGGAGAGAGAGAAACTGTGGATAGTACTGAGGTGGCCAACCTAGTGATGGGAAAGATGGTGGTTCCCCATTTCCCCCAGCTACACTGCTTTTGGATTTCATTGGACCTTTCCACCATGCCTTCCTTTCTCAGGAATTTTATTATCCTGAAAGATTGAATCTGCTTGGTACTCACATTTCATCAGTATCCTTTGTCCCTCTGATTGGACCCTCTGGCTATTGGTCAGGGCCATGAGCTCTAAGGTTTTTATTTAACAAAGGGACTCAATATAGTCTTCTTCCTATTTCCCACCAGTTACACTGCTTTTAGACTTCTCTGAACTTTTCCATCACACCCCAGTGCTGGATACCTCTCCTCCCTCCCCTTCTCGCTTTAAGCTTTCTTTTGTGTGTGTGTGTGTGTTTTTTTTTTTCACCCCATAAGCTGCTTTCGGGCAGGGACTATCTTTTTAAAATTATTATTATTACTTTTATTTGTATTGCCAGCACTTAGAACAGTGCCTGGCACATAGCAGATGCTTAATAAATGTTTATTAGTTGACTGGGTCTTTCTACAGGAATTAGAAAAATCCAGAAGAAGGGTAGGTTTGGAAAGATAATGAATTCAGTTTTTGACATGCTAAATTTGAAATGTCTGTGGGACATCTATGTCCAAGAAGCAGTTAGTGTTTTGGGACTGGAACTCAGAAAAGAGCCCAAGCAGACTTGAGGAAGATGTGCATTCTAGCCATGGGGGATAGTCTGTATAAAGTTATAGAGATGAGAGATGGAATGTCATATAAATAGAACAGCAAACAGGCCAGTTTCACAAGAATGTAGAATGTGTGAAGGACAGTAATATGCACTAAACCTGAAAAACTAGGCTAGAACTAGATTGTGAAGGGCTTGAAAAGCCAAACAGAGGAGTTTGTCTTTTATCTTATAGGCAAGAGGGAGCTATGGGGATTTCTTGAGCAGAAGAGTGACACTATCAGACCTGTGCTTTAGATTTCATATCCAGGTCCTCTAACTCCAAATCTAGCAACTGCTATTAACTTTGCATGTTATAATCCTAAACAGTTATAAACCCTAAACAGTTCTACTGCCCTCCTCCAAGGAATTAGAAATCACCCCATAAATGGGTAGGGTACAAGGCATGCCACTTCATTAAGACTTTCAGTAGATTCTTTAGTCTGTTCCTTGGCTAATTAGGGAGAAAGTGGAGGCAGAGCCTGGAAAGGGTGAGTCATCCTCATGGTCATTGTCCATTGTTGCATTGGCTTCTATTTAAGGAATGCCCTATGTTCAGATATGTTTCCCCTCCAGAGAACAACATGCTATTTAAATAGTTAACGGAGTGCTCTGTCACCACTGTGTGAAAACAGAAACTAAGTTGAGAGCAAATGTGGTAGGCCTGAAGCTCCTAGGTAAACCTTTGAAGAGACTAAAGTCAACCAAATGTGAGAATGAACAGGAGTTGGGATGGTGAAACAGGGTAATACCTATAGGCCTGAAAGAAGGGGGCAGGGTTTGGGAAAACTGTAGGTGCTTAGAAGCATTTAGCATGATACATGATTTACTCCAACTTGTCCTCAACTCAAGGACATTGATATAAAAGGTGTTTAAATATCTGATCACTGGCTGGACCCTATAACCTATACCCACCATTTCCCTTCAATAAGAATGACCAAAGACAGGGGAGGAAGTACAAGATACTTCACAACTATTGGTGATAATACCTAAGTAATGACCTAAGATCATAGATTTAGAGTTGGAAACAGACCTTAGAGGCTACCTGGTTCAATCCTCTCATTTTATAGGCGAGGATAGTGGCACAGGATAGTGGCACATCCATTCAGACCTGGAAGGGACCCATATCTGACCCCATTTACAGATGAGTAAACTGAGGACTAGAGAGAATAAGTGACTACACAGGTAGTGAACAGTACAGCCAGGATTTGAGCCCAGATCACTTGACTCTTAAGCTGCCTCTCTAATGTGAAGAAGTTGGCAAATATAGAGGAGGATATGAATAAGAATTGCACAGAATGGGGGGTAATGAATGGGTTGCAATCTGCACCATGGGACAGAATACTTCCATCAGTGAAATCACAGGTTCAAACCAAGATCATTAACTAAGCAGTCTTAGACAGTGGTGACTTGAGTAGTCTGCCATGGGTCAATTAGACTTTAGAATATTGGAATTGGGAAGGACTTCAGAGATTTCAGAATATTGTATAGGCTAGTCAAAGCCTTCATTGACAAATGAGGACGTTGGGGTCCAGAGAGTGGCTCATTCAAGGTCACACAGTTTTCTGATTCTAAATGTAATGCTTTTTTCACCATAGCACAGTGCTAACATGACAGGCCAAAGGGCACATAGCCCATTTTTACTTAATCATTCTTCTTTACCGTAAGACAGAATTCGCTAGGGAAGAGTGTAGAGAATAATTAACATAGAGACAAAAGGCATCAATAAAATATTTTTTAAAACATTTTGCTCGAAAGAAATTTTTGCATGCTTTACGAGACTTCCATTCTAAGGCTAAGCCCCAGGAACCTACTGCTACTTATAACTGTGTTGATAATACCCTTAGGTAGAATTGAGAATATCCTGAAACATGAAACAAAATTCAAAATAGGCTTCATAAATAAAGGGGAAGTGGCCTTAATAAGCAAAATGAAATTCATTATGGACAAGTGCTATGTGGGATACTTCAGAGCAAAAAAAGGAAATATCACAAACACACACTGAGGAACACCTAATTAAGAATATAAATTATGGAAAAGGGCCTGGGTATAATTAGTTGTTCCCTAATTGTATATAGGATGCTGTAGAGAAAAATGCTAACCTCATGCTAGTATGTAAAAGAAATATGACATGCACAGATTGGGGAGTAATCTTTCTTCTAGACTTGGTATTAGTCAGACCCTTACTAGGATCTGTCCAGTTTTGGTTGCTACACTCTACAAAGGATATGGAGAAACTGGAAAGTGTTCAGAAGAGAATGACTGAAATGATTAATACATTCATTCATTTGTTCATTTTAAAAAAATAAATAATTAAATAGACTAGAAAACAGGTTCCTCAAAAGAAGATTTTTTAAAAATTATTTTATTTTTAACTTATAGGATTATACAAACATTTCCATAACAGTATAATAATAATAATGATAATAATAAAAAGATTGCACATGAAACTGCAAATCTGTTATGTACAACTTGTTATCCATTTAAATATTTAATGAAGTTATCATGTAAATTCTTTTTTTCCTTTTTTCTTCCCTCCCACCCTAGAGATGGCTACCATTAGACACAAATATGTACATATATATGTAAAATCATTCTATACATGCTTCCATTTATCAATTTCACAAGAAGATTTAAAGGAATTTGGGCTAGAGATTGCTTAAAGATGGACTTAAGTATCTTTAAGCAGATTAAAAGGTTTTCCTATGAGGATGTTGGCAGGCTGTTCCCTATGATTTTTTTTTTTTTTTTTTGCTTTTTGGTGAGGCAATTAGGGTTAAGTGACTTACCCAGGGTCACACAGCTAGTAAGTGTCAAGTGTCTGAGGCTGGATTTGAACTCGGGTCCTCCTGACTCCAAGGCTGGAGCTCTACCCATTGTGCCACCTAGCTACCCCTGTTCTCTATAATTCTTAGAGATATTGGACTTACCTCTAAAATAAGGGATGTTTCAGTTTAATACAGGAATGAAATTTTGACTGTGGGCTGATAAAATAATTTACTGAGCTACAGAGAATTGAAACCTCCACTCTTGTAAATCTTCAAGTCTTTTTGAAGAGAATACATAACTCTGTCTTGGATAGTTTGCACAGTCACATCCCTGGGAGCAAATTACTGGATTGCATTAACTCCTGTGTCATTGTCAGTAATTACCTTACTGTGGAATTGATGGGACCCTGGTCCCTTAAAAAAAAATAGGAAGGATGACTGATGTACAAGTACCAAGGGTCTCTGAAAAACAAACTTAATCTGAACACTGACCACTTCAGAATCTAAATTTCAGTGACTTGGACATCAAGGGTGATAACTTCCAAGAGGATAGCAATGCCAGAATGCATTAATTAAGATGCCCTGGCGTTGGGTTTATAACCAAGGATGCCAGGATAGAGGAAGGTTAAATGAGGCAAATGAAAGACTAAACCTCATCTTTATCAATTTTGTGACCAGTGCTCTGAAGAACCTTTCAGCTCTATGATTCTACAAGTCAATATGACCATTACAAGACAGGTATTTAATCACTTTTTCTCTCTGGGGAACATGGACACATGAAGTCTGGCAATGATGTTTTGCTTTTGTCCAGATCTATGATTTCACCCTTGTAGGGAGTTCCCAGCGAGGAAACTCCCTCTATCAAAAGCAGATCAAACAACTGACTTAACCAGGGTCATATAGCAAGGTATTCCTGGCTCCTACCACCTATCTCTCCTTTCAATTATACCAAGCTGACTCTTGCCAATGATGCCAGTGTAATTTTGGTGTTCTGCTTCTCCCTGCTGGATAAAAGATGAATATCATGTCTTTGTCCCCCCTGAAAACAAAATTCTATGATTCCCATGTTTTGAGGGTATATTAACTGTATAAGAATAACAGCACCCTTTAATATGGTACTTTTACCGAAGATCATACATCTAGGACTCAACCTTAGGTCCTCCAATGCCCAAGATCAGTGTCCTGAGCTACATTATGTTGCCTCTTGAGATATGTCTGAAAGTTTGAGATTGTGTGAGTGTGGTCCATCTGTGCATTTTTGTATGAATATCTGATTATTAAAGACAGAAGATCCAGTGGGAGAGTATTTGACTCAATCAGAAATGGCACTCATTTTAATCAAGCAAACAAGCAAGCAACAAGCATTTATTAAGCACCTACTGTGTGCCAGGCATTGGGCCAGATGCCGGGAATACGAACACAAAAGTGAGCTAGCCTGGGCCTCCAAGGAGCTTACATTCTCCTTGGAGGATACATCCTATTCACTGATAAGTAAATATAGGATTTTCTATCAATACTTTCCATGACTATGGCTATGATCTCCCAGTTAAAGAATCCAGAGCGTAGCCATACTTCTTGAGGCAGTGTAAAGTAGGAGAAATAGAAAGTGGGAAGTATACTTTCAAATGGAAACAGGTTGGTAATAGAGGGGAACAGTCATTCCTAAACAGAAACAACAATGGCAGAGGTACGTCTTGAAGACAAATGACTGAAAATATTCTTCCTATTCAGTTTCAGGCCTGTGATGGGAATCTTGTGTTCTCTTTTCTTAAGCCCAAATCACTAGATCATAGAATTATAGATGTAAAGCTAAAAGGGACCTGAGATCATAGTTCTAGAGATGGGCAAGACTTCAGAAGCCTTCTAGTCCAAACAACTTCCTTTTGGAGATGAGGAAGCTCAACACAGATAGTAACAGACAGAGATTTGAACTCAGATCCTATGATTCTGAATTTAGCATTCTGACCACCGTGCCACAAAGTCTTTTTTCTATTTTGTTTTGTTTTGTCCAGACCTATAATTTCACTGATGTAGGTAATTCCTGAGAAGGAAACTTTCTCTACCAGTACGGCTCTACCACTGTTTTGCTTTTATGGCCTTAGGACATGGAATATGACTTGCCTAATGTGGTACAACCATTATGTGTCAGAGGCAGGATCTAGGTTTTCCTAAATCAGATATTGCCTCTCGCTCTGGGCACAACTCATCAAAAATCCATTCCTTGTGATAAAGTCCACCAAATCTATATGTAGTCACTTCATCAGTCTCAGATGTCCCATGCTCATAAAACAACTTTAATATCATAGCCTATGACCAAATACTTACCCCAAATTTTACAATAAGGTATTGTAACACCCCATAAAAGAAAAAGAAAAAAATTCAGACTTCTTCTCCGGTATGAAGGGAGGGCCAAAAAATTGTATGAGGATTTTCCAGATCACATGGGCATTGCACCCCTGACCACCTCGATGTGGAAGGGATAACAGTATTTACACTTCAACAGATCAACTTCAATACAAAAAAATGACCTGTTTTCAGTCACTCCTTCCGTCTCCATTAGGATTCTTTGTCCTCTCATCACTATTCATTTTTCCTCTTCTTTGGTCTTTACTATGTCCTTCTGGTAGTGTTTTTTGTTTTCGTTTTTTGCTTTGTAGTATTTTATAAAGATTTTTTCCTTTATATTATAATTTTTCATTATATTACAATAAAAATACTTTTTCAATCATTTCTTCTTTTGTAGACATTGAAGTTGCTTCCAGTTTTTTATAATTACAGATATTGGCAGTATGAAAACTTTTGAATAGATAGGTCAGGGGACTTTTTAGGGGGAAGCAGGATGTTGATATCATTTTCATGATATATCTCCAATAACAGAATTATTGGGTTAAATGGTATGGTTAATTTTTAAAACTTTGCAGTGCATTGTCAAACTTCTATCAAAAAAGATTCTACCAGTTTGCAGTTGCAACAGTAATGATTAAGCATACCTATTATTTCACAGCCTCCACCAGCACTGTTTCATTCCTCTTTTTGCCAATTTGAGGTATTGGTTCAAAGTTGTTTTGATTTGAACATTTTCCCACTTAATTATTAACTATATATTTCCTCTTTTGAAAATTGTTTTGATCCTTTGACCATTCATCCACTGTGGACTGGGAGCTGCCTTTCTAAATTTTTAATAGTACTTTATACATTTCACATGTCACATGATCTCTTATTTTGATTATTTTTGTTGTACAGAAATTTAATGTAATCAAGAACATCCATTTTGTCCTTGATGCTTTCTTTTTCTTCAAATGAAAAATGCCATCTCTGCCCCATAATTCAGATAAATATATTATTCAATTTTCTCCCATGTTTTTAATAGTTTTTTTTTAATGTTTGCCTATTATCCAGCTGTAATTCACTGAGGTACATAGTGTGAGATTTGTGTCTAAATCCATTTCCTGCTGACCAATTTTCTCTTCTCTTTTAAAATTTAAAATTTTTTATTGATATCCTTTATATCTTCATTTCTGAATATTTCTCATCTTCCCCTACCCAACAATCCATCCCTAACAACAACAACAACAACTTTAGATATTTTTATTTTATTTTATTTTTGGGGGGTGAAGCAATTGAGGTTAAGTAACTTGCCCAGGGTCACAACAGCTAGTAAGTATCATGTGTCTGAGGCCGACTTTGAACCCAGGTCCTCCTGATTCCAGGGCTAGTGCTCTATCCACTGCACCATCTAGCTGCCCCTACAACTTTAAAAAGGAAAAAAAAAAATAGTTCAGCAAAACAAATCAACTCATCAAGGCCCATCTCCGCTCTTACCTTCATGATGCTTTCTCTAATTATTTTGACCCACACTGATCCCCTCTCTCTGCTATACTATATTTATAGACAGTACCACAGAGATGAGCATTGAATTGTTTTCTAGTTGTTTCATGTGTGTTTCATCCACTAAATTATTCTATAAGCTTTTGGAAAACAGAGACTATGACAAATGTCTTCTGTATCCCTCACAGTAAATCTCCTACTTTAACCAGCAGAGCACATAGTGGATATTAAAATTCTTGATGATTGAATTATTTGCATTTATTTTATAGAATACATTTGGCTACCAGATGTCAAAGTATATCACTATCTCTAAGCCATACTGGGTAACATAAACCTTCACCTGTCTGTGAAGTAAATAATGAGGCCAAAATCATGGGTTTCATTATGCTATAAAGGTAATTAGCTTTACTCTGGTCCCAAATGGGTATCTCTAGTGCCAGATATCAACCTCACAAATGGGTGCTATTGGTCACAAGATGGCAGAGGAGGCCAAGTGAAAGTATACATAAATTAGTACAAACCATTTGGAGTGCTAGAAGGACAAAAAACATAATCCTGCTAATCAGAACCAGAAGGAAATCTGTGATGGTAGGTTCCCAACTTCTCTTTCTTTCTCTGATCCCACTCCCACCCAATAAACTTTTCCTCCCCTGACAGATACCAATATTCCAACTCACCAACATTCTAAGTGGGATATTGGGGCCAGTTAATTCTACTAGCTCTTTAGAAACAGGAGAACATTGTTCACTGTGACAGCAAAATTTTATGAAGATTAACTGTGAATGACTTAGCTATTTGAAGCAATACAAAGATCCAAGACAATTCTGAAGTACTTATGATGAAAAATACTATCCACCTCCAGAGAAAGAACTAATGGAGTCTGAATGTAGATTGAAGCATACTTTTTTACTTGCTTCTTTATTTTGTGGAGGGGGTTGGAGGTGTGGTTTGGTCTGTATTTTCTTTCACAACATAGTTTATATGGATATGTTTTGCATGATTGCACATGTGTAATCTATATCAAATTACTTGCCTTCTCAAAGAGGGGGAGGGGAGGGAGGGAATTTGGAACTCAAGATTTAAAAAAATTTTAATTTTAATTTAAAAAATGTTTAAAATGTTTTCACATTTAATTGGGGAAATAAAATATAAAAATTTAAAACAAATATTTTTGTACTACAAAAAAATTCTACTAGTTCTTTCAGTAACCCCCTTCTATCTACCTCAATTACTTTAACACCTAGCTCAGTCTTCCTTTTCCATTAATGATAATAATAATAATAATAATAATAACAATAATAATAGCCAGCACTCATATAATGCTTTAAGGTTTGCAAAGTGTTTTACATATATTGTCTCATTTGAGCCTCACAACAATACAGATGAGAAAACTGAGACTAAAAGAGGTTAAACGATTTGCCCAAAAGGACAGCTAGTAAGTAAGGGACTGAGGTAACATTCAGACTCAGGTCTTTCTGATTCCCAGCCCAGTATTTCATCTACTATGCCACCTAGCTGCTCACATTCTCTCCCCTCCCATCATGCTTGGAGACTTCAGTGTAAAGATTGATGACTTTTCCATTATTGCCTGATCTCATAGTTTCCCAATTCTCTCAATTCCCATCCCCATTTTATGTCGGCCACCAACCAATACAACCACATCTTGCCATCGTTATAAAGGAGAGAGGTCAATGAGTGAAGGAGGTGTTTGGAAATGATTTCAGTGCTTTAAAAAAAAGCAATTAAATGTACTCCAGAATTTTTTATCTGATTATAATATTTTATCAGTCTCTCTTTTCTTATGCTTTATCACAACCCCCCACCCCAACCCTTTCCTCACCATGACCTACAAGCTCTCCATTCCTCAGTTCTTTCCCAGGCCATCACCTTTGCACTGGCTTAAAACCTGGGTGTCATCCTCAACTCCTCTCCTGAACTTATCCAACATAACCAATGTGTTGCCAAATCTTGGCCTTTCTAAATCTGCAACACCTTTTTCTTTCTATTCACAAAACCATCACTCTAGTTCAGGCCATCATCAAGTCTCGCCTGGACTATTGTAACAGCCTTCGAATTGGTTTCCCTGCCTCAAGTTTCTCCCCACTGCAATCCATCTATTACTTAGAGGCCAAAGTGAATTTCTTTTTTTTTTTTTTCCAAAGTGAATTTCATAAAGGATAGTTTGCCCATCTACTTTGTATATCTTATATGTGCCTAGTTATTTACATTTCCCCCATTAGAATATAAGCCCCTTAAGAACAGGTACTATTTTTGTTTTTCTTTCTATTTGTAGAGCTTAGCATTTATTAAGAACTTAAAGTGCCCTAATTTAAAGTGTTAGTTGACTAATCCTTATTAGAGGAAAAAAATACAAATTTAACCTATTGCCAAATAATAATTTCTTTCCTTCTGCTGCTGATTGTTCATTAAAGTTATGTCACGTTCATACAACTGTCCTCTGAAACCCAACCTTACAAATGGGCAAAACACATTTCTAAGAAAAGGGAATTTGGATCAAGGAATTGAGGAGAGATCACTTCACTCAAAGTTTAACTACTAGATTTTTTTTTTTTACCTTGAATGGGTGAGGTCTTCTAAGACTTCCAGACCATCAAAGAAAAATTCTTCAAATACTTTTTTTTTTTTTAGTCTAGGCAATGGGGTTAAGTGACTTGCCCAGGGTCATACAGCTAGTAAGCATCAAGTGTCTGAAGCTGGATTTTAACTCAGGTCCTGCTAACTCCAGGACTGGGGCTTTATCCACCTAGCTACCCCTCTTCAAGTACTCTTTTGGAGTTCTCAATTTTTTTCTGGATTTCTAATGAAACATTTGTGAACATTATTTGGGGTAGCAAAGCGGAGGTCCATGGAGTCAAATTGTGATACATGAATGATATTACTGTGCCATAAGAAACGATAAATGAGTATTCAGAAAAATATGACGACATATGAACTGATGTAGAGTGAAGTAAAGAGAATGAGAAAAATATACTGTTACTACAATATAAAAGTAGATAGATGTAGCAATGGATAGAGTATCAGACCTGGAGTTAGGAAGGAACCTTTCCTGAGTTCACATCCAGTCTCAGATACTTATTAGCTGTGTGGCCCTGGGCAAGTCACGTAACCGTTTGCCTCAGTTTCCTCATCTGTAAAATGAGCTGGGGAAGGAAATGGCAAATCGCTCCAGTATTTTTGTCAAGAAAACCACAAATGAGGTCACAAAGAGTTGGACACAACTGAAATGACTCAATAACAACAATATAAACAGAAAGAAAAAACCTAAAGTTTGCATAATTATAATGACTAATCTTTTTTTCAAAGAAAAGATGAAAAAATGCACTTTTCTTGGTGAGGGATAAGGGATGTCAAGCACTGAATATACTGTCAGACTTGGTTGATCTGTTTGTTAGTTTTGCTAAACTGCCTTTTTTCCTCCTTTAAAAAAAATCTCTGTTATAGGGGATGTATCTCAATCTGCATCTCAATTCAAGGTTAGCCTTAGGATTGGGGGCTGGGGTGGAACAAGGGGGCAAAGGAACTAAATCCACTGGACACTCTTGGAAAACAGTTCCTCATCATCTTCCCCATATGCTCCCAAACACTTGCAGAACCGGAAGAATTGACCTTCAGGAAGACATTAAGTTAAAGCTTTTCACAGGTGCAGCAGTGGTGGAATAAAAAGAAGAGTGGAACTAGAGTTAGGAGGCCTAGATTTAAATTCCAACAGTATTTTTTACTAGATGTATGACTGCGAACTGTAGGCAAGTCACTTTTTTTTTTTTTTTGGCTAGGCAAAGGGGTTAAGTGACTTGCTCAGGGTCACACAGCTAGTAAGTGTCAAGTGTCTAAGGCCAGATTTGAACTCGGGTCCTCCTGAATCCAGGGCCAGTGCTTTATCCCCTGCACCTCGCTGCTCTCAGCAAGTCACTTCTGAAGTACCTTAAAGGGTACTAATACTTTTACTATCTGCCTTCCAAAGGTGCTGCTGGGGATAAAATGTGAGAATGGAGGTAAAATACTTTGCAAAGTGCTATTTGATAAGCATCTGCTATATTCAAAGTAGTAGATACAATGAGAAAGTTGAGACAGTTTCTGCCCTCAAGGAGCTTATATTCTACTACTGGGAATAAAGCAGGCCCACAGATAAGTAAATATTAGGTTATTTATTTATTTTTCAACATTCACTGCCATAAGTTTTTGAGTTCCAAATTTCCCCCCCCAAGACGGTGTGCAGTCTGATATAGGCTCTACATATACATTCATATTAAACATAGTTTCACATTAGTCATATTGTAAGGAAGAATTGGAACCAACGGGAGGAACCACAAGAAAGAAGAAACAACAACAACAACAAAAAAGAGAGTAAATAGTATGCTTTGATCTGCATTCTGATTCCGTAGTTCTTTTTCTGGATGTGGATAGCATTTTCCATCATGTGTCTTTTGGAGTTGTCTTATATCCTTGCATTGCTGACAAGAGCTAAGTCTATCAAAATCAGTCATCATACAATGTTGCATATAATGTTCTCCTGGTTCTGCTCACTTCACTCAGCATCAGTTCATGTGAGTCTTTCTAGGTTTTTCTGAAGTCTATCTGCTCATCATTTCTTATGGAAGTAAATAAAAGATAATTTGAGCAAGGAAAGAACATGAACAGGGGCAGCTAAGTGGCGCAGTGGATAAAGCAGTGGCCCTAGATTCAGAGGACCTGAGTTCAAATCCAGCCTCAGACACATAACACTTACTAGCTGTGTGACCCTGGGCAAGTCACTTAACCCCATTGCCTAACCCCCCCCCCAAAAAAAAAGAACATGAACAATTGGGAGGACCAGGGAAGACTTCACAGAGGTGGTACCAGAGCTCAATAGAATCTCAAATGAAGATAAGGACTCTTAAAGACACAGTTGAGGAAGGAACATATTCTTTTCTCTTCTTTTTTTAAAAGGGGGGGGCTAGGCAATGGAGTTAAGTGACTTGCCCAGGGTCACACAGCTAATAAGTGTCAAGTGTCCAAGGCCAGATTTGAATTCAGGTCCTCCTGATTCCAAGGCCAGAGCTCTATCCACTGGGTCACCTAGCTGCCCAACATTCTCTAATCCATGGGGAGTGAAGTAGAGAGAAATCTAGGACAACTCTTAGGTTTCAAACCTGAATGACAGAGAATATGGTGGTGGCCTTGAAAGAAGTTTAGGCTTTGGTTATTATTAATTATTTCCATAGTCCCTACCACTGTACAGCCAAGAAACATCTGAGAGAAATGTCCATAAATACAGTGACAGGTTTGGGGATTTCAAGGAGCACAATAAACAAAACTTTACACCAAGTTGAGCTAATTTTGGGGTTTATTGATAGTACATAAACCACTACAGTGGCCAAAATCACTGCCTATTTCAGGGCCCCATTTTGGCTTCTCCTAGGGGAAAGTAAGGGTGTCTTGTTGGATAGCTGAATTCTAAAGAACAGGCCCAGTCCAGGCAGCCAACTGGTATTGGATGACCGGAAGATGTTAGGGGGTGTAGGACTTTATACTGAAGTAGACCAAGTATGCTGTAGATATTCCAGTCCAGGGAAAGAAAACTCCAGCTGTCTTTGAAGGCTCCAATGGTGAACATGCTAGATTGGCTTAAACACCGACACTAGCAGGATTCCTTTTTAGTGAAGGCCTAACCTCATAGTCATCAGTAACTCTAGCAATCTCTATATGTCTCCCCTTCCTTTTTGAATGAAGGAGCTGATCTAACCAGCCCATATTAGACATCCTATTGATTCCTCCTCAGTCAAGCTATACATGGGAGAGAACTTTCCCAGTTTAGTGATAGGAGACATGGCATGGTATGGTAGAAAGGATTCTAGACTTGAAATTAAAAAAAAAAAAAGACACCTAGGTTCAAATCAAGGTTTCCCTACTTATTAGCTCTGTAATCTTGGGCAAATGACTTAACCTTTCCAATCCTCAGTTTACTCATCTGAAAATGGAGAGTATCAGTACTGGGAGTGCCATCTTCACAGTGTTATGAGGGAAGTGCTTTGTAACCACCTCCACCCCCATCCCCCACATAACTATAAAAATGAGCTAATACTCACTAAAAATCGACTTTCAAGGAGCAAAGCAAGGAAATCCTGTAAAGCATATGGAAAGCACCCTAAATAGACAGCTCTGGAAAGTGGGGTGGGAAATTGAAAAAACTGTGGATATCTATAAGGGTGAGTATGGAAAGAGAGAAAGGAGAAAGAAGAGGGGTTTTAGCCCTTGAAGGCTGAGGTAGGGCAGACTTTAGTACAGGGACTACAAGCATTTTATTTTTTTATTGAATAACACTGGCCCACAGAAAACACCAAGTAAGGGCCATAGGGTAGCTTGATTGTTTTTAATTGACGTTTTCTGTGAGTTGATGGCACACTCTGAAGAAAAAGAAGTTGGCTCATCCATAATTTAGTGATGTGTGTGTGCACACAGGGCTGCTATGAGTTTGGGAGTTTGGGTTGTAGATATTGGAGGACAGGGGGTCTGGGACATTCTGCCCTATGTCAAGCAAAACTTTTCCTTTTCTGATCTCTTACAAATTGAACTTCCAAAGGCAGGAAATTTGATTGGCTCCTCAAGTTGTTAATGAGAACATCCCATTCACCTGTAATACCTACTTAAGCCCTCACTTTGGGCTTTGGCCCAAGGCAGTCCAAGTGGCTTCTCTTCACTCATCAGGAAGTGGCTGAGAATTACAACTCAGAGAAAGGTGAGTTTGGAGGTCCCTAGGAGAAAGGAGATACATGGTGGAAGAGGTGAGGAATTGGGAGCTGGAGGGTTGTCTCAGGCTCAGACTTAATTGGCTTCCTTCCCAACTTGGTCCCATTCCTGGGAAGCTCTAGGACCCTGTTCTGGATGAGGAAGGAATAATAAAGGGAGTCAGGGAGGCAAGTCTTATATCTAAACCACAGGTTCTTAAGCTTTGTTGCCTACATTCATAACTGAAGGAAATGTTAAGTTTCAGTTAGAGGTCAGTGAAAACAGAGATGTATTTTTTTCCCCACTACACCCACCGAAATCATTCACATACCTCCAAAGGGTCCACAGGTTAAGAACCTTGGTTTAGGAAGAGTAGGCAAAGGTAGATAGAGGTAGAAAGTCCCTAGAGGGTAACCTCCAAGGAAGCATAGGCATTTAGGAAAGGGGGAAATGTCTCATAGCAGGTGCCTAGTTAGTACCAGTACCAAGACTGGCCATGCCAAGAGGAGATTGTAGATGATTGAATACTTCAGTTGCTATTCAGTAGTTAGCTTGTGTATGTCAGCAAAGCCACCAAGATCTGGCCTGAGGCCTAAAAAAATTTGATTTTACTTTTTATATGAGGAAAGCCTCTTTCTTTCTTTCCTCCCTAGCTCAATAACTAGAAGGGGGAATGCTATGGAGTACAAGGAATCTCAAATGAACCCATCAGCCAGGTGGGAAATTTTTTTTTTAAAGGCAATTGGGGTTAAGTGACTTGCCCAGGGTCACACAGCCACCCAGCTACCCCAATATGTTTGTTTTTAACAAGTGCAATTGAAAGTGAGTGGAGTTTGGAGTCCTGATAATTTAGTGGCTATAGCACTGGGTCTGTAGTCAGAAAGACCCGAGTTCAAATCTGCTTTGGACATTTGCTAGCTGTGTGACCCTGGACAAATCCTGAATCTCTGTTGGCCTCAGTTTCCCCATCTGTAAGATAGGGATGATAATAGCACTTACCTCTCAGGGTTGTTGTGAGGATAAAAATTACATAATATTTGTAAAATGCTTTGCTATATAAATACTAGGTATTATCATCCCATCCCCACTACAATCTCGTTAAGTTTTTCCCACTTAAGGGCAGCTAGGTGGTACAGTGGATAGAGCCACCAGCCCAGAAGTCGGGCCTTGAGTTCAAATCCAGCCTCAGACCAAACCCTTAACACTTACTAGCTGTGTGACCTTGAGCAACTCACTTAACCCCAATTGCCTACAAACAAAACAACAACAACAACAAAAACAACACATGAAATTGGGCTAGGAACATCAATGAATCAAGGCTATGAAAAGCATGAAATTCTTCTGTCAGCCCCAACTGCATGTAAATACTATCTTTCCCCTTTAGCAAACTAATCAAGCATTAATCTCTTTCAGATGGCCCAGATAAGTGGCAGCGCACCAGTGGAAACTTTTTTGGCTGAAGAAACCATGGCACTAGTTGCCAAAATGGGGGGATTTGTATATTTCTTTAACAAGATGGAAAGTGAGATGATAAGAATAGCAAAGATTCACTTCAATCTAATGCTAGAGATGCTTAGGGCCATGAAGAAGTGCCAAATGAAGGTATCTCAGATCCGAGGAATGACTCAGGATTTGAAAAATCTAACAAAAGTGTTTTATTTCAAAAAGTGTGCCATACGTAAGGAAATTGAGAACTGCCAGACCCAAGTCAAAATTAAGATAGCATTGGTCAGGAGAAGTAAGAACCTGGCTCAAGATGTGGGAGAACTGGTCAAGAAGGCTACGAAGGAAGCAGCTTTTAGGAACTCATGGGTAGCAGCCCAGAGGTCAAAGGGTACTGAGGTAAAAGACATCAGTGAAATTGAGTATGTTTCTTTGAATCTGGCTGAAAGCTGGTGGACATTATTGGAGAAGTGTATGGAGTTGGCAGGGTTTCGAATATTGGCCGTAAAAAAAACACTGAAAATGATTGAGAAGAAAGAGAAGTGGGAAAATCTATTGACAAAACTCTTCCTTCAGTCTGCCATTGCAGCCCAACTTGGCAAGATCTTTCAGAAAAGGAGAGTTGAGGTGAAAAACATGGAGATTGAGAAGATGGTGATGATTCACCGAAAACACCAGAAAGAAACTGTCTGCTGTAAAGCCTTGGAAGAATGTGAGGCCATGGGATTACTGGCCACAGAACTGAGGCACATCTCAGAAATAATCCTTTCAGAGTTCTCTCCCCAAGAAAAAGTAGAAAACTGACTTCTTCGAAACCCACCCTGGCCATGAACATGTTTTGCCTCTATCTCTCAGGACTACCACTGTAGAGAAGCAGTTTGATTCCCTTAAGTTCCCTAGTTTTTCCTTAGCTTTTCCAGTTAGCCAAAGACACCTGAAATATTTGATTAGATGTAGACAAGGGCAGAGAGAGATCTCAACAATGGTATCTGTTACCCTCTGATTACTGCCTTGGGCTTTTTTGCTGGGAAACTGAGCAGCAGGTCTTGGCCTCAAGTAAGACAAAACCTATATGTTCCTCCTTTCAGTTTTAAAGTGAGGTATTTTTCATGAGGATCTTAAAATACTGGAAAGCAGTTTAAGAAGCTCTTCTCTCTCTCTCTCTCTCTTTTTTTTTTTTCCCAGAGGGGGGAAGGCAGTAAAAGTTTTTTTTCCTTCTAAAAAAATAAAAAAAAAATTAAGCAGCGGATCTTGTCTAACTTTTTCATCTTTGTGGAACCTCCTAGGGGTGTAGAAGTCATACAGATAAAGGTGCTTTTGTAGTCTTTGGCTTTATTAAAGGTAGGATGTAGAGTATTCATACCAGAGTTTGTATGCTTTACAAGATGGACATAAGTCCCTGAAAGATGAGAAAGAAAAAAATTAGGTCATGTGTAGACAAATCAAAGCAGTAGGACATTTTTTTTTCCCCTTTGGGGGTGGGAAGAGGAAAATCAGTTCTCAGGCTGCCAGAGGTCCAGGTTGGACCTCTTAGGTAGCCTAGAAGATAGCATATTAAAGTAAAATGATCCTGTCCAGAATGCAGTATTTAACATTAGAAAAACCTCTTCACTTAGCAACTCCTCAAAAAAAAAAAACAAAAAAAACCCAGCATCAGTGTGCAATGATTCTTCCTGTTTTAACCCTAGTCTATCTCACTGTACTTCAAGAGTGTAATGAGGGAAAGCGGGATCTGTATTTCCTTGCTTACATTTTGCAGATAAAAGATATCCACTCTATTTTGGGATCAAAGAACTAATCCAATTGGGGGGAAAAAAAATGGAAACAGGAGAATGTGAAATTAATTGGAGGTTATATTTAGGGAGGTAGAAGGAGGATTTACAGTAGTTTGGAAAGATATTGGGAAATGCACAGAGTAAGAGGACCAATGGGGTTGTTCGGTCATTCAGTCATGTCTGACTCTTTTTGAAATCCCATGGTTCATAGCATGCCATAGCAGGCACTTCTATCCTCCACTATTTCCTGAAGTTTGTCCAAACTGATGTTTGTTGCTTTCATCCATCTCATCCTCTGCCGTCCCCTTTTCCCTTCAATCTTTTCCAACATCAAGGTCTTTTCCAGGGAGTCCTGTCTTATGTGGCCAAAGTGTTTAAACTTCAGCTTCAGTATTTAGTCTTCCAATGAATATTCTGAATTAATTTTTAAGTACTTTGATTTGATCTCCTTGCTGTTCAGGGGACTTTCAAAAGTCTTCTTCAGTACCGCAGTTTGAAAGTGACATTCAGCTTTCCTTATGATCCAACTCTCAGCCTTATATTGCTATTAGAAAAAATCATACCTTTGACTATGTAGACATTTTTTGGCAAGGTGATGTCTCTGCTTTTCAGTATGCTGTCCAGCTTTGCCATAGCTTTCCTTCCAAGGAGTAAGCATTTTTTAATTTCATGGCTGTAGTTGCTGTCTGCAGTGATCTTTGAGCCCTAGAATATAAAATCTGACACTTCTTCCATTTCTTCTCCCTCTATTTGCAAGGAAGTGATGGGACCAGTTGACAAACAAAAACTACCAAAGTGCGACAGAGCTAGTAAAGTACCTAAACTTGTAAGAGTAAGGTCAACTAACAGATTATTTTAGGTCTTAGCAGCTCCTTTACTGGTAGAATACAGACAGTCTAAAATGAATTTGTTTTCACTTCATAGACAATATAATCTGCAAAACTGAGTGAAGTTGATCTCTTGTTAGATAAAATAGGATAATATTTGTAAAGTCCTTAGCATAGTACCTGGTACATAGCAGATGATTAATAAAGGCTTGTTCCTTTGCTTTCCCTCCCCACCATGTTGTCTTTATGAACAATTCCCCACCGATCCATAAAAAAATTTAAATACATCACAGGATCTATATGCACTAAGAAAATGCTTTCTAGGATTTAAAAATGAACGTTAAAAATTGTTTTTACCTGCAACTGGGAAATAAGATATACAGGCAATGGGGTATAGAACTCAATCCTGCCTTACAGGAAAATAGAAGGGGAAGGGGATAAAGGTCGGGTGATAGAAAGGAGAACAGATTGCAGGAAGGGTATTTAGAATGCATACCATTGGGGTGGGGGGAGGGGAGAGATGGGGAGAAAATTTGGAACTCAAAAGCTTGTGGAAACGAATGTTGAAAACTAAAAATAAAAAAAACTGTTAATTTTTTAAAAATTAAAAAAAAGAGAAAATGCTTTCTAGCACTGTGTTAAACTTCATAGAATTCTTCCTGTTTAGGAGATAATGTGTCAGTAGTTTGGCTATAAGAAGCTGTAGCAAGCGCAGCAGCCACACCCCAGTAAAACTCTCTGCAGATGGGCTAAACCAGGTTGAGGGTAACTGACAGGCCTTGCAGATGAATTGGGGGGCATGTGAAGACCTTCCCTGGTGGAATGGGCAGATGAAAACAATTTGAAGCAATTGCTGTGAGTACTTGTACTTAGAGCTTGGTCAGATTTTTTTTTTTTTGTTTTGTTTTTGGTGAGGCAATTGGGGTTAAGTGACTTGCCCAGGGTTGCATGGCTAGTAAGTGTCAAGTGTCTGGTCTGAGGCCAGATTTGAACTCAGGTCCTCCTGACTCCAGGCCCAGTGC
This sequence comes from Vombatus ursinus, assembly GCF_900497805.2. Lineage (NCBI taxonomy): Eukaryota > Metazoa > Chordata > Mammalia > Diprotodontia > Vombatidae > Vombatus > Vombatus ursinus. The sequence goes on along the minus strand of NW_020944476.1, from coordinate 936,291 downwards.
ATTATTCACTGCTCCACCTAGCTGCCCCAAGCTTGGTCAGATATTGAAGACACCAAAGTCATCTGTTGCAATGTGGGCCATTGTCAGTTGTCTGGATTTTTGTCTTTTTCCTGGACTTTGATGACTATGGAAGAGAGGGTGAGGCTGATGATTCTACTGCTTCACTTCAACCCAATTCACACACAAGTCAAGACATCACCCTCATGTTGTCATTAGTCCTCTGTGAGAATGAAGAACAAACAGTAACAGTTTGTATGGAGACTGGACCTGTGATAACAATGATGTAGGGATCTTCCAGATGAGCAAATTCCCTCTACCAATGGTTGGCACCTTCATTGCCATTAGTGGTCTTAGTCAACTGCTTAGAGCACTGAGAAGTTAAGTGACTTGCCCAGGGTTCCACTGTTGTTGTTTGTCCTTCCTTCTGGAAGAGGACCATGACATCAGGAAGATGATGCCATGACTTGCAAGTGAATTGGACTTAAGTGAGGCAGGGCCGTGCAAAGTCACCAGCCTCACTTTCTTCTTGGAGCCATCTGGGTCCAGTGGCAAGATACAGATCAGGATGACTGGAGATTGCTCTGCCCCAGGGTTCCATAGCAAGCAAATGTTAGAAGTGAGACTTGCACTGAACTCTTCTGGCTCCAAGTCCAGCACTCTAGCCACTCTGTCACATGTGTCCTCATCCTTCTTGACCTCTCTGCAGCCTTTGACACCATTGATCATCCTCTTCTCCTCAACACTCTCTCTAGGTTTTCAGGACACAGCTCTCTCCAGGTTCTCCTACCTGTCTGTCAACTTCTGTCTCTTTGGCTGGTGCTCCATCCAGGGCACACCCACTAAACATAGGAATCTCCTGAGGCCATGTCTTCTCTCTCTGGACTCTTCTCTGGATGATCTTATCAGCTCTGATCCATGCAACAATCATCTCTATGCTGATGATTCTTAGATCTAATTATCTAACGCTGATCTCCCTCCAGATCTCCAGACCACCAGTCTCTCATCTTCAACTCCCTACGAGACATCTCAAACTGAAGGTCCTGCAAATATCTTCAACTCTACAGGTCCAAAACTAAACTCATTATCTTTTCCCCAAACCTTCCCCTCTTCCTAACTTTCCCATTACTATCTAAGATACCACCATCCTGCCACCCAGGCGCACAGCCTAGGTATCATCTTTGTCTCTTCATTCTCACTCATATCCCATCAGTTGTCAAATCTTGACATTTCTATCTTCTTAATTAGTCTCTTGTATTTGCTCCCTTCTCTCTTCTGACACTGCTGGCTCCCTAGTGTAGGCCCTCATAACCTCACACCTGGATTACTGAAATAGCCTGTAAATTGAGTTTCCCTGACTCAAATCTCTCCCTATCCCCATAACCCTTCCACTCAGCTGTCAAAGTCATCTTCCTAAAGTACGGGTGTGACCATGTCACCTTGCTATTCAATAAATCCCAATTGATCTGTAGACCCTCCAGGAGCAAATGTAAATCACGCTCTAGGGGTAACTAGGTGGTGCAGTGGATAGAGCACTGACTCTGGAGTCAGGAGTACCTGAGTTCAAATCTGACCTCAGGAACTTAACACTTACTAGCTGTGTGACCCTGGGCAAGTCACTTAACCCCAATTACTTCACCAAAAAGCAAAAAAAAAAAAAAAAAAAAAGTAAAGTGCTCTCTGTTTGCCTTTTAAAGTTCTTCCTCCTACTTTCCCAATCTTTCTACACCTTACCCTCCTTGCTGGTCCTCTCACAAGACACTCCATCTTTGAATTCAGGGCATTTTCACTGTCTGTCCCCCATTCCTGGAACTCTCTTCCTCCTTATGCCCACCTCCTCTGTTCCCTGGCTTCCTTCAAATCTCAGCTAAAGTCCCACCTTCTGCAAGAAGCTTCTCCCAGTCATCCTTAACCCTAGTGACTTTTCTCTGACACTATCCTTAGTTTATCTTGTATATATCTTATTTGTATATAGTTGTTTGCATGTTGTCTTCATCAGAGTGTGAGTTCTTTAGAGCAGGGGTTGTTTTTTGGCTTTCTTTGTATTCCTAATGCTTCACACAATGACTGGCACATTAGTAGGTTCTTAATTACTAAAATTCCTTAATAAAAACTAGTGTGACATTTAAGAAGTTTTGAGACATATTTCTGAGTCATTTGATAATTTTTATTAATAAAAAGATGGTCATTTGGCTGTCTCTCTCTTTGACCAAAGTAGTCATGGTGGCAGGCTCACAGTCTATATGCTCATAGGAAGACTGGGTGCTTCAGTGTAGCAATCAACTTCGATTAGTTAACAATTAATGAGAGAATGAACATTACAATGAGGACCTCGACTTGAATTCCAGGACTGGTTTTTGTATCTGTATCCCCAGTGCCTACTTCGATGCCTAGCACACAGCCAGCACTAAATAAATGCTTGTATGTTGATCAATTCAATGCCTGAACAGAATTGTTAGAGGAAACACTGACCTGAATAGTTGTTGGAGAGGATTTCTCTAAGGAAAGAGTGCCATCTAGGGGAACTAGGTGAAATAGCAAGTATTGTACCCAAAGGATCTAAAAAAGCCATTTACTTTATTTAAATAGCCAAATAAGGCAAGAGAAAGCTGTGGAAATGATTTCATTTTCATAGGATCACAGATTTAGAACTAGGAAGAATCTTAGAGGCGATCTAGCCCAACCTCTTCTTCACAGAAAAGGAAACACAGATCACAGGATCCTAAGAGCATAGATTTAGAGCTAGAAAAGACCTTGGGGTCATCCAGTGCACTACCTCCCCCCCATTTTACAGCTGAGGAAACTGAGGCTCAGAGGGATTAAGTGATGTTTCCAAGGTCACATGGCTTGTGACAGAGCCAGGATTTGAACCAAAATCCTCTGATGCCAACTCCAGCATTTTTTTTTTTTTTGCTTTACCTTTGTTTTATTGTTCCTTAAAATCATTCCACCTGCCCAATTACAATTTTTAAGGAACTATTTTCTTCAGCGAGTTTTTGTACCTTCTTTTCTATTTGGCCAATTCTACTATTTAAGCTGTTTTCTTTAATGAATTTTTTATATCTTTTTCCATTTTTTATACTTCCTTTACTAAGCTGTTGTCTTTTTTCATGATTCTCTTGCATCATTCTCATTTCTTTTCCCAATTTTTCCTCTACCTCTCTTATTTGATTTTAAAAATTCTTTTTCAGTTCTTCCAGTCAATCTTTTTGGGCCTGAGACCAATTCACTTTTTTCTTTGAGGCTTTGTATGTAGTCATGTTGGACACTGTTATACTCTTTGAGTTTGTGTTTTGATCTTCCCTATGGCTTTTTTTTTTTTTTTTTTTTGGTTAAGGCAGTCAGGGTGACTTGTCCAGGGTCACACAGCTAGTAAATATCAAGTGTCTGAGGCCGGATTTCAACTCTGGTCCTCCTGACTCCAAGGCCAGAGCTCTATCCGCTGCGCCACCTAGCTGTCCCCCACAGGAACTTTCTATGGTCAGATTCTTTTTTTGTTGTTTATTCATTTTCCAGCCTATTTCTTTACTTTTAACTCTGTTAAAGTTGGGCTCTGCTTCTGGGGTGAATAGGGCACTGTCCTAAACTTTAGTTTTTTTTGTTCTGTTGTTTTCAGAGCTAGCTCTGGAGGTTTGTAAGTTTTCAGTTCTTTGGAAGGGGTGCGATCTAAAGAGAGGTGTGGTCACTGTTCTCCTGGCCTGTGCTCTGTTCTGTGAGCAACCACAAGCACTGTTTTCTGCCCTGGAACTGTGACCAGAGTTCCCACTTGTCTGCTGCCAGGAGCTCTAGTGTACTTGTGCTTCTCTTCACCCTAGGACTGCAACTGGGATCCCCATGTGGGCAATGCGAGAGAGGCCTGCACCCAGGGCCAATTAAGGGTCCTTTGTAATCTCCTCCTACCCAGTTGTTCGACCTTCTTACTATCTGTGGTCTGAGAGCTCTGAAAGTTGCTGCCAAAGATTCAGTTGCCCCTAAGGCCTGCTGCTGGCTTGACTCAGGACTCTGGCCTTGCTGCTGGCTTGCCAGGTGAGGGTGCCCAGTCTGTATTTCCCCTCTTACCCCAGTGAGACAGACATTTCCTGCCAACCTTCTAAATTCTCTTGGGCAGTAAAATTGTTTCACTCTGTCCTTTTGTTGGTTCTGTTGCTCCAAAATTCTTTTTGAGGCTTTATTTTTAAGTTGTTTGGAAGAGAATTTGGGAGAAGTTGGACAAGTCCTTGCCTTTAATTTGACATTTGGCTCTACCACCCCCTGCTTCATCTTTGAAGCTTGGAATCTACAAACTCTTTTTTTTTTCTTAAATAGTATTTTATTTTTTCCCAATTACATGTAAAGACAATTTTAAACATTTATTTTTATTAAAATTTTTACTTACAAATTTTCTTCCTGGAATCTGCAAGCTCTTAGCAGAAGACTTGAGAGGAATATTTTTTAATGATGTACTTCCAACAAAGTTGGGAATAAGGGCACTATTTCTTATACACAAGTAAATGGTTGGTTAGCCAATTTATTGCTGAAACCTCTTTTGAGGACAATAAGGAAATTCATCCCCAGACTGTAAAGTGCCCACATGCACTTTGTAAACTTTGGTCTGAAGTCCTTGGGAATACATGACAGCTTAAAAAAAGCTTTCCTAGGTAAATTTACATTTTTAAAAGTATCAAAAAAGTTCACTGGAAAATCACATCTCTCAGTGGATGGTTAAGTATATCTCTTCACATTTGGGAGCCTTCTCAGTGCCTCTATTGTGTTATGAATTCTTTGATCCAACCTGTTCTAAAATGAAACATCCCCATTTTCTCTTTCCATTTCCACTATTGATACAAAATTAATTTATTTCACCTTAATAACTACTTTTCATAATATAATCAACTCCTTTAAATTATCTGGGACTTAGCTGGAATTTTTGCTGGAAGGTAATAATTGCATAGTCACTATTCTGATTTCATCATTCAAAGAAATTGAAGTGATGTTTGAAGCGATAAAAAAAACTGATTACCTTTTTTTCTATGTATATCTTGCTGTTTCCTGCTGCTAATATGAATTTCTTACAGTCATAAAGCTGTTATGCTTTCTCCAACTTTTTACCTAGCCAATGTCTGGAAAGCATTTAACATTTCTTTTAACAACAAAAGATTAGTATCACAGGGCTTAAAGTAGGAAAAGCCCTTTAATGATAATTAGCAAACTCTCACAGTTGTGTGACTAAGCAATCTTAGATTATTTTTCTACTGCTTAAGAACTTAAAAGACATGTGATTAGAACTTTAAAAATTAGAAGAAAAAAAAAAGAGGTTGTATCCATTCAGAATAAAGCAATTAGAGTGTGTTCGGTAGACCGCAGTTGTTCCCGTCAATCTTTTAGCCTTCTGTGGTAAGTTTTTTAGAGGCATACCCCATTATGAGTGGTTACTCTTCCTAGGTGCACAGTGCTGGTCAATAGTCTAGAGGACTTGAGTTCAAATCTGGCCTCAGATATTTATTGTATGACCCTGGGCAAGTCACTTAACCCTGTTTGCCTCAGTTTCCTCATCAGTAAAATGATCTGGAGCAGAAAATGGCAAACCACTCCAGTATCCTTGCCAAGAAAACCACAAAAGGGGGTTGCAGAAAGTTGGACATGACCTAAATGACTCAACAACTCTTTCTCTAGTCTTGTCTGTTTGTGTCATCTTTTTGCCACTCAGTCCTAAGCTATGGAGAAATCAGAATCATTCCAGATAAAACAGAGGGTGTCCAAATGCAGAGTGTAACTCAGAAAGTTGATTAAACATGGAACTTAAAATGATTTTCAGGATACCACTAGGTGGAAGCATATCTCAGTAAAGAACTAGAAGATTTATCATCGACAAGTCTTGGGTTCTTAATGTTCATACTCTGAGTTGACAGATACCCAAACTGTGCATTACCGTCCACTTAAATTCAATCTTTTTGGAATTAATACCTAGAGCTTCGGTCCTCTTTAAACTTCTGAGCTTAATTATATTTCTTTTTCATGATAATCATTTAGAGTTAATTGATCCCAGAAAGGTCATATGATCATAGGATTTGAAACTGTAGGCAGGTGAGAACACATGAATGGGGGAGCGAATCTTAAATAGGTAAGCTATATCATATCATATTGAAGTAACCGAGGCACTCTGAATCTACCCAGAGCAGAGCTGCTATCTCTTCCCCACCATCATGTTGCCTCTGTTCTGTCCATTATCCCTATCTCCTGGGTACCAGAAACTGGACTTCACTAGACCTCCAGACACTGAACTCTGATGGGGAGGCCTTTCACATTATCTTGCCTATTAGGAGTCTCTACTTCCTTCCTTCCCCCTTCCAGCTCTTATGTACTGTCTTCCCATTTGAACGTAAGCTTCTTGAGGGCAAGGGCTGTCTTGCTCACTTATATTTGTCTTCCCTCTACTTAGCACAGTGCCAAGTATATATAAGCTCTTAATAAATGATTTCTCTCTCTCTCCTCCTTCCTACCCTCTAACCTGGTTCCTGCATTCAATGTTGATTAGTCAGTGATATTCTGAAATATCCTTTCTGTCTCAACAACATTGGAATCCTTTGCCTTCCATCCTCCTTTTGTAAACATCTGGCCTTAGTGTAAAGATCTTTGGTATTAAATAGAGCCACAGGTCAATCACAAGGATTGACTTAGACACAATTCTCTTCAATCCAGTTCTTTTAAAAAATAAAGTTTTTTGAGGTGTCATCAACATACTTCCATCAAGGTCTAGTTGCTCAATCAAATGGCAATACTGACTCCAACCTTGCTCCATATGTTTGCATATTCTTTCAGTACAGTCTTAGTTCAAGCCTATTCAGTTTATTTGGCTTTATTTGTACTGGTTACCACAGCTGTTGAATGTATTGTATGAGAAACTTATTTAATAAATCCTCTGGAATTTAAGGTTCAACACTGAGATATCCAGTTGGATGAAAGGTGACAGAAACATAGGATTTCTTCTGATTAATTAATAAAGTAATAGTGAAATTTTCTTGAACATTTTTCGGGTCTTTCAGTTGAAAAGCAATAACCAGCCTTTTCCTACCTTCTCTATTTGCTGGTTGGGAGAATGAAATGTTCCTTGGCCTTATTGCCTTAATCCCTAAAAGAAAAATCACCACCTGGTCAAAAATGAAAACAATTAACACATTTGAATTTATAAGGCACTAAATCCAAACAACAGGCAGCTTGGCCTAGTAGATAGAGAGCTCAGTTGGCTTTGAGTCCTGAAGACTGGAGTTTCAAGTCCTGCTCCCAACACATACTGGCTTGTGTGACTTTGAGCAAGTCACTTAGCTTCTAAGTGTACTAGGCACCTCCCTATGTAAAATAAAAAATGATAGCTAAGTTACTTATTAGAAAAGGAAGTTTCCTCAGTAGGAAATTTCCCTGAATCAATTAAATCAGTTAAAAAAGAAAATTTAAACAAACATCTTTGGGTCCAGTGAAAATGGAATTAAGAACAAGGATTTGACCAAGGATTGACCAAGAATAAAAGAATTAGAGCTCATAAACATAAATCTCGGTGAACGGGGGCTTTAAATACTGTTCTGAGAGGAGTCCAGACCTTCACATCATTAACCTTGAGAATTGCTGATAGAGGCTAAAGGAGAATTGGTGGCCTCTAAGAAGGAAGGATTTCATGGCTGCTCCGGATATCTAACCTATAAAGTTCTTAGTGAGTGTTGCCTGTCCTGACACATACCATAGGAATCCTTCACATTATAGGACAATTCTAGTTGAAATATGTACTTTATGGGGAATAAAGTACACATATGTTCAAACCTAGGAATAATATATGGGTTTTTCTCAGATACTCAGAGCAATTCTGAATGATTTGTTCCAGGTCAAAGTAGACCTACTACTCACTTGGAGATCCACAGTAGACTATTTATATGGGTTCCCTCAAGGGGCTGGAATGATCTACTTGAGAAGTTGAGGAAGTAGGGGAAATAATGTCTAGTCAGGACCCCAGATATTCTCCAAATCAATGAGAAACCCTGAAAAGGACACCTGGAAACAGCTCATCCTCCCACATGCCAGAATCTGGCTTCGTTAAAGAGTAGAGCAAATTTCCTGCTCAACCATAGGGTTCCCAAGCCCTAAAGGGAGCTATGATATCTCCAGTGCAAAAGAACAGTGCCCACAAAAATACATTCTGGAAAGCAAGGCCCTCCTAAACACTCTTAGCATTTCACCGACGCTGAATAGTGTCAGAATACATGGTTTTCTGAATGTCTCTGCAGACCCCCTGTAGCTGATATATAGTCCTTTCGATCACCATGTACACTTCAGAACTGGGTGAATAGCCCAGCCCCAAGCAGCTGACAGTCATCCTGAGAAAGGGGCCTATATTTGGGTGAGGAGAGAAAAAGAAAGGAAGATGAGAGGAATCAAACAATTCAATGTGTTTACGGGTTTTGATCACTGATCTCTGGACCCCTGGTGCTCCAAATGCAGTTGAAAAAGGGTTCTGAGATCATCCCACACTTTAGACATCAGCATAATTGGGCTGCTATAACAACAGCATTTTGCTCAGCATTTTCTCCAGTTCAATATTAAACCCCTCTCATCCTGAGTGCTACTAGCCTTAGGAGGCTGAGCTGGAATTCTGCTCAGTTAAAACCAGTCAAATTCTCCTTGATTCAGAATCATGATGAAATCTAATCAAGGCACCTTCCCCATCTGTGCCATCTGAGGATGTATTGCTGAAGGAAAAGAAGTATTCCCATTATTAAAATAAGAAAAGACTTTTATGCTTTCCAATTGCTATACCCATAAGCTCATACTTAGAAATAAAATTTAAAGTACAGCTCTTAAAAAAAAATTCAATCTTCTTCCACCACTCTATTCTAGAGTTTTTTTTTTTTTTCCAAGCAAATTCCCAAGAAACCACACAACCCTCAACCTGCCATCCTCAGGAATCCTTCTTGGTCAGTTCAGCCTTGATCTTTCGCCTTAGGAGGGCTGCGGTTGTACCACTACAGGCAGTCAAGACAAAGAATGAGAGGCAGGCCAAGTAGACAGAGAGGGGGCTATGCCGCTGCAGAAAGATATCCTGTCGTCCTTGGTAATCCAGAAGAATGGCCTCCAGTTGGGAGAGGGTGCAGACTGACAGAAAGGCATGGAAGATCTGGTGCCCATGACCCACGATATCGCAGGAGCCTGGGAAATATTTCTCTGGCACTGGACAGGAGAAGAAATAGGCACTGACCAGGAAAAAGAAAATCTGTAGGGTGTGGTACCAGGCCGCCTGCTCCTGACAGCCAGACAGGTGGCACAGTGCCACTCTGTGGGCCACGGGACTGATGTCCAGAATGAAGGCCAGCCCTGCCGGGACCACCTGACAGATCTTTCTCATGACTGGGTAAGGCCTCCGGTAGCGGTACTTGGCATAGCAGCAACCAGCACAGGACAACCAGCCGCAGAAGGCGGCTGCTGGCAGGAAGAAAAGCCAGAACCGCTCGTACCAGGCCGGGTCGGAGCTGTAGAAGAAGTGAGCCAGGGCGCTGCCATACTGGTAGACGCTTACCCCAACGTAGTCCACGAAGTAGAAGGTGTAGTGGGACAGCTCTGATTTAGACTGCAGCAGGTGGGCCAGGAGGCTGCAGGTGAGGTATGTGATAGAGGACAAGATGAAGAGGAGCAGGGGCAGGGAATGGGCCGAGGTCCACGGCAGGGCTTCCGCCTCGGCAAAGGCTTGGAATCTCAGGAGGACAGCCAGGGCTGCCAGCAAGTGGGTCCACACATTGACCACCTCATTGTGTTTCTGGAAGAGGCTGAAGAAATAGTAACGCCACTCGTGGCCTGTGGGGCGGTAGCCAGTGTGGATGTAAGGCTCCCGGAAGAGCTGGGGCACATCGGTTTCTGGGACGGTGCAAGGCATCTTGGGAAGGCCATCCTCTAGGAGCTTAGGCAGGCGACGCAGCTGCTGTCCGCTGACGGAGAGTGTGCTTAGGCGCTCCAAGATGGCCGTCGTCATGGTTGCCGGAGCTAGGGCCTCTCTATGTAGCAGGCCCAGGACCCAGGAGTCTTTAACCTAGAAGGAAAAAAATCTCTTTAAATGTAGCCAAAGACTCATGTATAATATGAGGGAAGAAACTACACATATTCTCTAGTCTATTAATCAATCAATCAATATTTATTAAGCATCTTCTATGCGCCAGGCACTGTGCTTAGTGCTGAGGATACAAAAAGAGGCAAAATTATGATAACAGCTAACATTTTCTATTGTTGTTCAGTCATGTCTGGATCTTTGTGACCCCAAATGGGATTTTCTTGGCAAAGTTACTGGAGCGGTTTGTCACCAGTGGCTTAAGGCAAACAGAGGTTAAGTGACTGAGTGTCTGAGGTTGATTTGAACTCACGTCTTCATGACTCTAGGTTTGGTGCTCTATCCACTGTGCCACCTAGCTCCCCCAGTTAAGAATTAGAGTCAGGGTTTGAACCTATCTTTTTTGGCTTTAAATGTAGCACTCTATCCATTATAGGACTCCATATTACAAAAATACAGGATAATCATCTTACAGACATTACTAGAATCAACAATGGCATTCAATATCATTAATGATCATTCAATCAATAAGTATTTATTAAGTACCCACTATGTTCAAGCAGTCATTGTTCTCGAGGTATTTGGGATAACCTAAATCACTTTCCAGTGCAAATATCTCAGGGAGCTTGAAGACTTGATATAAAGAATGGATCAAGGCCCCCCAAATACAGGCAAACTATACATTTAAATTGGTAATAGCATGATCAGTACTTGGTACAGGTTTAGTAAAGAAAATACTTTATTGATCATGTGAAATGGGCAAAAAGGCTATTCTGATTTTAATTAAAAAAAAAAAGAAAAGTTGAATGACAAGGGTCTTTGACTGTACCTTGATGACTAGCAGTTTTAAAAGAACTCCCCACTGTAGGTGACTGAATCTGAACTTTATGGTCACCCAACTATTATTATCGTTATTTTACAAGTGAGGAAATTGAGACTCAGGGTAAGACCCTCAGGTTAAGATCGCAGGCCTAAACTCACACAGGGAAGTACAGAACATCACAGCTGGCAGGCAGTTTAGCTGTCACCTCCTAGCTCAATCTCATTTCTGTATAGAGGAGGAAACAGGGCAGCATCAGCAGGAGAAAGAATACTGGAACTAGAAATCAGAAGACCAGGGTTTGAATACCTGCTCCTTGACTTACTACCCATAGACCTTGGGAAAGTGATTTCACTTGTTTAGGCCTCATTTTCCTCATCTATAAAATGAAAAGATTGGACTAGATGGCTTCTAAGGTCCCTTCCAGATTTCAAACTATGATCCCACACTGAGAAGAAAGGGAAACTGACTCAAGGTCCCATGTAAGATAATGACAGAACCTAAACTAGAAAGCAGGTGTCCTGGTTCCCAATCCAATGTTCTCTCAACCACCCCACGCTTGTTTCCCAGAGACATAGTCTCTAAATTAGCCAGATGAGCACAGTTGGGCATTTGGCAAAATGTTTGGTTATAACCATCATTAAGAGAGTTAACAGGTAAGGAACTGGATTTTCAGTATAGAATGCTACTATAATGGCAATCATGCTTTGAATTTCCCCATTTTAAAGAAGTTCCAAGCTTGATTTATTTATGTGATTGATGCTCTTTTCCCCACAGAACCCTGAATGCTTTACTCTATAGCTGACAATTACCCTCTCTTACAACTACGACGTTAGGTTTGTGGTGATGGTCAATAAGGACTTATTAAGTACCTACTATGTGCCAGACACTGCTAAGAGCTGGGTTTACAAAAGCTGGGGAGCAAAATATAGCAAATGTTACATGATTTGTTGAGATGGCAGGATGGGGGATGAAGGGTTGGGAGCAAAACATTTGATCTGCCTACTACTTTCCCAATGTGCCAGAAAAAAAAGGAAAATAAAATCTAATTTTGCTCTGCCAATGACTACCAGGGTGGCCTTGGGCAAGGCTCTAAGGCTCTTTATTTTTTTTTTTATTTTTCTTTTTTTTAATATAAATAGTATTTTGTTTTTTCTAATTACATGTAAAAATAGTTTCCAACATTCATTTTTTTGTAAGATTTTCAGTTCCAAATTTTTCCTCCCTCCCTCCTCTCCCCCCTCCCCAAGAGGGCAAGCAATCTGATAAAGTTTATACATATACACTCATGTTAAATATATTTCCACATTAGTCATGTTGTGAAAGAAGAAACAGAACAACAGGAAAAAAAACATGAAAAAAAGAACAAAAAAAGTAAAAATAATATGCTTTGATCTGCATTCAGACTCCATCAGTTATTTCTCTGGATGTGGACAGCATTTTCCATCATGAGTCTTTTGGAATTGTCTCAGATCATTGCATTGCTGAGAAGAGCTAAGTTTATCACAGTTGATCATCACCCAATGTTGCTGTTACTGTGCACAATATTCTCCTGATTCTGCTCACTTCAGTCAGCATCAATTCATGTAAGTCTTTCCAGGTTTTTCTGAAGTCTGCCTGCTCATCATTTCCCATAAGCCTCCTTAGACCTCATTTTCCTCATCTACAAAAGGAGAGTGTTGAACTAGGACAGGGGTTCTTAAGCTGAGGTTCATGAACTTGTTTTTTAAACTACACAGACACACACATATATGTACGTATATATGTATGTATACACACACATAATAAATGTTTTCCAAAATAATTTGTTTCCTTTGTAATCCTACGTATTTCATTTTATGTATCTAAATAGAGAGTTCTGAGAAGGAGCTTCACTAGACTGCCAAAAGGGTCCAGAAAAGGTTAAGGACCCCCTCACTTAAGATTTCTGAGGACCCTTTCCAGGTATAAATCTCTGATCTCTGTTCTCATGAGGTTAAAAAAAGAAAAAGTGGATGTGGAGGTTCAAGTGTTGGAAGAGGAAAGAAAATGAGAAATGTACAGGGTCAGTGATAGCAAAAGAAATAGAGAAAAAGGAGAGAGAAGAAAGACAGAAATAGGAAGAGAAAGAGTAAAAAATAGCTCCATTTAGGAAAAAAAAGAAATAAGACTGTCAGCTAACAGAAAAGGGGGCTCAGGCTCTGGCACTTCCTAGGAGGGGAATAGTTAGAGTTATTTTTGAATGGACATTTTCCCATCTGTTTTCCACTGGCAGTTGGTGAACAATAATTGAGAGTCGGGGGGATTAACCCTCTAAGTGGCAGATGATACAAAGAAGGCAAGAGGTGGAATGGGACTGCCAATTTTCCATGGTGTCCTACCCTTTGGGGTTGAGAGGTCCACAAGCCAGAAGGAGTCAGAGCTTCTAGGGACAGCCTTTCTTCAGTGGGGAACAAAGTCATATATTGTACCCACACAGCACCTTCTTGAAGAGCTAAAGGGCATTATTTCAATAGAGAGACACTTATCTGTCTACTCTTCTAAGGCATTCAGGGAAGACGTAAGCATCAACCCCATTTTATAGATGGCAGAAATCAAGACGTGCACTGATAATGATAATAGCTATCATTATATAATGCCTACTATGTACCAAGGCCCTATGTTAAGTGTTTTGTAAATATTAACGCATTTGATCCTTACAACAACCCTGGTAGATAGGAGCTATTATTATCCCCATTTTACAGATGAGGAAGCTGAGGCAATCAGAGGTTAAATGACTTGCCCAAGGCCACACAGCTATTAAGTGTCCAAAACCAGATTTACACTCAGGTCTTCCTAACAGCAGTCCCAATGTTCTATCTGCTGTATCACCTACTAGCTACTGCTCCACATTGAATCAGTGAGGAAACAGGGAGGATGGAGGAAGGGATCCTTGAATACTCTTAGCCAAAAACCTTCACCATTTCATCAGCATTTGAAGATGAAGTGCTCCTCTTGGCTCTCTACACCTCTACAAATCTGCTGAAACATGGAATCAATTAAGTTAAATGACACAACAAATTATAAACTCACATGGGGAAGTTCAGAATGTCACAGCCTGTAAGACTCTCGCTAATAGGGGGATCATGAGATCATGGATGTAGTAAAGCTGCAAAGACCCTTGATTTTACAGAGAAGAAAACTGAGGGCTCAGGACGTTACTGAAGGTCACAAAGTTAATAATCCATCATCAGAGGTAGGATTTGAATCCAGGTCCTCTGAGCCAGAGTCAGTACTATTTCCTTAGATACCAGTACTCCCCATTCATCATAATCATCCCTAATTTCTTCTTAAAGTTTTGTCTTCAAGAAGTCTTTTTCATCTCGGAATCATATTTTTATTTCCATTATTTTTATTTTCCCATTGGACAAGGGAGATAGAACTGAGAATAGAAGGATAATTGGGGCACTACTTATGGGAAATAATCTCAGATTTCAAGGGGAAAAAAGCCTAGATAAAAAGCTAGAAGTTAAGAAGGTTCTTTCTCTTGCATAGGGTTCCTCCTCTTTCTAGGATCTCCTTTAAAACTCACAATAGTGACCTCAACTTCTCTTCTATCCCATTATTCAGCAAAACTGACTTGTGGGTAACCTGACACTCCTCAGGGGGATTTCATACAACTCAACAGTCCCTGGAAACAACCACAACTGCCTGGGAACCATGCGCACGATGATGCCAAGTCTCCTCTGCAGTCGTTAGCCCTCGCATCTTCTGGTGCTGAAAAAGATGTGGGTTTCTCTCTGGGAGTCCGGTAGTTTGAGAATTTTTCCCACCTGGCAGGGGTTTTTTTGTACTCTTTCAATGGCTCAATTCACACCCCATCTTTTTCATGGAGTGGTCACCACTGCTGGAAAATCCAGCTGTCAGCCTTCATAGCTGAAGCTGGGAAGAACTGAACTGTCTTTGGAGCAGGCCAGGCCCATTCTCATGATGTCAGGGGAGTGAGAAATGCTTCCAGGGAAAGACTTTACAATGATCTACTCTCAGAGCTGGAGGCCTGTGGATATGGAACATTGTATATACGATTAGACCTGGCCAGTGTTTTGGTTAGTTTTACAGAACTACTTTTCCTTTCTCTTTCTTTTTTATTTTTTTCAGTATAATGAATGGCTTTCTGAGTGAGTAGGAAAATTATATGTTGCAAATGAATGTGATGTTAAAAAAAATCAATAAAATTTTAAATAATCTATTTAGCTCTATAAAATTTAAATCTATTTGGAGTAGGTCATTTACCTGCAGCCAAACACTGAAACACACCTGACAGTATTCTCTGAATGACTACTTGTGAGTGACTACCTTTGAATCAACTCCTCACTTTCTCAGACCCCTCCCCCCTATTATAGGCTGTTGCAAGGCCTGTCGGTTTTACCTTTGCAACATCTCTTGAATACACCCCCTTCTCTCCTTTGACATTGCCACCATTCTGCTACAGGCCCTCATTACCTCATGCCTGGACTCTCACAATAGGCCATTAGAGGGCTTGCCTACCTCAAGTCTCTCTCCACTCCAGCCCATCCTCCATTCAGCCACCAAAGTGATTTCCCCGAAGCACAGGTCTGACCACATCACTCCCTTATTCAATAAACTCCAGTGGCTCCCACTTCCTCCAAGATCAAATACAAAATGTTCTGTTTGCCTTTCAAAGTCTTTTATAACCTACTCTCCTCCCACCTTTCCAGTCTTCTTACAACTTACTTCCCAACATGAATTCTTTGATCCAGTGACACTGGCCTCCTGTCTGTTCCACACACAAGACGTTCCATCTCTTACTCTGGGCATTTCTGGTAGCCATCCTCCATGCCAGGAATACTCTCTCTCATCATCTCTGACTACTGACCCCCCCCCCGGGGCTTCCTTTAAGTCCCAGCTAACATTCCATCTTTTACAGGAAGCCTTTCCCAACCTCTCAATTCTAGTGACCTCCCCTCTGTTAATTATTTCCCTTTTATCTTATATATGGCTTGCTTTGCATATATTTGTTTGCATGTCATTTCCCCCATGTGATGTGAGCTCCTTGAGGGCAGGGACTGTCCTTTGCCTCTTTTGTATCCCTAGCACTTAGCATAGTACTTGGCACACAGTAGGTGCTTCATAATTATTGTTGATTAATTGACAGGTAATGCTTCTTTGTACAGTTCTCCAAATTACTCCCCTTCCTATTGAAGGATCACAACTCTCATGACATATTATCCTAACACAACTTTAGAATAGCACCACATCTATATAAGAAATTCATAAAAAATTTAACCTACTCAGCTGGGGTTGATGTATTTTATGCTAAAGAGGATCACTGTTTTCTCTTTGGAAAAATGGAATCTATATTCTAATGTGCACTGTAAATATTACATGGTCTTTTTTTCTAAACTATATTATTAAGTTTAAAAACTTTTATTGATATTTTTTATTTTTCTATACCTTCATTTCCCAATATATTCCCAATATATTCTCCCCTTCCTTTCTTAAAAAGAAACCTCTTATAACAAAGATTTTTTTTAAAAAGAGGAAAAGAACATTTTAGCAAAACTAACCAATACACCATTCAAGTCTGACATTATATGCAGTACTTCATACCCATAATTCCCTTCCTCCACAAAAAAAGGGAAGGAGGTACATTTTCTCATCTTTTTGCTGGGGACAAACAAAAATTGATCATTATAATGACACAGCATTCAGTTCTAATTTTGTTGTTGTTGTTATTTCTATTTCCATTGTTGTAACCATTGCATATATTGTTTTCCTGCTTCTGCTTACTTAACTTTGCATGCTTTCATATCAATCATCCTATGCTTCTCTGAACAGTTAATTACAGCACAGTTAGGAATATTACATTGTTAATGACTTCAAACAATCAAGAAGCTTTTATTCCAAGCTTAATGTGGGCTCGCGTTACTCGTGGTCCCTTTCTTCAAAGAACCTATAATCTAACTGAAGAGATAACACTTACACAACAAATGAGAGAATGCAATTATGTGCTAAATTTTGTGGTGGTATCAGTATAGGTGCTGTAGATTTGAGCTAGGCCTTCAAGGATGAAGCAATATTTACGTAGGGAAGAGTGAGGAGCATTCCAAGGGGCCAATATAAGTGATGGCATTAAGTGAGGAAGGAGATCTGTAAAGTCATCTACAAAGATATAATAACAGACCCCATGGGTGCTAATGAGATCATCAAGATAGTACAGAGTGAAAAAGTCATGGGTGACACTCATGATTAGGGGTTTGGGACAGGAATGATGACCCAGCAAAGGACATTCAGAAGAAGCAGCCAAAACTGTAGGCAGTGAACCAAGAGAGAACACTAGCACAAAAACCCAGGAGAAGGTAATCAATGGTGTAAAATGCAACAGAAAGATACAAGAAAATTAAGGTTTAGAAGAAACCATCAGATTAGACTAGGTGATCTGTATAATCCCCTCCCACTGTAGAATTCCATGATAGCATGTGTCTGGTTCGTCAGTGCCACCTTTAACACCAAGAAGCAAGTCCCCATGGTGCAGCCACAATACCAGCCCTGAACTACTGCTCATCACACACACACACACACACACACACACACACACACACACACACACACATGCACATGCACACACATAGATCAGGACAGTCAGGCAGCTGCTGCTACATAGTGAATTAAAGTGGGTCAATCACCAGCAGGGAGAGTGAAGATACACTTCAAGGACTCCCTAAAGTGCGGCTTCAGCCAAGGCTGCATAATCACTGATGACTGGTTAAGGACAGCAGTTAAAATGCCAAATTGGTAAGGGATGATAAGAAAAGGATTTCTCTTTTAGGGCAAAGCCTTTGGGATGCCCAGGAAGGGGTCAGAGGTGGAGCTGCAAATAGCTACCAGGCCTCTCATTATAGTCACTGGGCAATAGAAAGAAGGGTTGGACCCACATGGATCTTTTCAGCCACACTTGCCCCTGTGTGGCTCTGCACAGTTAACTGTAATAATTGTTAAATGCATGACTTTCAAATAAATAACAAATCATATTGTGTCTAGCAGGTTTGCAAAGCACTTTCTTCACAACAACTGTGTGCTGTAGCTAGCAATTACACACACACACACATACGCCCCTGCTTTTACAGATGAAGGAATTGAGGTCTTGAGGGATTACATAATCTAGCCAAGGGATCACGTTTCCTAAGTGTCAGAGCCAGGATTTGAACCTAGATCTCTTCACTTCAAGTCCTGCCACTAAAAAGAAATTACTTAAAGAGATAAAATAAATAAAAAATAATAAAATATAGGTAGTATTACGTTTTAAAACTAAGTCAATATGCAGGCCACAGGGATCCTTATATACAGTTTAATGGTCCCCATATATATTTGTTTCACAGCACTGGCTTGTAACAGATCATATATTTAATTGAATTGAATTCAATTAACTTAGTTAATTGAATTGAAATTGAATAACATGAATTGAAAATATTTTTGCCTTTTTAAATTGGACCTATATAGGGAACTCTCTACCAAAGCAGAATAGCACCTGTTCTCCAATTTATGCTCTTAGAGAGCTAGCCCCTCTAAAAGGATTACAATATGCCATGAGTCAAATTATATTTTCCCAACATTAAAAGCCTGATATGTTTGATTAGTCTGTAAAGAGATTATTTTGATTTCTTGAAAAACGAGCATTAGAAATATGTCCTACCACTAATGCACTGTTGGTAGAGTTGTGAACTCACCCAAACATTCTGGAGTGCAATTTGGAACTACGCCCAAAGGGCTATAAAACTGTGCATACCCTTTGACCCAGCAATACACTACTAAGTCTGTATTCCAAAAAATATTGTTTAAAAAGGGAAAAGACCTATTTGTACTAAAATATTTATAGCAGTTATTTTTGAGTAGCAGAGATTTGGAAATTGAAGGGATGCCTATCAATTGGGGAATGGCTGAACAAGTTATAAAATATGATTGTAATGGAATATTACTGTGCTATAAGAAATGACGAGCAGAATGATTTCAGAAAAACCTGGAAAGACATACATGAACTGACACAAAGTGAAATGAGCAGAACCAGAAGAACATCACACACAATAATAACAATATTGTACAATGAAGAACTGTGAATGACTTGCCTATTCTCAGCAATATAATGATCTAAGATAATCTCAAAGGACTCATTATGAAAAATATTCTCTGCCTTCAGAGAAAGAACTGATGTCTGAATACAGACTGAAGCATACTATTTTTCACTTTCTTTTTTTCTTTCTTTTTTGTTCCCAGTCTTCTTGGATAAAATGACTAATATGGAAATGTTTTACATGATTGTACATGTATAACCTATATCAGATTGCTTACTGTCTCAGGGAGAGAAGGGAGAAAGGGATAGAATTTGGAATTCAAAACTTAAAAAAAAATAAAAGTTAGAAATTGTTTTTCATGTTATTGGGGGAAAATTTAATTAAAAAAAGATGTTCCACTTTGTGTGTGTATGTAATATGTACAAATACACATATTACTATGCATAACAGATAAATCACTATGTGCTTATTTGTATCACACCCTAGAACACCATGGGACCTCTTGGATGAAGTCCATAACCACTCAAAACAGCAAGTCCCAACTATCCACACAGTTAAGACTAAGTGGATGAAGAATGCCTACTGTCTGTTCTGGCAACCACATGGCCACTATGGAATGGGGGGTTAGCTAGAGGATCCTCAGCCTGATTCTGCCCATCAGCATGGAGTTATTAATGACTCAGTGTAAGCTAGAGGATTGCAGATTAAGGTTTTCTCATCATGGCTATAGGAGTATTAGGTTCCCTTTCTACTTGAGGGTGTTAGTGAGAGATTCCTTTTGTTATCCTGCTTATGCTGGAAAGCTACTCCTTTTTTTTTTTTTTTTGGGGGGTAAGCAATGGGGTTAAGTGACTTGCCCAGGGTCACACAGTTAGTAAGTGTTATGTGTCTGAGGCCGGATTTGAACTCAGGTCCTCCTGAATCTAGGGCCAGTGCTCTATCCACTGCGCTACCTAGCTGCCCCGAAAAGCTACTCATTTTAAGGGAACTCCATCTACCAAGGGGCTCTTCATTGAGTATATGATCATATGATGTAGCTACTTCTCCCCACCTTCTTTAATTTTGATCCTGTTATGCTTCCTTTAGTCAGATGTATCAACAGGAACAAAAAATTTATTTTACAAAATGCCTTATTCAGGGTGTCTACACTGATACTGTCCATTTGAGATCATAAGCTCCTTGAGGGCAGTTTTGCTATTACACGGTATTGCTGTAGAATGCCTAACAGTACTGTGTGTAAAGAACACATAATCAATATTTTAATTCTATTTTAAAAAATGAATGCTTACTGTCTAAACTAGAATACACAACTGGATGGATAACCTATAGAATTCATCCATCAGTAAGTATGTATCTCTTGGGACAAATGCTGCAAATGGATAATCTGTTGGGTTCAGAATTGAAAAGGATATGAACAGGCTAGATTGCTTTGAAAAACTACAAAGTTCTCTGAATAATACTCACAAAGAAATATCCTTTGATATTAACTCTTTGAGTATTGTCGAGTGGCTGTGAATCATGAGAACTGGTCTCTGAAGACCTGAAATTGAGAATCACCCACAGAGCAATGGAGAGTGAGAAAAAATGATTATTTGCTTATTATATTAATAACCAATTTTATATATATACAGGACCCAAAGAGTTTCTTTTTTCTCTTTACTTCCTTGTAAAGGACAGGACTGTCAATGAGACATTATCCTCAATCTTGGGCAGAACCCCACCCAACTGGGAGAGCTTAGTTCTGATTAAAGGGGAAAGAGAATCTAATCTAAGTGAATTCTGGCCCATTGTTCTACTCAGGTAGAACTGGGTTTTAAATGGATTCTTTTGTATAGATTGCTGGAGGTAGAATGATCTAAGAGTACTAACAATATCAGAGTCCTGTCCCCAGCCCCTCATTATAGTAAGCCCACCCCTCATTATAATACTCATTTCTATTAATTGTTAACCAATCAGAATGGATTTCCTCCCATTAGGGACAACCTCCTTTTCCAAATCTATTTAAGCACCCAGTATTCTCCAGGGTTCATCACTTGTTTGGAGAGAAACCACTGACCTTAATTTATTGATTATTTGCTAGCCATAATCAATAGATTGATTATTAATTGCCCAGAAACTCTTTTTCTCAGGCTTTTCATTCATCACAAGAGGCACATGGTGGTAGTAAGTAGGCTACAATACAGTACAGCCAATCAACAGGCATTGATTAAGTTACTAATAGTACGAAAAAGAAAAGAATCTTTGAATTGTTTTAGACAATTTAAGAGGAGGAAGGATGTAGTACAATCTCTTTATCTTTTGGCTAGAACTCTCTGGTGGGTCAATGATGCCCTTTGATTGACTGATTTCTTATTTTCCTTCTGCCTACATTTCATCTCATCTCATTTTGCTTGGGTAACCATTTTAAGACTGTATCATTATGGGCCTTGTGAAGGGCAAAGTAAGACAAAGTGGCACCTGTCTATTTTGTCTGATGTGAAGAGGGAGAAAAATTGAGAGTAACACTAAGGCCGGGAAAGTGTTAGGGGAGTGAACATCTTGGAGTACCTAAGTGACAAGGATGAAAAGTCAATACCAGATGATGATAATTTTTCTTTTGAGCCATTCTGTTTGGGGAAAAGGTAAAGTGCCAATGCCTGAAATGCATACCAATTAAAGTCTAGGGAAAGAAATCTATCAGGACTCTCTCCCAGTGAGTGAACTCAGCTCCTGGATCAGACTGGTTATGAGGCCTATTGATTGTCAGATATTCTCCTATTTGTAAGCCATGTTCAACTATGAAATCACAGATATTCCAGGCCCTGGGCCAAGCCAAGTGGACCATCAAGAAACGAGTTGATTCCTACTGACATCAAATCATTTTTAAGAATTCACTTTGCAGAAGTGGGGAATGGGGGAAGAAATAGGGAGAAGGAGGAAGGTTGGAGACGAAAAGAGAGAGGGAAGGGTGAGCAAGAGGAGAGAGAAAATCTGTTCTTATATGTGGAAATATGTTTTGCATAACTTCACTTACATAACTTCACATGCATAACAGGTATCATATTTCTTTTTTTCTCAATGGGGTGGTGGAGGGAAGGAGAAAATTTGGGACTGAATTTTTTTAACTAAAAAAAAAAGGAATCCCTTTTTATATCCTTATTCGATAACTTCTCTGTCTCTCTCTCTCTCTCCCTTCCTCCCTCCAGCTTTTCTTCCCTCCCTCCCTCCCTCCTTCCCTTACATCTTTCTTTCTTTGGAGTAAGAAAGGCAATGGAAAGATGCCTTCAATTAAAGGTACTAATTTTTGCTTGGTCCTGAAGCGATGAGAAACTATAGCTCTCTGCCTTTGCAAGGAGAGGAGGGAAAGAAGAGAGGACTATGCGTGAGGACCATGGCATATACTGTCAGACTCAGTTGAGGTGTTCATCAGTTTTGTTACAAGGTATAGCTTGCTGGAAAGGGGGTTGGGGGAATATATAGAAATTAAGGAAATATTAAATTAAAATTTTAGACTTAAACATGGCTAATTATTACACAGATAACCACAGTAATACCATAACAGTCTTTTAACTCAGCACCAAACATACTCTGTGGCTTTGAGAAAGTCTCAGGTCCCCCTTAAACATCCTTCAGGGTAAAGCTCAAATTTCATAAATTCCACAAAGCCTTTCCCCTCCCATCCCAGACGATTGTGATCTCTCCCCTCTCTGACCTCCTAAAATACTATCTGTTCTGCTAAAGAACTGTCTGTTCCATTCATTTAAACACTTAATCATGTACAGCCTAGCCTTGTTGTTTAACTACTAAATGTGTTTATCTTATCATTTCCACTAAAGTATAAACTTTAAGAATCATGTATTTTCTTCCTTTTTTTAAGTTTTCAAAGAATTTATTTTTCTTTTTAAATAGTATAGTATTCAATAAAAACAGCTTTAAAAATAAATAAAACATAAAAAATTGCATTTGCATTTAAATACATAAGTATAAAATGTAATCTTAGCTTAACCACACCCATAAGGGAGCAAGGAAAGATGTATTTTCTTCTTATATTTCCCATAAGAGGTATAGTATATAGAGAACCAGCCTCCAAATCAGAAAGCCCTGGGTTCAAGTCCTACCCTCAGACACATACAGGCTGTGTGACCTTGGACAAGTCACTGATCTGCTAATCTGCATGAGTAAAGGGTGTTTCCTCCCCTAGGGAGTTACTTATATCAATGAAATCACAGGTCCAGGCCCTATCTTTATAAGAGAGATGCAAGTGATACATGAGGAACAAGGAGGGAAAAGTCAATGTCAACTAGGAACACCAAGGAAGACTTCCTGGAGGTGGCATTTTACTTGGGCAGGGTAGGAATTCAGTTATGTATATGAAGAAATGAGAGGTTCTTGGGTAACAGAAAGGCACCAAGTAGAAAATGTGGTATGAATGGGGTGACGGTGAGTTTGGCTGAAAGTGAGGAATGGTAAAACGTCACCACTATCTAGATGGCCTTGAACCTCAGGCAAAAGAAGTATGAATTTTACTCTATACGCAACAGGGAATCATCAATGAGTTTTTATTTAATAGGAATGATGTGGCTAGATCTCCAAATAAGGCATTTGGTCTAACAGCGATGTGAAAGATGGAATAGAGTAGAAAACCAATTAGAATCAGCTGGACTTAGTAACCGGCTGGACATGAGAGATGATGGGGATAAAAGAATCAAACATGGATCCAAGTTTCAAACATGGTATTTTGGATGAATGATGGTGCCCCTGGTGAAAATAGTAAAGTGACAAAGAAATAGATTTGGGGAGGAAAACTAGCTTAGTTCCAGGCGTGTTGACTTTGAGGTGCCAGCAGCACATGGGAGTATAGGAGATGTGTGTAGCTGGGATAGGAGTCCAAAGCAGGGCTGGAGATAGAACGCTAGCATTTCCTATCACCAGAAGCAGCTTCCTATATTTAAGAAGAGATCTGCTTAAATACCTGAGCTTTAACCTGAGAATTAACTGAATTTAATTCATCTTGGCGGCACAACAGGCTAACAATCAAAGGAAGACTTGGAGAATGAGACCCTAATTCTAAATCCTGTTCTGCTACTCTTTTTGCTAAATGCTCCTGGTTAGGTAGATTGTTTATCTGATCTGGGCCTCACTTTCCTTTGGCTTGGAAAGAGAAGTGTTATGAAACCAAGTGAAATCATATCTGTTAAGTGCTCTGATCTCTTCTGGAAAATAGTCTGAAACAAATACAAATCATTTATAAAACAAGATAATAATTATCCATAACCTAATAACAAACACTTATTTTTTAAAGTAATTTATTTTTAAAAAACAAGATAGTGGATAGAGTACAGGGCCTGGAATCAGGAAGTCCTGAGTTCAAATCCAGACTCAGACATTTACTAGCTATATAATCTTGGCAAGCCATTTAACATCTTTTTGCCTCAGTTTTCACATCTGTAAAATGAGCTGGAGAAGGAAATGGAAAACCATTCCAGTATCTTTGCCAAGAAAACCCCAAATGGGCTCATAAAGAGTCAGGCACGATTCAACAAGAACAGTAATAACAAAAGTAATAAACAAGGTAATAATTTACCCATAGAAATACTCATCCATGGCCAAGAAGGCACCATGGTCCTATGGATAAAGTAATGGATTTGGAGCCAGAGAACCTGAGTTCAAAATTGAATTCTGTCACTTACTAGCTGTGTGACTCTGGGCAAGTTGCTTAACCTCTCTGGGCCTCAGTTTCCTCCTCTGTAAAATGAAAAGGTTGAACTAGATAATAATGATGGCAAACATTTATATAGTTCCTACCACGTGCTAGGCACTGTGCTAAGCACTTTGCAGTTATCTCATTTGAAGCTTACAACAAGCCTGGGAGGTAAGGGCTATCATTATCCCCATTTTATAGTTGAAGAAACAATAAACGTAAGTGAAGTGACTTGTCCAGGGTCACATAGCTAGGAAGTATTTGAAATCACATTTGAACTCAGGTCTTTCTGACTCTAGGAAGTCTGGTGCTCTATTAAAGTCCCTTCCAGTTCTAAATCTATGATTCCAAGTCCTTTGGCAAAGTAAAAAAGGGTTACAAAAATACCAGGTATTAGTAATAATGACAAATGTCACCACTCAGAGGCAGTTAGGTGGCACAGTGGATGGGAGCACAGTCCTGGCGTCAGGAAGTAGTTGTGTGACCCTGGGCAAGTCACTTAACCTCTGTCTGCCTCAATTTCCTCAACTGTAAAATGGGTAACATAATAGCACTTACCTCCCTGGGCTGTTGTGAGGATAAAATGAAATAACATTGGTAAAGCTCTTAGCACAGTGCCTGACACATAGTAAGTACTTAATTAATGCTTCCTTCCTTCCTTCCTTTCCTCAGGAGGTTGTGGTTCAACCACAATTTATTCCCTTATACCCTTTTGGGTAGCATTCACATTCTTAATAATACATAAAAACAGAGTGATCTGAGAAAAAGCAAATTATAACAGGCTCTTTGATGTCTTCTGAAAAACTTACATTACTTTTGCTATTTTAACCTCATTTTTCCTCACACAATAAATGTGGGCAAATAAGGTAGGGAGGAGCAAGGATTCTTATCTTTGTTTTATGAGCAACCCAGAGATTATTGTGAGATTTGTCCAAGGTTACACACAAGTTCCACAACATAGCAAGGACTGTAACCATTGTCTATTGACTTTCAATCCACTGCTCATTCCACCAGATAATTATAGATGTTCCAGAATCCAGATGTGACAAATATGAACCTAAAATATTTGCTTAGCAGTTATATTTATCCTGTTTTAGACCTTGGTTAAGTGAATGGAAGGACAGTCTTTATATATTTTTTTATTTCTCTTGATTTCTGAAATGATCAAAGCAGGCTCATATGATTTGATCAGATTGACAAAACAAAATAAAGAACCATAATGATATTCTGTGAACTGGAGCAGAAGGTGTATTTGAGAACTGCTACCTTACAGCTTCATTATGAGGTTTCAAATATGTTACAGGATCATAGATTTAGAGCTGAAAGTAATCTTCTCAATTTACAGATGAGGAACATAAGCCCACAGAGGTTAAGTGACTTGCCCAGGGCCATACAGCTAGTGAGACTGTCATCCATACCCAAATTCATTTCATGATATTTTAATCTCATGCTCATGCCTGGCCCAAGACAAGCTGCCTTCTATTTATCTGTTTAACATCTTATTTCCTCTGACTGAGGGGCCTTTGCCCAATAGGCTGGCCAATTTTGATGAAGTCACTGGACAGAATTTCTAAGAGTTTACGATTTCTGGAATTGGACTTTGGAAGGTAAGCCTTCTGCAGACTAGTGAGGAGGGTGAAATATTAGGGAAAGGGCAGAGATAAGGGTTGCCACCCTCCTCAGAAAAGTATGAGGTGTGTTGAGAACTATCTGGCAAATATTTGCACAAGTGCTTTCTGCAATTTGAGAGGTAACTTCTCAGGAAACTGAAGTCATCTGCCATGTCCCCATGCTCTCTTCGTCTCCCTTCTCCCAGTTTTCATGATTTCAAGTGTAACTGTTGCACAGCTTTATCGGCCAAGAGAGCTCTATAAACTGACATTGGGCACTGGCCTAATCTAGTAAGTCTTTGCCAGAGTAGAGAATTATGGAACTGGGATTCCACAGACAATCACAGGATCTCAGAGCTGCAAGGAAATTTAAGAGATCATCACTTGGAGTTTTTAATTTGGGTTTTGTTTTTTTTGGTTAGGCAATGGGGGTAAGTGACTTGGCCAGGGTCACACAGCTAGTAAATGTTATGTGTCTGAGGTCAAATTTGAACTCAGGTCCTCCTGAATCCAGGGCCGGTGCTCTATCCACTGCACCACCTAGCTGCCCCCTTAATTTGCTTTAAAAATATTTTGGTAACTGTATTTTAACATAGCTGGTTCCCTTTGTCATTTTATGCATTTAAAAACACAATTCTGAGATAAGGTTCAGGGACTTCAGCAGACTGAAAGAGGGGTGCATGACACAAAGAAAATTGAGACTCTCTCATCTAGTCCAGTCCTCTCATGTGACAGATGAGGAACTGGTAAGGGGTCACACAACTAGTCTATAGTAAACAGAATTAGAATTTGAACTCAGGTCTGCTCACTCTAAATACAGCTCTCTTTCCAATGTATTACATGGCCTCTAAAAAGTTCATCCTCCTTCCAGGTTGAGTGGATGGCAGTGACCTACTTTTACTCAAAGAAGAAATCTGATCTCCCTTTTTACTGGACCCGATAAAGGAAGGTAAAAACTTGGTAGAAAACAGATTTCAGAATCCAACATTTTTAGAAATTTACTTTTTCATCAATCCATATAATGACAAAATGAAATACACTGTACTAGCCTCAAGGCCTCAACCAGTGATTTCATCTGAATGGTGAATTTAGGGTGTGCATGTTGCCTCGAACAATGCAAATCTACCATCCTTTGGCCACTATAATTCTTTAGAGAGTTTCTTGGGTCCCAGAGAAACTTAAATAAAAATGACAGCTAGTTTCTGTCAAGACACAGAACTTGAAAACTCCATTCCTATGACTCCAAGGCTGGACTTCTAACCACTGGCCCTCTCATCAAGCCTCAGGAATGCATTAAAACACACACACACACACACACACACACACACACACACACACACAC